>NC_140496.1:28340433-28940433 GCF_964271855.1 Acomys minous
TGACACAGTGCCATATGTCAAATGTCCCTAGCTTCCCTTAGTAATGATGTATATTAAGCAACGCAGAAAATCCTTTGGAATCTCAGAACAAGCCTAGTACCATTGAGTCATGTTTTTAAACACAACACTCCAGTGGACGTGAGAAAAAAAATGTTGGTATATGGCAAAAACCAAAAGCAAGAACCCCTTTTTGGAAGCTTTTATAATAGCTGTAGTGAGACTTGAAGGCTGGAACGTGGTAAGGTAGCATAAGGGCTATAGAAGAGGCAACTGAAAATAGTAAGTACTTTGGCAGGACACATAGATCTAGCTGTGGAGCTTTTTCTGAGTCTGATCCATATATTCCCAATGTCACATCATAAAGGCACAGTCCAAGGAAAAGTTATTACCAGTAAGTCAGATTTGAATTGGCACACTTATCCAATCTGAATTTTTTTTTTAGGTTAGTGATTGGAAAGAATTTTTATCTTTGCCCACAGACACTAAAGCATCTTCTAGTCTGCAATGGGATGCTCGAGAGTAGACACTTGTGAAAGAGTCATTCCCATTGCCCCAGTACTCAAAGGACATGGTGCTTTCTACATGGGGCGAGGTTGTGGAAAGTAAACCGATTCTAGAGATGGTGCTAATGCAAGTTAAAAACTAACAATAAGCAAATCACACTCCTTCCTTTGGTGTTCATAATCCTCCACCTGCAAATGCCTCCAAATGCCATCTCAGAAGGAATCACATCAGTGTCGAATTCCAAAGAGTTCAGCCTGGCAAAGTGACCACTATCAACAATAAGTCCTTAATTTCTAAATGGGCAAGATGGCATGACCACGACTGGTGCCCTAGTTATCTCTCAGAAACCTAGAGAATTACATTGACTTTGTACAGTGAAATGATAGGTTTAAAAAAGAATCGATAAAGAAAGAACCAGGCAAACAACAGCAAACATGAGGGAAGATCTTGCCTGCCAGTTTTTTCTCCGTGATCTGTCACAAGTTTCATGGAAGAGATGGAGGAACTGAGTAGAATGGAGGAGGAGATGTTTTGCATTAGCATCATGTACTTTGCTGAGGGCAAAGCCTGCCCCTTTCTATTAGCAACTTGCTTTCTGTTACTTTCCTTGGTCCTTCACAAGCCCATAATTTCTTCCCACTAAAAGACATCTATGTTTAATATTCAGTTGCCTTTCAAACAACTGATGTATGATATATGAACAACTCCAACAAACTACAGCTGGGTTTTTGGTCCTCACTGGAATGCATGTGAGTAATAGTCTCTAAGTTTATAAGAAGGTGATTTAGGATAACTATTTGTAGAATGCTCTTATCTGTGACTTTAATGTCTTGATTGTGCCCAATCATAATACTGTTTTACAGGTGAAGTAGCAGTTGAGAACCGGAAATTACAAGACTTTTTACTTTCAAGATAGGATTAAAAATGGTAATCTCATACGGCATTGTTCCATGCATCACACCAGAACTGAGGCTTTGTGAATTCTAATCAAATATTTAATAGAAAGCATTGAAGAGGCAGTGAAAAATACAACCTTAGGATTTGAACCTAGATACTTTGCCAAAGTGCCCACAAGAGTACAGGCTATAATAGCAATATGTGTCAATTAGAGATATAAAAGATGTCAAATTCTCCTTCAGTGATTTAGGTGAACAGTGTTAAAGATACAGTTTGGGTGAAATAATTAGATTTAAAAATAGAGGTAGATCTAAGAGGTCATTGATACACTTTGATAGATCATTTCATTGAACTTAATTGATGATGATGATGATGATGATGATGATGATGATGATGACGACATAAGATTATATCTTCAGTAAATCTTCTGGTCCCAGTCATGACATCCCAACTGAAAGGCACCCTAGATCATGGAGATCAACAGCAGATGTTTTGTAAAGGATGTTCAGATGATGAACTCTCTAAGCAATTTCTCTTCAGTGTTTTTGAATTTCATCAAGAACACATATTTATCTGAACTGCTACTTTTCTAAGAAGGAAACTCTGAAAGTGGAAGAACTGCTTTCTGCTCAGGGGATCATTCATTATTCGAGTTTTAATCAAATTAACCTTTGCATTTCGTTGATATTTTAGCATAGATTTTGATTTCCAATTACGACTGATGTCAGGAAAGGAGAGGCAGACCAGAGAAGGCACATCATATGAGAAGTGACTTAGGGAGATTTTTTTTGGAGATAAATATTTGTAATGTAATTACAGATCTATCATCAATCCCACTATAATTTACTGTCAATCACTGTGCTGATGATAGGATCTTCCTTCAGAGGTATCACTCTCGTGCACTGCAATTATCCCCAGGATGAATTCTCATTCTCAACCTCCTCGCAACACAGAACTATGTGGAAACTAGTTGTAGCAACTGATATATCCCAGAGCCCCATGATGTTGGTGATCACCACCTCCACTCAAACCCCAAGCTTGCCATATATTTGAGGTTCAGGCTACAGTGGTAGGAATACTGGTTGATGATTTATCATAACCTGCCTTTAACTTTAAGTTTAAACTTTAAACACTTTACTAAAATTACATTTTAAAATGAACATTATTGACAATGGGTTTAAAGTAAGAGATTTATTTTTTACCAAAATGTCTCTGAAAAGTGCTGCTTCTCTGTCCTCATTTTTGCCTTTATATTATAGGGAGATTCTAGTTTAAGTTATTTATCTATTAAGATGTCCTGATTCACTTATTGATTAATATGTTTTCTTCCCTTGACAAATTAAAAAGAAATTATGTAAATGTTCACACAACAATAGTATATAAAATCATAGTACCTTTTCTTCTGTAGGCCAATTACTATATATATATTTATAATGGATTGAAAACTGTTGCTAGAGGGCCTGGTTACTTAAATATATTAGTGTGATTCCACAGGTTTATAACTTCCATGTGTTTTTTTTTACTGGTAGGAAAATTATTTTAGCAATCAAGTCCTTTTTTTAAGTCTTCTGAAGACAGAATCCAGGATCCTGTCTGTCAGTCAAATACAGTGATAGAGGAAATTTTTCTTTAGCAGGTTTTGAAGATAGAGTGAGGGTTAAATTATCTTAAACTGCCAAAGAACAGCTTAAAAAACACACAGAGATTGTGAAGGGAGCAGCATTTTACAGTAGATAACTTTTAACGAATACACTCAAACTATAAACTACAGCATAGAGAAATTTAGAGCAAACTATAGATTGCTGACACAGTTTAAATCAATATACCAGATGACATGCTGATATCAATACATTGGAAACAGCATACGAATTGTGTACATTGGTCTGGACCTGCACATAGATTTATTAATCTTTGTCTTTATTGTTTTTCATAGCAGATTATGTCAAGGCAACCTTGGCCTGCAAAATTCACGCTCTACCATCATCCTCAGCATGCCCAACAGTTTCTTCCTGAATCTTTTCCTTGGTAGTGAGAATGATGCCTAGTTCCCAGGAGAATGCTAAGAATTGTGTGAAAGTAAACAGATACACAAATAAACAAGATGAAAGCTTCTGTGAAAAATTAAAAACTAACATGCAGCAAAGAAATACTAGAGAGTTTGTTCTGTGTGCACAGCAACACTTACACTTCAGATGAGTCTGAAAGAAGGATAGTTGATCTAAACCCAACCAAGTGCATTGCGCTGTAACTAAGAAGAGACTGAAGTGTCCTGTTGTTGAAAGGAAGAACAGGTGACCTAGCTCTTACAGCTAAGTAAGCAGCTTTCTACCACCACCCCAACCACCGTAGTGCTAGCAGGTTAGTCTCTTGGTCCAGGAGGAGAGACTTGCAGATATACCAGCCACTCTGTATGCAATGACATCGAACACGAGGAAGGAAGACTTTTGGAGTGAGTGTCAAACAGTGTCATTCACAGGACCATGAAAAAAAATTTAGAAAAGACTTTCTCAGATTTGTAGGTTGCCATGAGCAAATGGACAAACCAGCAAAACGGCAAACTGTATGCACTGTTCTTCCCTTTAGTAGGAAGCCCATTAGGGCAAAACAAAACAAGCACTACAGGGAGCATATCATTGCTCTAACATCTTTACCTTGAATTAGAAAGTTCTGCAGTACACGAAAGGTGCTAACTACTGAGATATACTGCAAGGGGTTCTCCACACTGTTCATAAAAGTTACTAAGAGTATGGTCTCCACTTTCCCTATGACTAGAGTAATATTTAAAAGTTTCATGATTTTTCTTTTTTTTCTTTGTTTCATGTGTTACATGTGTATGGTGTGTGTGTGTGTGTGTGTGTGTGTGTGTGTGTGTGTGTGTGTGTGTGTGGTGTGTCTGCCCACATGAGTCAGGAAAGCCACAGGTGATGTCAATTTTTTTTCCTCTTCTTTATTTTTAAGGCAATGTCTCTCAGTTAAACCAGATCTCCAAAAGGTAATTATTCACCTTAAGTTTGTCTATGTTTTCCTTTAAGAACCGGAAATTGGAGTAAGGTATCATTCTCATTAAACATTTACATAGTTTTGGCCTTCTCATAACAGGATAGGTCCTCTTGCCTTGAGCCTTTTTTTTTTTTTTTAACTATCTCAGCAGCCAATCCCACAGCCTACCAGGTTGGCCAAAACATGATCCTCCCACTATTCCCTTCCAAGTACCATAGAAATTATCATAATGAGTGAGTTCACCCAGAAACAAAAAGAGTCAAATGGTATATACTCACTTATATCGAGACACTCGTCCAAAGGGGTACGTCCCCATGAAAATCTTTACCTACCAGGAAAGTGGGTCAGAGGGGAGGACATCCTATTGAGACTTTAGGGGTGAGAAGCCTGGGAGAATGAGGAAATAAAAGGATCCAGAGGGTCCTGGAAAACTACAGGCGGGTCTGGGCCCTGGGGTCCTCCTCAAACTATGGCACCAGCCAAGGAAAATATAGGCAGTAAACTTCGAACCCCTACCCAGTCTAGCTGATGGACAGGACATTCTCCACCGTTAAGTGGAGAAGAAGATCTGACTTTCACACAAAGTCTAGTGCCCCATATTGGGTGATGTCTCTTGGATGGGGAGGCCTGGTGGCACTCAGAGGAAGGATAATAGGTCACCAAGAAGAGACTCGATATCCTATGAGCATATACAGGGGGAGGAGGTCCCCCTCAGTCACAGACATAGGGGAAGGGAGTAGGGGGGGAAGCGGGAGGGAGGGAGGAATGGGAGGATACAAGGGATGGGCTAACAATTGAGATGTAATATGAATAAATTAATAAAAATAAAAAAAAATTTTTAAAAATGTACACTAACTTCTAAAGCTATACTTTGTCGTTTTGCCTCTGCTATTATTTCGGGGTCATCTAAGACAGTGGAAGTTCAAGAACCCTGGGGAGAGTCAACACACTGGTTGTGAGAATATTATTCCATCAAACAAAAAATTACATTCCTTCAACCCACATTTAAATAAATGTAAAGAGAGGTGGGTAGACCATCTTCAGGGGAGAAGTTTTTACTTTAAATTGTGTAGCTCTCTCTTTAGTTAACATGACGTATAACCAAAATCAGAGGGGCAAACAGCATGAACAATTTGTAATGTCTTTGAGAGATTAATGTAATGAGTACAATCTTCCTAAAATAACAACGATGTAACCATTGAGATCAACCTCCAAAGCCTGTGTTTAGTCTTTCATGCATAGTGACTTTGATCAGATAGATATTATAATTACAGTCCCAGGAGCTGGTCTATTTCTCCCGTATCCTCATTCTGACAACAAGAAGACAGGGGACATAAAGAGGACTCAAGGGAAGGGAAATGTTGAAAACAAATCCAGTGTGGAAATGAAAAATCCCTTGCTTTATTATTAAAAGCATTGTCCCTTAACAGAAGAGGTATGTTTCTACATGCCCGTGAAGATAAAATAAATCGTTCTGAATGTGCTATAAGGCACAGCTACCAAAGTAATGTGCTCTGTAACGATGGTAGAACTCATCACCATCCATCATGTGGTCTGTTTATGAAGGACATCCAAATTTTAATTAGCTTATGCTAAATGGCTTTAGTATCCATTTAGACAAAATGTGACACTTGGTAGCCTTGTTTGCATGGCCTCTAGATACAATAACTCACAGAGTGGAATCACCAGGAGAATTGTTTCATCAGTGGACTCAAATCCTGATAGGAATCAGGACACTGTGTACAAGGAGAGAAGAGAGATGAGAATAATATTCGTTTGAAAAGAGAGAGGCAAGAATTTGCAGTGGTAGCAAATTAAAGGAATCTTCTGCCTGTAGACTACCACTCTACACAGTTACACGCAGACTTATCATGGCCGGAGAAATGTGATGGTATGCAGATACTCTACACAATGTTCTGGAAGTGCTGTGCTATACTCGTATTTTGCTGCTCTGGATGACTACAATCCACACACTTAGAAAGTCCTTCGTTCAACGTCGGCAGCCACCTTAATAAGAGGGTGGGCTTTACTGAGAGACTTCTCTTGTCTTGTTTTTTCAAAGCAATAGTTATCAGAAGCAAGAAAGCAGAACAAATTGGCTACAGTATTTCTGCTTTAAAATTTCTACAAAAACTTAAGCTGTGCGTAGGAGAAAATTATACTCACTAATGAAAATATTTTAAACAACTAAAACATTTAAATCTGAATTCTACCTAATTTTATCTTTCGATGAAGCGCTTGAGCAGAGCCATTTAGACTTCCTTATCTGTAAGGTGGGCGTGCTGTACATTGCACTTATTTGGTTTATGTGTGAAGTGATTGACATCTATTTCATTTTCATGATAAATATCAACACTCATCTTGAAATTCTGTGGTAATCCTGAGTGTAAGCAAGGTTTTAATATGATCATCTGGGAAATTTCAGGAGTCACAAATCTACTTTTTGGAACTCGTATTAGGCAGAGAAAAGAAAAAGATAGTGAGGTTCTTGTCTGCCTATTGATATCTCAAAGTTTACTAGAGGATACAGGTACGCTGATGTGCATAGTTGGAAAAGTGATACCCCAACAACCTGCTCCTGATGACTGAGAAGCCTTTGGAGGGGGTATAATTTCAGACGGGGTATTTCCAAGACAGGGAAAGGACCTTAGAGGGATCTAGAGTCTGGTACGTTCCAAGGCAAAACAGCAATCTGGACATCGTCCCAGTGTTCTGTAGAACTTGGACAGTCAGTATGGTATAAAGGAGTAGGGAGGTGGGATACAAGGGTAGAAGTAGGGCTGAGCATCAGGCTGAAGACAATTTTAAAGAAAATCATAGGAAATCTCTACATTATTATGTTATAAACAGCCCTAGTGAAATGGGACAAAAGGAAGGGGAAGAGATGGGGCATTATTGAGAGACAGGAAGTAGGGACACAGCTAAATTAATTGATTATTTCATGTTTGGATGATCAGTGGGGGAGGGGGACAAGTCATACTTCTCAGCTCATTTGACTGAGAATGTGGCTGTGCTCCCTAAGCTCTGAACTGCAGTGTAACCCCTGCCCTCTCCCCGCCCCAGGCCAGGTTTAACAACTTTATCTCAGTGTATTCCTTGGCTAGTAATACACAACCAACCCATTGCATTCCTTCCACCATGTAAATTAGTATTTACACAGCCTTTCGCCACATGCTATTATTATTCTACACCTGGCTGGCTCTGTCTTATAATGGCAGAGACCAGCCAAGATATCTATCAATTTCCCTTTTGCCTGCAGGAGGAGTTAAAATATGACCATGAAGATTGCCTGCTGAGACAATCAAAACGAATATTTACTTAGGCTAGTAATGATCAATGTCTTCTGAGTCATATGGAAATTGAGTTCAACACACGGAATAAAGCCGAGGCTCCGAAACTAAGTGAAACAGCATTGCCTAATGTACTCCCTGGCATAATTGCTTGTCTTTCTCTGCAATTTTCACAATGCAGGGATCGTTTATGTGCACTTACACATTTTACTGTTGACTGCATGACTGTACAACACATTTGGGAGAAAGGAAGTCACAGTAATACGAATTCATCAAACATCCGCAACTGCTTCTCTTTAACAGCCTCTGAGGAGAGACGCAGCATCAAGCCCATTTATGGCTTGTCAGAAACTGCCAGAGACAAAGCCTGGAAACTGGACTAGGGGTTGACACAGTTCTTCCCTTAACTGGCAACTGTTCTGGGTCCTTAGCAAATTACTGACTAAAATCCCAAGCAGACCGAAGGGACAGGGTGAGAAGTGTTATCATCAGCCTGCCTCACAAAAGTTAAAAGAACTCTGTACGTAAAGTGGTGGTGCTCATCTCACTTTGAAAAAGCAAGGCCTGCTAGGAAGAGCCACTTTGTAAGTCCGTTTGGGGCATCTCTTTGGGGATTATGAAAAATCTCCTAAACTTTACACAAACCACATAAATGTTATACTGGGCCTTGGATCAGGGTAGCATTTTGCTTTTTAGAAAAACTTGTGCAGGTGTAATTAATTAGGGACATCGAATTAACTTGCTACTAAAATTTGATTAATAAAGGGCACACATATGTCTCTTCCAGCTTGCCAAATTACAATGATTCATAATGATTGACCAAATTCAAGTACTGAACCAATCTGGAACATGCAGAGTCTCAACACAGAGTGATGGACAGTTGATTCTGCCCAATCTACCTATGAAACCACTTGTTAATAAGTTCAGCTAAAATGAAGAATTCCTCCCCACCCACAAGACTGGATGGAATACAAACAAGAAACAGTGATTTTCTTTTCATATAGAGATTTTACTCTGTTCTTTTTTTTCTGTGTCTGATGCCCTCTGAATGAATGACGTATTAATGTAAGGTACTGCATGCTTACTATTTAGGAAAAATAATATGCACGTATTTAAATTTTTTTGGATATCAGATGTTTTGTAGCCAAAAATAAAATTTACAAATTTTGGAATTTAAAAAAATTCTGTTGTCTTCTTTATATGGGCTAACTATTATTGGGATTAGGAACTGGGCCCTGCACTGTGGTTGAACTACCAGGGAAGTCACACCATCAAAGGAAATAGACCCTCCTTCTTGTAGAATCCATGAAATGCCTATATATTCCCAGCTAGTGGTGGGACTTCACACCTGCATCCCCCACCATGCTGGGATTTTCTCTAGATAAAGTTCTTGTGCATGCTGCCACAATCAACATGATTTCATAACTGTGCTACTGCCCCAGAACACACTGTCACTTTGATGATAACCACCACCTCTGTCTCTTGTAACCCTTCAACTCCACTTTCCATGAAGAATTCTGATCAATGCTTGGTGTGTGGGAGGCACATGTGTGACATGGAAGTCTCTTTTAAGGCTGATCACAGTTTATTATTCTCTGTGGCTTAACCAGCTGAAGGTACTGTGTTAGTTGCCACCTACTGGAAGGAGCTTCTTTGAAGAGGGTTGAGCAATACACTGAACGATGAGCATAACAATACCTTATGAGAAATTGTTCTAATACTATGTCCACTTAGCAGAATAGAATTAGGTTTCCCCTACTGGCTATGACCTATCAAAGCACAAGACCTTGACATTATTAACTCTGCCAGGAGTTGGTTCAATCTCAGGTAGTGGCCCATAGATCTAATCAGAAAATAGGTATGTACAGAACATTTCTCCCTCTATTGGATCACTGAACATAGCTTTTTAGAGCACGCGCACATGTGTGTGTGTATGTGTGAATGATATATGATATATATATATATACATACATTCTAAAATACACAGACACTCAGACAGACACCCAGACAGACAGACAGACACACACACACACACACACACACACACACACACACACACACACACACACACATATATATATAGAGAGAGAGGTGGGGGGGACTTTTCCTTTAAAGAGTGGATTTTAACACAATTAACTAGAAATAAATAAATAAAATAGACACAAGGAAAAAATGAAAATGGCTTTCAAATTATCAAAAACAAAATTGTACCCATGAAGAAGGCTCAGCATGTAACGTGCTTGCCATGAAATCAGGAGGTCTTATTAAACCCATAGCATCTATTTTTAAAAGGGGATAGGGCACTGTGCCGGGCGTCTGTAACTTCAGTCTTGGTTGAGTGAAGGTGAAAGGCTCTCCAGAGTTCAATGGCTAGTTACTCTAAGTGGGTGAACTCCAGGCCCACTGTGATCCTTCCTCAAAAGGCAAGATGAGGAGCAATAGAGCTCCTAAAATTGATCTCTTGCTCCCACACATGTGCACACAGAAAGGTATCCTCTCCCTTTCACTTTCCCTCTCTCTTATGATAAGCAAGCAATGGTGAAACTCTGAAGAACATAACTCGTATGAGAGAAGCCTTAATATTTTCTAGTTTAATGCAATAGAAGGTGCCTCGTTTTCAGTGAGAAGAAGCTTAGCAAATTTTAGCATGTTCCTTGGGCTCAGCTGTCAGAACCACACTGTAGGAGACTAGGACAGCTGCAGTGTGTGGCAGAGTAACACTGATGAGAAGCAAGTCTGAGAAAACATGGAACCTCATAGAGCAAAACTGAGAAATTGAACAGAAAGCTCATCAGAACATCTCTGAGGATTTGATCAAATGCAGAAAAAATATTTGAAAGGATGATAAACAACACCAAATCACGTACACACAGAGAATTATTGCCTATTTGACCGGAAACATATAAATTAAAACTTCATGGGCTTGAGAGACGCCATGCTTCACCAATGACATATTCCTTAAGTTGATCTCAACATCCAGATGAATAAATCAAATGGGCATGTACTGTCTTGTCTATTTTCACACACATCTATTTCCATGTACAGTCATCATTACCTACATTAGGCAAGGGATAAGCCCATGGTGTGTCTGATATTTATTACACATAGAACATTGTGACATCTTTTCCCTCTAACCTGTCATGCAACCATAAAGGAACCTGGTCACAGTCATATTATATATAGTTACATGATTATTAAATATCTTCTTCATATGATAAATTTAAGAGTTATTGACAATTCCGCCAGTGGGAACAACTCAGTTGCTTAATTAATTGATTGACATTTTTATCTCACTAACGTCTTGCTTTGTAGTACTAGCATTCATAGAAATCCATCTGCCACAGCTTCCGGACGGTTATTCCAGGCATACAATCACTGCCTCAAGTAGAGTAGAATGGTACTGTTTAGTTTCTTTCCCACTCAGACTTTACCCACCTCCACTGTTACTAAGACACATAAACTTTCTCACACCAACCTCACTGATATATAATGAATTAAGTTTTAACCATCTGGAATTCCCATATCCAAAATGACTTTTAAAATTATGTTAATTTTTATTTTCTCTTTGTGTCCTAGCATTATTTGAATTTTCAGAAAGCATGGTATCATCTATTCATCACTTTGCTCTCATACAGCATATTTTTATGCATTAAATGTCCCTTGGTTTTTAACTATTCAACTGTCATTTTCTCTCAATTTGAACCTCAGCAATGACTGATGATTTCTGTCTCTGTAGTATTGTTCATTTTTAGAATATTTCAGAAGTAGAATCTTATAGCATGTATTCTTTTCAAACTCTCTTCTTTCATGTAGTTTCTTTCATGTCGTAGCACACATGGAATGTGCCCTTCCATGTCTTTGCATAGTTTATTATCTTCTTTTTGTAAAAAAGTAAAAGACAATGAATGCTTAATCACTTCTGGCAACTTTGTAGTTTTGAACCCTTTTTTTCTGTAACTGAACAGAGACAAACTTAATATAGTTTATAACTCTAAGGACTTTGCAGAGGCTTATGAGAAATAGTTAAGAAGATCATAGGCAAGAAAATATGTCAGCATCAAAAGATTATAAGATAGATGATAAATAAAAAAATAGGGCCTTGTTTAATCTGTCAGCTGACTATCTAGCTAGAAAGTCATAATTAATTTGTATAAAATAGTAGACTAATGGATCATTTATATACAAATTCACCAATTCTACCTACATAAAAATTGCTTTTCATATTTCTTGCACTTGTGGGGTTTATAAAGTGTAAAATTCCTCTTCCTTTGCTCATATATGATTTAGTTTTATTTAATAGTCTTTCAGTGAGATATTCCTTATCTTCTGAATAACATGTAACTAAACTATTTTAGTGAAATGGGAGCAAGTGCTCTAGTTAGGATGGAGAGAGCATGTAACTGCTTCATGAACAATATTGATAAAGTTTTGATAAGCATTAAATGATAAAGTAATTCTAGAGTTTTTTTTTTTGTATTCTTTCAAAATTTTCCACATGTAGCTAAGGGGTCTTTTGCACTCAGAGGCAGTGTAAAGCCCAAACTTCCCTTACCAGTTTCATACCTGTGTTTGTACCACTTTTTTTTTTTATCAGAAGTACAAACTAAGCACAGTTGTATGTTGAGACTTTTAATACAAACTCAAGATAGAATATATATGCACTGTGTGGTTCAATATGGATATGTGCATGTCGTAACAGATGATAGGCATTATGGTTTGGATGAAAATGGCCTGTAGGTTCATGTTTTTGAATAATTGGTTTACAGTTTTTGAAAAGGATTACTAGGTATGAATCTAATGGAGGAAGTGTGTCCTTTTTTTGTTGCTGATATTTTGTCCTTGTCAACATCTCCTGGAAATAATGACACTTAGAATCACTTTAATGAGGAACAAAGGATTTTCCCAAAGCTATTATGCAGCAAAATAGTTGAATCACTATGAGTATGGAAACTCATAGGAACATCACTTGTTTTAGAGAATAATATGTTGGTTTTTTTTTTAACTTAGCCTAGGGATCTCAACATTCATCACATTGTTTCCTAATCTTTCTCTCCAGACACTGGAGCACGACTTGAGATTATGATTTCCAGAAGGTAATATGTCAAAAAAAAATCAAAAACTCAACTCATAAATTTTAAGATTTTATAAAAGATGCTTTTATTGGAAATGCATATAATAAACATGATATCTCCACTCATACACCTATTATTTTTAATTAAATAATGATCACACACATAAATTACTTTAAACCTAAAATTAATTAAACTGTAATTTTTACAAAGCTATGAAATTCTTAGTTAATATGATTTAACATACAGAGGGGTTCATTAGACACCAAACACATTAAAATTAATCCAAGGTGATATTCTCTATATAGCAAAAATATTATTTAGAAAATATACCAAACTCTTTTATTTTCTATCTCAAGAAAGAAAAGAATAAACATTTCTGGTAAATTTTGTTATGCATTTGAAAGCAAAACAGGGTAGAGGGTTAGTAGGGAAAAAGGGGAAAGGGTGAAATAATGTGATTATATTACTGCAAAAATAAATAAGATAATAAAAATGTAAGATGTGATAGTAGATATGATTTAAGGTTATCATTTAATTTGGCAAAACAAAACATCACAGTAAGAAAACTTTAAATTTTATGAAACACAAGACAGCTCTTTAATTTAGAAATGGAGATACAATCACTTCCACCTCAGAATCTGTGGGTGATGGTCAGTAGCAGAGGATGTATTTCCCGTCCAGAAATTTCCTGAATAATCCCTGCACCACAGAGAAAGAGATGGAGAAGGAGGGAGGATGGGAGGGAGAGAGAGAGAGAGAGAGAGAGAGAGAGAGAGAGAGAGAGACAGACAGACAGACAGACAGACAGACAGACAGACAGACACAGAGACAGAGACAGAGAAAGCCTCTAGGATAACAAGACTCCAACCAGCTAAGCCCCAACTGTGAAGGGGCAGACCTGGTAGATGTCCTGCTCTGGCAAATGCCTGTGAAAGTGTTTTCATATGTGTGTATGTACATACGTGTGTGTGTGTGTATGTGTGTGTGTGTGCCTGTGTATGTATGTATAATGTATGTATGTGTGTATGTATGTATGTGTAATCTACCTATCTATCTATCTATTCAGCTTCAGCATACTGAGGATGCAGCAACACTTTGCCAAAGATGCTAGGGTCCATTCCAATTCGGAAGCTAAAAGTAGCCGATGTTTTACCTTGCACTGGTCTGGGTGGCCTAGAAAATGCATATAGAGCTAATCATATCTTATTATTACTGTTATTCCCCTTCCTCCTTCTCCTCCTCCTTTTTCTGGTTCAGAGATCTGCTGAGGCCAAGTAACATGCATCAGGGGCAGAGAGGCTACTGAGTGAGACTCTGAAAGTGAGAAACCCCTTAAATTGTGGAGATACCATACTAGTGAGACATCTGCTTGCCAAGGATGGCTGCATACAAGGAGTGGAATTATCCCAAGAGAGAATGATACATGTTTCAGGAATAAAAACTAGAGTGTCACAGCCATCTACCCTCTTTGTAAGTGGAACTTCAGGTACTGAACATGAGGCGATGGAATTTGGTGTCTGCTGTATTAACTCTCAGTTTTCCTTTGATCCTATGTATCCTCAGTGTTCCCCCATATTCTTTTATGGGTGTGGAAATATGTTCCTTGGCATTGTATGTTAGAAACATGTTTTTTAAGTATAGGAGGTCATGATTTTAAAAATCTCTTGAGTTTTAAAAGAAGCTGATTTTTTTTTTTTTAGAACAGTGCTGAGACTGTTAAAGGCAATGGGGATTTTTTTAAATTTCAGCCTAAATGCATCCTTCATCATGAGAATTATATTAACCTATAGTGGCCAGAAGTGGAATGGGGGTAGTTTGAAGTAGAAATGCTTCCCACAGGGTCATGTATGCAAATACTTGGTACACACTTGGTAGAACAGTTTGGAGAGATAATGGAGCTTTTAGAAGGTTAAGTCTTGCTGGAGGGAGTACATAACTAAGGCAAGCTTTGAGGTGCTATACCACCACACCACTTGCTGCTCTTTCTCTCTCCTTTGTGTAGATGAAAATGTGGTCAGCCATCTTCTGGCTCTTATTGTAATTCAGTGTCACATTGCCATTACTGAACTCTATCACTCGGGGCTCAGAAGTCAATATAAACCCTTTCTTTGTGAAGTAGTTTGGGCCGTGGTGTGTTGTTACAGCAACAGAAAATTAACTGAAAGAACGGTTATCACATATTTTCATCCTAATTTTATTCCCTAAGTCTTCATTTTTTTTTTAAACAATTGCTCAGAAATGCAAGTGATGCCAAAAAAGTAATGATAGGAATGAGGCAAGTGATGACTCGTGCATGGTGAGAGATGTTCATCTCTGAGACGAGAGCACCAAGATGTCTAATAAAGTGATGAAGATCAAATCGTTCCTAAAATTCAATGTCAACTCGAAGCTCCGTGCATTTCATTTTTAAATAGGCAGGTAATTTATTTATGACAACTAAAATACAGTTGCAAATCCACCAAAATAATATTTTCCCAGAAATCTTGGGCTCTTTTTCACAAACTCATATCGTAAATAAGCCTACAGAATTTGCCGATCACAGGAGTGTTTAGCCAACACGTCAAAATACATAAAATAGTTTGCCTTTGTCTGAGGTCAACAGAATTTCAGTTCTATCTAGAATATTGTTGTGATATGAAGCAATGCATTGGTAAGTTGCTTATTTATTTATTTATTTATTTATTTATTTATTTATTTATTTTGGTAAGCTGTTTCTTCCCTTGGAGATTCTTATTTACCTCATCCATATGAGATGTCAGATGCATTATAATGCTAAATAGATAAGCCAGTTTCCATCATTAAATTCTGGCACAAATATGTTTTTGATGCCAGAAAAATAATCACAAAGATGCTGTAAACATAAAATACTGTTTTCAGTATTTAATGGACACTTAGCCCTCTTCAGAAAAGTCAGTGATTGTGCCATACACAGCATGAAGGCATTCAAGGAATTTCTATACCTGGTGACAACCCTTGCCCTTTGGAAATTAACGCTTGATAAGAGTCTGTATACACACACACACAAACACACACACACACACACACACACACACACACACACACACACACGCACACACACGAGTCTGTACACCATGGCCACTTTTAATGCTTGTGTATATAAACTGTTACTGGTTGTAAACTTTAGATGGCAACTATGTTGTTTTTTGTTGATTTTCAAAGACCGTATTTATTACCTACCATTGCTGGGTGTATGCGGGAATGGAGGGGATCTGCAATACAACATATATTTCAACAATGAACAAAGGAAATTGCTTTAATACATATTCTTCATGGTTTGTATTAATATACTTTAATAATCTACAGGAAGCCATTTCTTCAGTGAAACTATATTTGTCATCGATACCTCTATAATAAAAATGATGACTTAATCTCTATTTGTAATATTGGTACTGCCAGCGAAATAGGATTAAATTTTAGCCTTTGTATCCTTCAAACTTGTTCCTATGGATTTCTAGATTTTTAAAAAACTTGTCTTGCCATTGTCTAAGGAGACCATCTAATTTTAGAAATATCTTCCCTTGTTAAAGGATTACTAAAGTCTGGCATGATTTCTACATATTATTCAATATGTTCAATTGTTCAAACTCATCATCAAAAAAGTTTTTAGTTCATACACTATTAAATATAATGTCATATGATTAGATTGTACATTTGAGTTTTAACATAAAAATGAAACAAGGTAAAAAAATTTGTTGAAAAAGTAAGCTTTTCATTTCTTGTAACTTGTCCTTAAGGCAGAATCCTTGGGATCCTCTGAAGTTGGCACAATGTTCTTACATTTAATGGGCTTACAAATTTTATACTGAAACCACACAAATTCACAACAAATTCAGTAGTGTCTTACTATCTGTCTTTACAAAACCTTAATTCGCCTATCTATTTTTACTGAAAAATCTCCATCACATACGTATTTTCTTGTGCTGTTTTCATTTGAGGTATTTGGTAAGTCAGGCAGGGAATAACAGTAATAAAGAACAAGGGAGCAAACATACTTTTATTATGAAAAACAAATGGCTGAGTACAGTAGGATTCGGACCTATGCTCATCATAGCTGCTCATATATTGAGGAGTCCAAGTCTGATTATAAAGTGCAATGTTTAGTGTGTGAGAGCTGAAGTTTGAAAGCACTATTAGTAAAATAAAAACAATTAACTATCATCTAAGTAATCTTAACTGCTTATTGTCTGGAATCATAGTTTAAAACACTGCTGGTAATTGCTGTTCCTCTCAGCAGGTTGTCATGATCACAGGTGAAGTCTACTCTTGCATTGGATGACAACATTGGAAGCCACATACCACTATAAAACTGACGCCACAAAGGCATACACATAGCAAGCCGATACCTACACTTATTTTCAGTGACACTGCAGCTTCCCTTTGTCATCGCCAATGTTTATAATCCCACACTTCATTACAGTACTACTATAAAATTACAAAATAATGTTTTCTAATGCTTTAAATTTGCAGTTATGAAATAGGGCTGCATTGGTAGCTATCCTGAGACCCATGCAGGGCATAGACCATGGATCTGACACCCATGAATGCATTTTCACGTCTAACACTCACTATGTAACAGTAGGTGGTTTCTGGGCCAGAGACCTACATATATAGTCCGGATTCTACAGTGTCAGTCCAGACGTTCAAATGTTTTGAACATCCTTTGCAGAATTTATTTGTGCTTAAACAAAATAGATGTAGTTTCTACTTCTTAGAGTAACAATAACAAAAGAATGTAATTAATAGAAAACCTGATTATTTTCAGAAGATATTTATCTGAAAATGGTAAAGTTCCCATTATTCTGAGGACTGTGGTAGCGTTGTTATATAATCCCCCCTACTAATTTAAACAACTCCCGGGAAGCTAGCATATGAGTTCCTCCTCACACCACTGATCAGGATGATGAGTACTAGCCTATTATCTGTTGCACAGCGAACATTTTCACATGACTTAAATGCACCCTATTTCATTGTCAAGGAAGCAAACCTGGGTCAAGGTGCTAAAATGATTAACTGATCACTTTTGAAGTCAGTGCAAGTTCTACTCTGCATATTCAATGAGATCAGCAACTGTTGAAGCCAATCTATGCTAGAGAAGTATCGTTTCTTTTCAATTTCATGTCCTGAAAACACTGATTCCAACACTGTCTCAAGACGAGTTACAAATTACTGCTCCTAAAAGCAATGCTAAGACTGACATCTTAACAAATCCTTCAGTAACTATAACCCTAGATATTGTTAGTAAAAGAACAGGAAAGGCTGTTTCATACCACAGTGGGATACAGTGCTGACATAGAGGTAGACAAAGTTTCTTTGGATAAATAAATATTATGATTGTAGTCTTAATCAATAATGGGTAGAAGGAATGAAACAATTATGAGAAGGGGAATTCCAGGTTCACAGCCCGCATAAGCTTGGTAAGAAATATGTGTTCTGTGTCAGGAAGTGAGGAGCTTTAGGTTGGTCAAGAGATTCAGTAGATGGGCCGTGGAGAGAATGGAGCTGCTGACGAGTACATGGTACTTGCTTTTATCTTGAAGGATGCAAGTAACCACGGAATAATTTGTAACTGACTATTCCCAATTTCTCCCAAGGATGTTCTGAACATTTTCTAGGCAAAAAGTAGTTATCCCTGTTATCCACATTTATGATTTGGTCTTTAAGTACTCAACTTCCAGTTATATTAATGAATAAATCAAAGGGAACAGGTCTTTTTTTTTCTTAATTCTTCTCTCAAACATTACATCCACTGCAGTTTCTCTTTCCTTCTCCCATCTCCTCCAGAACCACTCCTCCTCCTTTTCCCTTCAGAAAAGAGCAGGCCTCCCACAGATATTAACCAAACAGGGCTTATCATGTTGTAATATGTCTAGACATATACTTTCCTATATGGGAGGGACAAGGCAACCCAGTAGGAGGAAAAGGGTTCCAAGAGCAGACAAAAGAGTCAGAACCAACCCCTACTCCTACTATTAGGAGTCCCACAATAACACCACGCAACACAAACACAACATATATGAAGAAAACCTAGCTCACACTCCTAGACACACCTTGATTGTCTCTTCAGTCCCTGCGAACCCCCATGAGGCCTAGTTAGTTGACTCTGTGTGCCATATTTTTTGTGATGTGCATGACCCCTCTGGCTCCTACAGTTCTTCCTACTCCTCTTCTACAGGGTTACTGGAACTCTACCCAATATTTGGCTGTGGGTCTCTGGGTCTCTGCACCTGTTCTAGTGAGTTGCTGGATGAAACCTCTCAGAAGGTGACTGGCCGAGGCATCATTGCTGTGAATATAACAGAATATCATTGGGAATCATTTCATTGACTCTTTTTTTTTAAAAAAATGCCAGTTGTGTTTGGTCCTATCCTATGTATCTGGGCTATCCAGCTTCTGGTTGCTAGGCTTCCAGGCATGTCCTGGATTCCCTCCCATGGTGTGAGGTCCTTATTGGGCTGTGCATCGATTGGTCACTCTTAAAATTATGTGCCACCATTACATCAGCATGTCTTGCAGGCTGGATATGCATTGAAGGTTTTGTGGCTGGTTTGGTATCCCAGTCCCACCACTGGATGCCTTACATGGGTGCAGAAGATGGCTTATTCAGTTTCTGTTTCCTCCATTACTAGGAGCCTTCCCTAGAGTTACCTTCACAGATTCCAGGTCGATCCCGCTTAATAGGTTTCCACATCACCCCTGAAACATGTTCTTAAGACACACTCTTGTTTTTTTTTTCATTGAAAATAAAATTTTCTCTCATATAATACATCCCATCCACCACAGTTTCTACTCCCTCAGCATCTCCCAGTTCTCTCCCCTTTTCCCCAGATCCACCCTTCCCCCCCCCCCATTTTCTCTTCAGGACAAAGCAGGCTTCAAGAGACTACAGCCAAAATAGACAAAACAAGATACAACAAGACAGTGCAAAGGCCTTCATATCAAGGCTGGACAGGCAATCCAACAGGAGGAAAACAGTCCCATGAGTAGGCAAAAGAGTGAGAGGTAGACCTGTCCCTATCTTATGTGTACTACTGTGATAACATATAGAACCTGGAACAGACCCACAGAGACCCACACGTTTGCCATCTCAGTCTCTGTGAGCCCTTGTGAGTCCTACATAGTTGATTTCAATGGCCACTTACTGCTGGTGTCCTTCATCCCCTCTGACTCCTGCAGTCTTTTTTTTTCACTCTTTCAAGATGTTCCCCAATCTCTGAGGGGAGGGAGGGACCTTATGGAGGCTTCCAATTTTGTCTTTCTCTCTGCATGATGTCTCCTGTAGGACTCTGCACCGGTTCCCATCTGCTGCCAGAAGAAGCCTCTCTGATGAAAACTGGGCAAGCTACTAATCTATAAGTATAGCAGAATATCATAATAAATAGCTGCACTGGCATTTCTTTGTTTATTTGGGATGGAGAAATGGTCCAGTGGTTAAGAACACTGGCTGCTCTTCCAGAGGTGCTGCGTTCAATTCCCAGACTCACATGACAGCTCATAACTGTTTGCAACCCCTCTTCCAAGGGATCCAACACCCTCACACAGATAAAATACTAATAGACGTAAATGAAAAATGAATGAATTCTTATTTAATTGATTGCCAGTCATGCCTGCTTCTACTTTAGGTGTCTAGGCTATCAAGTCTCTGGTTCCTGGCCATCTAGGTGGTGTAGAGCATGGGAGACCTCAAGACCTGTTTGATGGCTGGGTTTGTGTTCAGAGTGTTCAAGGTGTTCAGGTTTAGAGGATTTTTGTTTTGTTTCTGTTTTTTTCTGCAGACTTCAGGTTTTACCTTCTTCCACCAAAAAAGACTCCAATCCTACATCAGCTCAACTTCTCCACATTCAGTGACATTGGTAATGTGGCCACACTGTCAATCGTCAGTATTCAGAGAGCCAACTTTCTGTCCTAGCATCAGCCTATGTTGTCCAGGGATCCCCAAAGGACCTCACTGACCAACAACTCAACTGAATGCAGTCTCACCACTGAAAGCCTTGTCTGGCTATTAATGACCAGTTAAGATTCCATTTCCTTCATTACTAGGAGCCTTCATGATGGTCACCCTCACAGATTTCAGGAAGTTTCCACTAGGCTTTCATACTAGCCCCCTAAATGGCTCCCAATTCCTTCTGTCTTTCCTTATATTTTCTGCCTATCCCCCTATCCCAATCCCACTGCCAAGACATGGCTGAGCCACTGAAGGCTAGGCTCAGAACCAAAAATATAGAACATATATTCTTAATAACTAAAAAGTGCTGTGTTGATAGTTGAATATGGTTTGTTAAATTGGGGGAGTCTGTGAGATTGTTTATTTCTAAATTCATCATCCATATAAAGTTGTATCTGGCTTTGATTTAGGAAGATTAGGGTCTGAAACAGAACTGTCTTGTTTTTTCCTTTTCTCTATAATGTTAACCAATGCATTTAATTAACAATTTGAAAATAAACTCAGTTTAAAAAAAAATCAGTAAAATCTTGTTCAGCTATGTAGGAATTTAATACAACATATAAAGTGCTTGGCATAATATTTACAATACAGCTAAGCTACTTAAACCCTTTGTATTAATTTCATCCTAGATATTTAAAGGACATATGTTAAAATCTGCTTTGTTGGCACATAATGTCTTTTGCAATTTAAAATAAGAAAATGTTGTTAAAAAGACTAAAAGAAGCTTGATTCACTAGATTGAAAACTTGTTATGGAAAGTAGAAACAGCTATATTTCTTTTTTTTTCCATGTATGAAAATATATTTTAATATTGTAAAATTTATTCACATATAGCATTCACAGGTAAACTACATTTGACCATTCATGGGCCTGATTCTCCAGAGAACAATCTGGTCAAAGCCTTGCAGTCAGACCATCTCATATGATACCTTATCACTTAGATAGAATAGTACTGTTGAGATATAAATTCTGCCTGACCCATCTCTAAGCAGGAGCAAGCATCACCATGGAACTAGATTGTTCTTTCAAGAGAGAATCACTTCTATAGAGATTCCATTGTAATCATATTGATGATGCCTCTTTAATGCTTCTCACCATTGTTTGTTTGTCTTTAAGGGGGATTTCGTTTAATGGAAGCCCAGAGTGGGCATCTAAACTTTGCCAACAGCCCTACACCTTCTTGGTACAAGTCTCCATAAAGGAAGAACAGATGCACCATTATGAATTGAAACAGCTATATTTCAAATATTTCAGTTCAGTCCACGAAACACAATTAACAACATAATACATAGGGTGTGCAGCAGACATATATACAGACAGAATATTGAGCTATTGAGTGAAATAAAAGTGACTACATCTATGGTTAATATCTTGTCCAAGAATTTTCTAGTTTAATTTAAAGTATTGTAATTCATGTTTTCATTTTTAAATTATCATGTATTTTTATTTACTAAAATTATATTTATAATCTTGGAAACAAATACGTTCTTGACATAGTTCAAGCAACTAATCAATTTATTTCCAACATTTTTGAGATTTTTCGTAAAATGTGTTATGATATACAGATAACCATTTATAAAGGTGTTGATTTTTTTCCTTGAAAAATATATTTAAAAATATGTCTAAACATGACTCAAAATGATAGGAAGAGATATTTGATACAGTGGTCCCCTAAGGAAAAGAAGACAGAAAAACTAGGAAGGCTATAATACCAGTTGCTAATATATTTAATGTTTATATACAAGTTCATTCTTGTAGTGATTTTATGAATGTATGTGGAAGTCAGCAGTAGTAGTGAATTTCCTGTCTCTGCTTAATTCATAAATTATAACATGGAAATACTATCAATAGTTAAGGTTCAATGTGTTAAATATTTCCCTCAGAGATATTTCATTGGGATTTGAATGCCGGTTATTATGATGAACATCCCTGTTCCTGATATGAGGAAAAACCTCTTCGTTTCTTTGGATTCACTTTTTATTGAACTGAGACTACAATCTTTTCTCATACAATTTGTCTTGATTACAGTTTCCTTGTCCTCTTTTCTTCTGAGCCCCACCTTATGCCCCCTCCCATTTTTTCTATCTCTCATTCAAAAGGAAGATGCTTCTAGACAATCACAGTTAAACATGACAAAATAAAATATAATGAGATAAAACCAAACCATCACGTGAAAGCGGGAAAAGACAACCCAAGAGAATAAAAAGAGCCCCAAAAGCAGGCATAGGAATCAGAGACCCACTGGTTAACACACTCAAGCATCCAGGGAAATACCAAGCTGAAAGCTATAATATATACCAGACTACTTTGTCCACATCCATGCAGGCTCTCTTCTTGCTTCTTCACGAGCCCTGCTCAGTTATTCAAATGATATTATACTGCTAGTGTTCTTAATCTCCTCTGTCTCATACATTGTGTAGACCTCCTATAGAATAGGATTTCCTGAGCTCTGAGAGGCAAGATTTCATGGAGGCATCTCATTTAGAGTTGTGTATTCCAAGGTCTCTCTTTGTGTAACATCTGGCTGTGTGGCTCTGCATATGTTCCTGTCTGCTAGAATAGAAAGCCTTTTTGAGAATGGCTGGATAAAGCACCTATCTATGAATATAGCAGCATATCATTAGAAGTCATTTTATCATCATCATCATCATCATCATCATCATCACCACCACCATCATCATCAGTAGCAGCAGCAACACCCCCATTATTTTAGACAAGTAGTATTTGGTTTTAGGTCTCTGGGCTATCTAGTCTCTGGTTCTTCACACAAATTGTATGGTTGGGTGTAGGGTCTATCTTGTGGAGTGGACCTTAAGTCCAATTTGACATTGCTTGGTTACTTCCTCAAGTTCTGTTCCACTGTTTCCCCTGGATATCTCGCACTCAGGACGGATTGAATCCACGGTTTTGTGGATAGGTTGGCATTTACATTTCCCTTTTGGTAGCCTGCAGAGTGCTTTCCTGTACCGAAGATGCTGGAACATATGGGTGCAGGCTCCATGTAGACACAAGATTGACCTCAGATTCAGTGAGTGGTGCAGGTGATGCTGTTGGTAATGGGCCCTACTGGCACTTTGAAGAGAGCCACCCATTGTCTTAACAATAGCCTGGGATGTTTGGGGATTTCCATGGGACCCCCTTGGCCCACAACTCAACTGAATACAACATAGCCCTCAACTGAATACAACATAGCCCTATCACTGAAAGCCTTGGTGACTAGGGATGGTCACTTGGCATGCGAATTTCCTCATTATTAGACCTCATTTGGATCACCTTCATACATTTCATGGAGTTGCTACTGCACTAGGCTTCTATACCATTCCACATATGCACCTCAATTCTGGCTATCAATTTTCTTACTTAACGTGTGTCACTTCTCCCACCTCACCTGTTCCTCCATGTCTGTTTTCTTTCCAGTGTGAATTTATGAGTTCTTTATTAAAAAAAACAAACAAACAGGTGTCCATAGGTGTGTTGATTTATGTCTTGGTCTTTAACTCAGCTTCTTTGACTGCTGTATTTTTATATCAATACTGTGGTTTTTATTACTATAGCCCCGTACTGTAGCTTGAAATCTGGAATAGTGAAACCACCTGCAGTACTTTAATTTTACAGAGTTATTTTTGATATTCTGGGTATTTTGGTTTTCCATATACAGTTTTGAATTGCTCTTTCGATGTCTGTGATTGCCCGTGTGTTGCATTTTGCAGACCTGCTCAGCTGGAGTGTTCCCAGTGAATGTCTGTTGGTATTAGAAGCTGGAATGCTGGGGTGATTTGGGGGGATGGAAGGTTGGAAAAGATCTTTGTAATCTCTGGGGGTAGGGTCAGAGAGGAAATGGAGACTGCAGTAGGCTTTCTGCTACGAAGCTTGGGATGAGACTGGTGAATTAGATCTGTGGGAGAAAAAGTTTGGATCCACTTGTTGGGCTAACTTGGAACACATTTGTATTTGTTTACCATGGGGTATATGTTATGTTACCTATGTTATGTTACCTATGTATTTGCTATACACATCCTTCACCATACCAATGGGATTTACTTATATCCTTATAATTTCATGCACTTTTCATGAAAAGATCTTGAATTCATTTTTCAAATGCCTCTATTTTCTTTTTCAATTAATCTATTTACTTACTTTATATCTTAATTACAGCATCTCCTTCCTCCTCTCCTCCCAGACCCTGGCTCTTACCCCAACTTCCATCCTCCAGTTCTCCTCCTATACTCCGAAAAGGGAAGGCCTCCAGACGACACCAACCTGCCCCATCATGTCAAGCAGCAGCAGGACCAGGCACACTCTGCCCCCACTGCGGCCAGACAAGGATGCACAGTTAGAGGAAAGTGATCCGAGTGCAGACAAAAGAGTCAGAGACAGCCCCATACACACTGCATGGAGTCCCCCGTGAAGACAGAGCTGCATAACTGTCAAACATGCACAGAGGCCCAGCTTTGTCCCATGCATGCTTTCTGTTTGGCAGTTCAACTCTCTCGGGGACTCCATGGGCCCCGGTTATTTCATTCTGTAGGTTTTCTTGTGGTATCCTTGACTCCGATGGCGCCTTCTGTCCTTCCTCCACTTCTACAGGATTCCCTAAACTCCACCTAATATTTGCCCATGAGTCTCTACACCTGCCTCCATCAGTTCCTGGGTGAAGCCTCCAAGATGACAATTATGCTAGGCGCCTGTCCCTGCACACCCTGCAGGCAGAACAAATTGTGGGTTTGAGGCTTTGTGGATGGGATGGTGTCCCAATCTCTCTATTGGAAGTCTTTTCTGATTAAAGGGGACAGTTACAATCATTATTTTTATGTTTCTATGGGTAATTGCGTTTAAAACTGTTGCCTTCTTTTTTTGCATTTTTTGACGGAATGCTTGTTTAATTGATTTTAAAATTTTAATTATAAAATCATTTTTATTTGTAGAAACATGATGATCTGAAGGGTTGCTCAATGTGCGTTCCTTGTTTCACATAAACTTCACATGCATGCATTGAGGACAAAGATACGTTTAACACAGGAAGATGGAGTTGGTTTAGAAGATGGCATTGTGGATACAGAAATAATGCAGAAATAAAGGAAAATACTGTTCATTTTTTATATTTTAGAATTTACCTAAAGTTTGCATGCAGAAGTTTATTTTGTACTGTCCAGTAGAAGAGTACAGAAAACTAAGCTATTTCTGTTCTACTGTAATCATATTCAGCTGCTCAGGGATATATATCAAATTCTGAATTTATATAAAATAATAATACAATAAATAATTCTAAATACAATATTTTCTAAACATTAGTGATAATTTTACATGTCCTTATTGTTTAATTATGGATTTAAAGCACGCATTTTTACAGACTCATAAAATTAGAAGCAAAATAATTTTAGTCTCATCTAAATTTACCGAGACATATGACTCCTCTAAAGCAAAAATCCTGACTTCATGACAAAAGTACAAACAGCAAGGATTTGGTGTCTGTGGGTGTGTGTGGAGACAAAGAAAGATGTATCCCCTAAATAATATTGAATTATAAATTAAGTAATTATTTTCTGAATGCTTTTCCTCATAAAAGTTTGAATTTATGAAAAATATAAAAGTCATTTACATTTGTTAGCAAACTCTACACTTTTAATACTCAAGATGCTTTTATTATATAATTTAATGGTTGCCCTAGTTTTGATAAAGAAATATATGAAAATAACATTGAAATATTAAGTTCCAGAAGTAACATGTAAAATTTAGAAGATTATAAAATATTGTGAAGTATTTTAATTTTATTTGGCATTCTTTTATTTATCTTTTTCTCATTAATTTGACTAGACAATGTTTTATGACTATCCATATAGTATAGTAAATTTAATCATATTTATTACAAATTAAAAAGAAATGAATGTTCAAAGTGAAACTGGTTATGAGAAATCTGTGTACTATACTTCCCTGCATGTTTAAAATTTAATGAAAATATAATAAACACCATCTTTTAGCATGTATTACTTTAAGTTTACTTTTAGTGTGGAGGTTTGAATTCAGGTTTACTTAATTTGCACTTAAGCAACAGTCACCTTCTATAGGACTCAGTTTACTTATGACTAATATTAATAAAATAATACCAGCATGAAGTAATTTTAAGGAATCCTTTGTTGTGTGTATGTGTGCTTGTGAGTTACAAGGAGTGTGGGTCCACGAGTGAAAATGTACATGCCAGAGGTTGATATTAGGATGTCTTTTCTCTTTTCATTTTAGGTTTGGAGGTAGAATCTCTTCACTGAACATGAAAACTGAGGCTTCAGTTCACTTCCTGAACTAAACCTACTCCACCCATCAGGTCTCAGTTTGAAGTACGCACCACAAGGTTAGTTTAACATAAATGTTAGAAACCCAAACCCATGTCTTTATGCTTCTGTAGGAAGTACTTTATCCACTTTGCCATTGTCCCAACTTCCTGAAGAGTACATTTAAATCAATTAATGTAAGTTCTGGATCATTTGTTTTAAAAAAAATGTTAAACACTTGTTTTCCAATTGAGAACATGTTCAGACAAAATACATTATAGAATGCATTTAGTCACAGAGGGGAAAAAAAAACAGATATGTCACCTTTCTCACTAAAGAAAACAGCTATAAAAACCTTCAGTGTCATTTTTTTTAATAAGTCAAGAATCTTTCAAAGATCTTCAAGCACTTAGAGAAGAATTCTCAGAAGGGAGTAACATCAACGAACAATATGGTGAAATGGGGAGTGCCTGATTCACATTCTGCTTACAGATGTACCCACATCTATTACTGAAGGAATTATGTCATAGAGAAAGCCATAGACTGGTTGAGAAATCCCTACCTACTGGGCAAGAAAACATCTCCATAAAAAGGCCAAGCCCTCCTCCCATGTTTCTCTCATCTAGAGTCCCACTAGAATGTCCTCCCCTCTGTCTCAGTTTCCTGGTAAGTGAAGGCTTTCGTGGGACATGCCCCTTGGGCTAATATGCAGATATAAGTGAGTATATACCATTTGAGTCTTTCTGCTTCTGGGTTAACTCACTCATTATGATCATTTCTAGCTCAATCCAGAAGGATCCAGAGGGTCCTAGAAGCCTACAAGTAGAACATTATGATAGGCAGATTTGGGCCCAGGGGTCCCGCTCATACTAAGGCACCAGCCAAGGACAATACAGGCGGTAAACCTTAAACCCCTACCCAGATCTAGCCAATGGACAGAACACTCTCCACAGTAGAGTGGAGAGTGGGATATTACTTTCTCACATACTCTGGTACCTCACCTTTGACCATGTCCCCTGGAGGGGGAGACCTGGTGGCACTCAGAGGAAGGACAGCAGGTTACCAAGAAGAGACTTGATACCCTATGAGCATATCCCCCTGAGAAGGAAATCCCCCTCAGGAACAGTCATAGGGGAGGGGAATAAGGGGAAAATGGGAGGGAGGGAAGAATGGGAGGATACAAGGGATGCGATAACCATTGAGATGTAACAAGAATAAATTAATAAAGAAAAAATTATATAAAAAAAAAGGCCAAGCCCTCGTGGGTATGGGAACCATCTTGGATACTGAGCTAGAAAATTGGGACAAGATTCCCAACCTTCAGTGTCTTCTTGAGAAAGGAATATCTGGACCTTACCTAACTATGAGTTTCCTTGCAATGTAGTTCTTAAGTTATCAACTATTGAAGTAGAGAGAATTAGGCATATGTGAGGGTACAGACCATGACCTAAAGCTACTGGGGAAAAAAAGAGTTTATTTTGCTACAGTTCATTGGGCAGACTAATTTCAGAAAGCACTGGCACGGGGCTAGGGATGTACAGTGTAGTTAGGGGTAGAGCATCTGACCATAAGTCAGAAAGTCCTGTGTTTGATCCTGAGCAGAACATTAAGTAAGCAAGAAAATGAACAGATAAAACAAGAAAGGGTTGGAAAGGTAAAGAAGCATGGGAACAAATTGTAAACGAGAAGATGTGGCTTTGAGGACAATGACATGAATGAAGAGCTGTTGGTTTACAGCTGACGGGAAACTCAGGGGAACGGGCTCTATGATGGTTAAGGAGCCCATGACAGCACAAATCAACAGAGAACCTCAACACGTGATGCAAACGCGAAAGAATAAAACCAAAACCACGCCAAACAGAAATCCCAGATATGAACAATACAATTACTAAACTTAAACTTCTAAGAGATATTTGACATAGATTAAAGAACCAGATGACAGCTCACTAGAAATCATTCAACCTGAAATGCATCAAACAAGAGAACCCACATGATTTGCATGCTACAAGAGATGACAGAGAGAAGAATGACATAAAGAATATTTAAAGAGTGATGACATAAAAACTTCCATAGTTTGAAGAAAATACAAGCTCTGGGAAATCCACAGAACACCAAATAACACGAATGCAAAAGGATCATGCAAATAACAATTGTCAAATTGTCAAATGCAAAGACAATGTTAAAAACAGCAAGAAAAAAAGAAGTCCAGTCAGCAGATTCCACAGCGGAAAACTTGAAAACCATAAGGCAGTAGGAGTAGTTTATTTAAAACTCTGAAGGAAACTATCAATTATGAGTAATACTGTATCCAGTAGTACTGACTTTCAAGAATAAAGGTGCAAAACGGGTTTTGTTACACAGGTGAATAATAAGTTATAGAAGCCACCCTTTATGAAATGTGTGTAAAAACAAATTTAAAAACCTCAAGCCAGAGGACACTAGGTAGTCATATAGGAAAGTATACCCATCTCTGATAAGTGTAGTGGCCCCGTCAAATATGAAACTCTAGTATTACAGCTGTACAATAATATCCATCATGAAATTTGTACTGATTTGTTAACATGTATGCTATATGAAACTGTAAAGGGTCATGGTGAGCCTACACTCTTGGATATAAGCTTAGGAGAGGTGGCCCTACCACTTGTCTCTCATGTGGTGGCATGGATGAGGGAGAGATCCCCTCCTCACCCCCCAGACTCCTCACCAGCTAATGGAGGTAAGACACCTACCTGGCCTTGGGGTCATGAGGGCAGGTGAGCTGTTCCTGGACCTACACTTCACCTGGGCAGCACAATAAAGCTGACTGATGGCAGGACCAAGGGCAGGACCAGTCCACAGGTGTGAGTGGGAGAGATAGACTCACCCTTGTCTGCCTGCTGTGTAGTGACATCATCGGGAAGGCAGAGATGCCACTCCCTCATCTCTTGTAATGTAAAGCAGGCAGAAGAGCTTTCCTATGGTCATCAGTGCAGAAGGGCTTTCCCTGCCCCTCACCTGCTTCTGCACTTGGGAGACAAGACCCTGCACCTCACCTAGGGAGCATAACAGAGCTAGGGTGTGAAGGTTGAAGGAGCCGTTGGGCTCCTTGTCAGGCCCATATCTGGAGCTTTGAATTGCCCCACACCAATATCTCTCCTACCAAGGAACTGTTGAAATGAATATAGGGGGCCGGTCCTACAGGGCCCAAACTACTGGATCTCCACGACACAGAGCAACAGGAAATTCGAGAGGAGTCCTGTTACGTTTCCAGTATTGATAAAATAGCAGAAACAAGACGCCTTGTATAAGACCAACACATTATTGCAATGAACAATTACCAGCGAAAAAGTATGGACCAAAGGATATACTGTGGGAGACACTACAGCTTTCAAAATAAGATCATTTTTTTTCCTTTGTTCTACGGAGGGTGGGGTGGAGCGGAGGTGGTTGATGAGATCATAAGAGTGAAAATTGATGAGAGGAGAAGGAGAGATGGGTGAGATTGAGGTACATGATGTGAAATTTCTGAGAATAAAGGGAGAGGCGTAGGAGGAGGGGACATAAAAGTGAGACTGGGAGGAGAGGAGGCAGAGGGCAGTGATCAGACTGTAAAATGAGGAAAGAAAAATAAATAAATAAAGAAAGAAAGAAAGAAAGAGAGAGAGAAAATGAAGTTAAAAATAAAATATAAATTCAAAATATTAATCAACTCTGAAAAACATTGAAGATAGACTCTATCCTGAGGTATCAAATATTTTACCCAAGTTCAAAGATTTGTATGAAGATATACAGTATGTACACCACATTAGGTATGTGAATATGCTCTTTTAATAAATGGCAAAATATGTGTGTCAAAGTGTTGCATTAAAATACTTTATTCGTAATTTGTTATTAGCACATGTGTATACCTATTTAATACACCTTTGTTATCTGGCTTTCAGGCATAAAGAAGGGATAATTGAAAACAGTGTAAGAAATTCTAAAGCAAGTGGATTAGTAAGGCATGTATATGACATGTTATGACATGTTATACAATAGGTGAAATATACATTAGTCACATTGGGACCAGGAACTCTCTGTAAAAGGACTGTATGTTAAGATTCAAAACATGTTCCACAGCATCTTAAGATATGGGACCCTATCTAATATCTGCTTTCTGACCACAACGGAATCAATACAATTATCAACAAGAAGATATTTGGTGGCTGGAAGTAAGAGAGCACTTTCATGATCCTTTAAAACAAATGAAAAAAAGAAACATAAATATTGAATTGTATGAGATATAGAAAAAGTGATAGTAAAAAGGAACTTTCCTGCAATTAATACTACTTTCACAATAGCAGAAAAATAAATATAAACAAATAAGTCATATAGCTGCTAATAAAACCTGAAAAGAAATATAGAGAAACTATGAAAGCAAGAACAAGCCAAGACTAGGAAACAATGATAAGATCAGACAAGAACAAATGAAACCGAGACCAGGAAGAAAATATATACGAGCTCAAAAAAAAAAACAAAAAAAAAACAAAAATCAGCTTTAGAAAAGATAAACATAATCAATAAACTTTATTTAACTTATGAGAGAAGAGAGAAGACAAATAAATGCAAGAAGAGGCTGTACAACTAAAACCATACAGCCATTCAAGGACTCACCAGAAACATCGTAGACAGCTAATGACTACACATTAGAAAATGCATAAGAGGATAAACTCAAACTAACAAGACTGAGCCATTAAGACATAAAGAATATGCACTGACCAATAAAAGGTAATGGGAGCAGACTGAAAATAAAAAGTCAGATCGAGGAATAGTTCGGCACCACATTACAGAACTCTACCAGACTCACAGTGAATAACTACTACCAGTTCCTCTGCAGACCATCTAAGAAGTTGAAGGGGTGGAAACTTATTCTATTTGATGAATGCTATCTTCCCCCTATAACCAACACACACACACACACACACACACACACACACACACACACACACACACACACACACACATTGTGCACTGCACCAAGCGGGCAGGGGAGAAAGTTGCAAGACAGAGACAAGAAGAGAGGAGTGAAGGAAGGTAAAAGTGAACAGAAAATGAAGAGGGAAATTGTTGTGACATCCCGTGGAAAGCACTGTCTCATAAGAAGTGTGTCACATTGCATGGGACTGCCCATGGCAGATGAAACATATTATCACATCTTGGCTCTCTCTACTGGTTTTCTTTCTGGCCTCTAAATATGAATAGCGTTTGGTGCACACACCTTTGTAATCTTTGGCTGAAGCCGTTGCTTCACTCATCTTTGATTCAGTGTATATATACATATATATAATTTAGTCAGCTGAGGTTATTTTTTTTATCAAAGCAAAGTATTTCATAACCGACATTAACTTATACTTACACATTAGCTTTTACTTTTTAACTTTTCTTCTCCCTCTTTTTTTTTTAATTCTATAGTTTGAGGAAAAATTAATGGCTAAAGATTCCATCATATTAAATATTTTCAGAATCTATGAAAGGCACACTGCAGAAATCTGAGGCTGATTGTTTAACTGACAGTTTGAAAATATTTACTGGTACTTTGAAATACAAGCAAAATGCACTGTACATTACGCTAATTGGATGGCACCTAACTACATTTGGAGTGCTTGAATTATAGGGGTAATGCTTTTAAATTGTTATTACATTACAAGAGGTACCTCTGAGTCAATCACATGTAAATTTACTTCTTTATATGTTTATTTTTTCCCCAGTGCATACTACAGTGAATCATATTTATGCTAATCACTGCATTTAGATAAGCTTGTATTTACATTTTATGTAACACTAGTCACTGAACAGTGAATACTTATATTTTTCCAATATACAGTTGCAATGTCAAAACAGGGTCATTCCTTGAGGAAACAGAGTGCAATGAAAACTTCAAATAGATTTTCTCTGGAGGCCCATGGCGTAAAACCTCCTCAGATGTTTTCATTGACTATTAAGCATGGTAAAACCTACTTTTATGACAACAAAAGCAATTTAAAAGAAAGTAGTATTCATTTCACCTAGGCAATATTGCTAATAACCAAGTAGAGAGTAATTTGGGTAAAAACAAGCCCCTTAAAGAACATAAGGAGTATATGATTTGCACTCTTAAGTTGTTCTACTATTCCCAGGTAGGAAGCACTGTCACATCTCTAAAAATTACAAAATAATATGTTGAATAAAATAAGTGTTGCTAAGCCTCATATATTTTCATGGCTTGGCTTTCAAAATCAGGTCAATGTAATAGCTATAAATGGCCTTACACAGACCTGAGCTCTTCTTTCACAGAGTTTTCTGTGGAAATAACAGCATTGTATAAAGTATTTATAAGGTAAATACATGTGTGCAAATTAATTACTTATACCTAGTTAACTATTTGCCTGGTGATTATTTAGTATCATTTTATTAATGTCAAGTCCACACAGATAAAACGTTATTTTTATACCAGAATTATTTGTTTCTTTTTTTTAATGATAGAAAGTTTGACTATTCATAGTATAATTTGTCAGCAGTCAGTCTCTAAGAGCACGATATTGAGAGCTACTGCATTAGGATGCATTCTCTCTCTCTCAAAGTTCGTGTACTGGAGCAGCTACTCATAGTAGGATGGAATTAGGAGGTATTAAGATATGCAACCTTTGAATATTGCGTTTAAATGAATTCATGTATTCATTATGAGATCATTGACCTATGGTAAAAGTAGCTACATATATAGTCTTTGTCTGAAATACATGTGGCAAAGCTCTTGCCCAAATTAATTGTTCTAAATGTTGGGTAGTAACTTTAACATCTAAAATTTTAAAGTAATGTCTAAGTCATATACCCTAAGTACCTTTTGGTTACTAAAGCCCAACATAAGAACTCATTTATGCACTCATTGTTCCAGAAAACAATTTGTGAGTGTATCCTGAGTTCAAACAGTGTAGAGCTGGATGCTTCTATCAGTCAGTAATTGGTCTTGGAACAATAGGAACATTTCGCCTACAGAAAGAGAGAAAAGGTAGAGATTTGGAAATAAATATCACAAGGTGTGTCCTTACAGAGCAAACATATTGGACCTCAAAATCATTTTCCACATTCTTCTACTCCTATGAGGAAGATTCCAATCAACTCACCTTCATGTCACCATCTACATTTGTGGTACGGCTTCTGAGGGTACATTGTTGATAGGACAGCTGGCTACCCTTGTGTAGCGGAAAGTGAAGAAGAGATTGCTAGAGAAGGAGATATTTGGAACATGCAAGCAAGAGCAAAAAAGGAGCATATCGAACATAAAGAAAAGGTAAGGCGGAGAGAATAAGACCTACATCTGGCATGGCATTTCCCTAGTAACTATGTCTTTAGAACATCTGCCTTCACACATGCCTCTTTGATGACCCTATCTTCTGAGTGTACTCTTGTTACTCTTTAGCTGATGACCATGCAACTGCACACTTCTCAGGCACTCACCAGTGCAGAAATATGACAGAATTCTTGGCATTTATCCAAATAGAAAAAAATTAGAAAAAATTATAGTATTGCTCAAATGAGACAGACCGTTACTGTTCAAAACTGCAGACAATGTGCAAACCCAGAACAATGTGGAAGCAAAGCCTTAGGCTGTGGAGTAAATCTTTAGAGTACAGAGGCAAAAAGTATGAGAGACAAGAACTAAGGCTAACTGGATCCTCTCTCTCTGTATGTGTGTGTGTGTGTGTGTGTGTGTGTGTGTGTGTGTGTGAGAGAGAGAGAGAGAGAGAGAGAGAGAGAGAGAGAGAGAGAGAGAGAGACAGAGAGAGAGACAGAGAGAGAGAGAGAGAGAGAGAGAGAGAGAGAGAGAGACAGAGAGAGAGAGAGACAGAGAGAGAGAGAGACAGAGAGAGAGAGAGAGAGACAGAGAGAGACAGAGAAACAGAGAGACAGAGAGACAGACAGAGACAGAGACAGAGACAGAGACAGAGATATAGACAGACAGAGGCAGAGAGACAAAGGCAGATAAACAGAAGCATGAAGCTTATATACTGTAACACCACACCTGGGATGTGGCAACTGATGATAAGTCACTTTTTATCACAATCCTCCTTCATAAGCCAACATTATTTTCATTAATGATAGTGAAATGAAATGAATAATGATAATTTCCAAGACATAGAAAGTGAAAGTTATATTTTTAAAATTCTTGTACACAAACTTTTGCAGAAAAAAAATATATCAAAGAAATGACAATTATAGTCCTGGGAGAGAATGATAACATGTCAATAATGTTTCATATCATTAGCACGTTTTATGAAAAAATTCATTAATCATATGTATTTGTCCTCTGCTTAAGAGGACTTTCTCCTTTTATTGAGTATTAATATTGACAAATTTTTGAATGTGTAACCAAATTTATGTGTTTTTTAAAAATACTTTCTGATAGACCAAGAAGATAAACTTGAAAAGTTACCTTAATTCATCATCAACTAGAGAACACTTTTCTCTTTATCAACTAAAGCATCTTTAGGGCTCAGGTAACCACAGGCCAGGACTACAAACACACACATACCCCTTCACGCGCGCACACACACACACACACCTGAGGAAAAGAAGAGACTCTACTTTGCAATAGTTTGTAAAAATTCAGATATAACTTGCATCTTTTCATTTTAAGTACCTGTCTATGATTATTTTGACTTAAAATATTTTGAATAAATTCATCACTATTTCAATTCTTTTTGTTATGAATTTCCAAAGCTTTTCTGACTTTGAAACAAATCAGATATAATGACTACATGCTGCTGACCACTTCCATTATTTGATTAGTTGCTTTTGGAAAAGTGCCTGTTACTAGTGAAAATAATTGATGCTTTCAAGCCTTGCTGCTTGATTCCTTCTGACAATTCAAGATGAACACCCCCTCCATTTCTTTTGTCATTCTTTTTTTATTTACCTTTTTTCTATGTAAATGTCCTTTGTCTTACATTTTATTTTTACAAAGCTCATGGTCTTCTAAATAATTTACTGGGGTTGAGTTTAAATAAAGAGTTTTGAAATACTTGGCTGTCACTATCATACAAATAAAGCTGTCTATTTGGGGTTTATTCTGGTCTTTCATATCATTTGCTTTGCTTGAACACTATCATTTGGAAGTTTGTTCCAGAAAGAAGATAACTTAAAAATGACTCTTTCTTAAACACAAGGGTAAGTGAAGTTTGCTTATATAAAGACTTCTAAGAATTTTGAACAAGTAAGAGGAATTATATTTTAAGGTGGTTTTTGAAAGGTAGCTTAAAAAGATGGACGGGGAACTAGCTCAGGCAGGAAAATATTTGCCATGCAAAAATGATGCCATAAGTTCAGATTTCCAGCACTTACATAAAAAATGGGGCATGGAGAAATAATATTGATTGTAATCCTAGTGCTAAAGAGGCAGAGATAGGAGGACCCTGATGTAGATTAATCAAGGATTATAGAGAGACTGATCTCCAAGACCATGGTCAGAAGAAGGCAAGAGAACAATGGATTGACAGAAGATCCTCAATCAAAGCACATATGCACTTGTTTCATCTCAAGATAACACTCAACTGGCAGGATATCCCTTGGGATGAGAGCATAGGGGCTCGAAGGAAAAGCTCACACAGAACCCCACTGCTTTCCTTTATTGTCAGTTTTCATGGATTAGTGATGTTCAGGAAAAGGTGGTTGTGGGAATGCAGAAAAAGTTGCAACTTTCAGACTTCTTCTCCAAGGGTGTAAGCAACCAATCATTTCAGCACACTGTGTTTCTAATGCATTATATTCAGTAGGTGATGAGTATTGAATGCATTTCTACCTTCCTATTTCTGGCAAAAAAAAAACTTGCTCTTCTGCAATTGCCTGTATGTCTGTGACTGTATTATTTCACAATGTTAGAATAAAACATTGTAAAAGACACCAACAGCAGCCACAAGTGAGATCATCAAATTGGGTGACGACAACACCTCAACCACTAGTAACCTGCAGCTGAATTTGAGGAAGTCAGCTGATGTTCTTTATGAAACCATTTGTCCATGCATCAGCTTCCTACTGCTGAATTCTGGGTTTCTCTTTCTTGCTGAAGGCATTGTTATGTCTCGGGTTGACAACAGTAACAGCAGCTGGAAATGTTTCACCATCTAGTTGGCTTCCTAGGTCAGACATCCTTCTACACTTCTTCTGTTTCCTCTTTTCTCCCCTTATGTCACAGAGTAAGGATATGTGTGGTCCATTTACAGACATCATCTTCCAAGACACTTTATATAGCCATGCTTTGGCCTGACATGATGGGTGCAGCAACCCTGCTTCAGAGCCCGTTTTCAATTTGCTCCAACAGCACCTGAAGTTTAAGCAATGAATAAAATGTATACCACAGCTAAAGTTTTTCTTGGTCCCTTTCTTTCACCTGATTTAAGCATTCAAAAAATCCATCCAAACTAATAAATTTTTAGCCTGACATGCTGTGAAGAGTAATTTTTAAAGAGATACTTTTAGGTTTAACATAAGGAGTGGCAGGTGGTCCAGGCAGCACAATGTGTTTTTTCTGGTAGGGTGGTTTTAGGAACCTGACATTCCTGTAGTTGACAAATAAATAGGATATAGATATTCTAAACTGTCAGATTGTATCAATGAATCCTTATGGAAAAAGAAGAAAGCATGCTGAGCTCTTGTTATGCCATTCATTGGCATTAAATCTAAAAACTATGTGGAGGGAATAAAATAAATTTTACAAATGAAGATCAGCTTCAGTGACTATCTGGGATTCGAGCTTAAATATGATACTTTTTCTAACTAGATTTATCTTTAGTGAAAAATTTGTCTTTTCTCCTAAACACAGAACCTAATTAACCTTTTCATACTACAGCACAAATAACTGGGACAATATAACAAATCAGCTAAATAATCTTAATTTATAAAAAAGAATGTAGTAAACAGTTGATATACTTGTTTAGCCAGAATTATAATTAAAATATGACATTAATAGTGTGCAAAACATGAGAAGAAATGAAATACTACTAGCTTTCTTTGTTAGTAAATTGGATAGCCTTTAAAAGTTATATCATCTGCCTAGATCTCATCCTTGAAGAATAAGATGAAATTGAATCATCTCTGTAGTGGCTTTTATAATAAATAGAAACTCATAAACTATAGTGATGTGTGGTGAGAATAAAATAATTACCCAAGTCTAAATTTTATAACATGGAAGAAAATGAAGCCAGAATATATTCCAATAATTACAAGCTAGTTTATAATAAAAGATAACAAAGAGAGAAATTAAAAAGTAGACATCAATTACAGATGGCCTAAAGGGAGTAATCCCAAATGCTTCTAATTTGATTTCAACGATATTTTGAAAATGTACAAATGTAACTGGCTATATTCCAGGTATTAAATCAACACAAAATAAAAAATTGTTCTCAAATAAGTATTTGTAAACACATTAGTTTATTTCCTTAAATTGGACTGAGTGAAATCAGTTTTGAAGAAAGGAATATTTACAATAACAGGAGGTGTTTTTATTTGTTTTGTTCTTTAGAGAATAAAATAGTTTAGGCTTCATACATTATAAAGAGCAAAAAGTCTTTTCTCAAAAGTCTAGAAACTAGGAAGTCCAAGACCAAACAGGTGTAGATACACATGGCTTTTGGGAGGGAAGCTTAGAGCTGTATCTTCCAATGAGTACATTTGTAGGTTTTATTTTTTTATTTTTTATTTTTTTGAAAACCTGTAAATAATTTTATTTAACTGTAATTATTTATAATATTTATATTTAAATAGATATTTATATCTTATATATATATATAAAGAAATGTAATACATGTGTATACATAGAAAAAACAGGAACATATTCATTTGATATATTTATATACATGACAAAATGTGATGTACATGTTCATAAGTTTATGCAAACTTCTAACTAAAGTTTTACATGAGCAGTACCATTATATATATATATATATATATATATATATATATATATATATATAATTTGTAAGTTTTAAAAATACTATTGAAATCTAATTAGTAGCATTTGGGATTTCTACTTTAGGACATGTGTAATTGGTATCTACTCTTTAATTTCCTTTTTCATCACCTCTTATTATAAATTAGTATGTTAATTATTAAAATGGTTTAGCATTTTTTCTATAATGCTATAAAATTTAAACCCAGATAAATATTTTATTCCCATATGTGCCCTTATATGCCAGAGGATAACAAGAAAGGATAACTAAAGCCCTACTGAAGCCTCTTTAAAAAGTTTTGCTTTTATTATCAGGGAGAGGCTCCAAAGAGCTTCATAAATTCCCCATCTCTCAAGATGCCACACAGGCTATCCAAGAATTTGAGAGAGGTCATGGACCATCAATGACAGATAGAAAAAGTGAAAACAGGTAACATTTGAGTAACAAATATATGGAATGTTGCAATTAATATTTCACACTTAATTCATCTGGTCAGAAACAAACTACTGAGGATGTCTTAGGTTCTAAGAGGTAACTAACTACGACTGCTCATTTAAACTGGGATGGCACCAATCTGCCTTCTATGCATTTTGATTTATATCTATAGGCGAATAATCATCTCAGTCTTAGTTAGACAAGCTGATGTTTGCAAAGAATGGCAGTAAACAGAAAGGTATGGTTGCTCAAGGTCCTGAGAATAGCTGTCCATAGCGTGCTCTGTCCTAACTATGCCATTTCTACTGTCCACTCTAAGACTCATGAAATGAGAATCAAGGAATGTTGAGTGAATTATAAGAGCTGAAAGACAGTGGTAAAGGCTATAAAATACCATCTTTTGGGCATGACAGAGCCAATAAAACCACAATTTAATAATAACTAAAATGAGCCTCTGCAATATTGCATATGTCAACAGTCAAACATGGATAGAGCCATATTCTTCCTTGATGAACTACTGGCCACTTATGGATGCCAGGAGAGGGCTGGACACAGTCTTCAGAGAGTATGCAGTAACAACTTCTCAATTGGATATCACCAACACCATGGCGGCATTGATTGTGCACTGAGTCACAAAATAATACAACAAAGACTTTGTGTTTGTCAGGGTTCCCTAGAGGAACAGAACTCAGGGAATGAGTATATATAGAGATTAGTAAGTTGACTTATTAAATTCACTAAAATGGTTTGCAGGTTGTGGTCCAGTTAGTTAAAAAGTGACAGTCTATCGACCAACTACCCTACAATCCAGTAGTTCTTCCGCCCATGAAAGATGTCTCAGATGGTCTTCACTGTATACCAAAATTCCAGTGACAGAGACACTAATGCCAGTGTAAGAATGACAGGCAGATCTGGGTCCCCGGGGGCCTCCTCAAAATAAGGCACCAGCCAAGGAGAATATAGGCAGTAAACTTCGAACCCCTACCCAGACCTAGCCGATGAACCTTTGAGTGGAGAGTGAGATCTGACTCTCACACGAATTCTGGTGCCCCCCTTTTCTGACCACGTCCCCTGGATGGGGTGGCCTGGTGGCACTCAGAGGAAGGATAGAAGTTACCAAGAAGAGACTCGATACTCTAAGAGCATATATAGGGGGAACGAAGATGGGGGGAAGAGGGAGGGAGGGAGGAATAGGAGGATACAAGGGAAGGGCTAACAATTTAGATGTAATATGAATAAATTAATAAAAAGTTTTTAAAAGAAAAAAAGAATGGACTTGCTATTGAGGACAAGAGCAAAGTAGCAGAGATAGAGAAGGGGGAGGAGAAAAGGAGAGAGAGGGAGAGAAAGAGAGAGAGAGAGAGAGAGAGAGAGAGAGAGAGAGAGAGAGAGAGAGAGAGAGAGAGACAGAGACAGAGACAGAGACAGAGACAGAGACAGAGACAGAGACAGAGACAGAGATTTCTACTTCCATGTCCTTTATATGGGTTACCAGCAGAAGGTGTGCTTCAGAGTAAGGGTGAATCTCCCACCTCAAAATATTTGGATTAAAGGTTAAAGAATTAAAAAACCATCAGAGGCGTGCCAAGCCATTTAGATTTTTGTTAATTCTAAATTTAGTCAAGGAGATAACCAGAATGGTCATCGCAGATATAAGTGGATAAAACGTAATTTCTAGAGAGAAGATAGTAATTGAACAGTTTGAGATGACTCAAAGGGGGTAGAGTTGACAATGCTTAAAAATTCTATGTATTGAAGGTTAAAGAACAAATTTAATATAAGTGTTTTTTTTTAATTTCACAAATGTCTATGTGTGTTGTATTTCTGTGTGTGTGTGCTTGTTGTATCTCTGTGTGTATTATATTTGTATGTTCATGAATGTGCCTGTTATATTTGTGTGTGTGCATGTGTGTGTTGTATGTTTGCATTGTATGTGTGTATGTTTCTGTGTGGTGTGCTCTGTGTGTGTGTGTGTGTGTGTGTGTGTGTGTGAGAGAGAGAGAGAGAGAGAGAGAGAGAGGGAGAGAGAGAATGGGGTGCTCTCATATGCATAAATGTGTGGAGCCCTGAGACTAAATTAAGATATCTATTCCTATTGGGCTCTCTTACTTTCTTTCAGATAGAGACTTTTTACCAAACCCAGACCTTTTTCTTTCCACTCATTTGATTACACACAGAACTCCAGAGAAATACTTATCTCTACTGCCCAAGCAATGAGGTAATAGAGGAGTGCCAACCCCATATGCTGAGGATGTGAACTCAGAGTCTCATGATGTGTACAGCTAGCACTGCAGAAAACTGAGCCATCACCCTGCCCCAGGTTTCTTTTTCTCCCCATCACATCTGTAAATGACACCTCAAAAAAAATCAGTTGGCACTTTTATAAGGTTATCACTTCCTTTTATCTTATGACAGTATACTCAGGCAAGATGCCATTACCTAACACTCCTGTAAAAATGCTACAAGAATTCTACTTACTACAGTCATCAAATGTGTGAAGGATCTGACTTAAGTCTTAACATCAACAGGTAATAAACCAAAGAAAAATAAAATCCATTTTGTTGTCTTTAAATTTTGCATCTAATTGTCCCCCAAAGATTTATTATTTTGTTATATAGTTCGCATGGTTGATCACTAATTTTCATCTCATTAAATAAGATAAATTTGAATTCTTTTTTGATTGAGGAATCAAACGTATAAAAAGTTCCAACTTAGTGAGTATAATAAGATATAGAGACATCTTTCTTTAAAGCATACTTTTTATTAAGGATAACATGATTGAAACAGCAAATTCAGTGCCAAAATTTTAATTGGCATGATTATTTTATTTATCATATGACCTTGGGTTTTAGTTCTGCATTTAAAATGGCACTTCCTTTAATATATGGCTCAACGTTACTTTGAATCCCTTTGGACATCTACTGTATTCATTTTAATTCCATGAATTGGAAGTATAATATATTACAATGCCTTCCTAATGGTCATACATTTTTAAATGTACTGATTACTTTCCTATAAATCAATTAATAAAATACAAATCATATTTCTCCTCCTTTGGTCTTTGGAGTTTTAGTGTGTATATAAGAGTTACAGATTTACCTGTTTTAAATACAGATATGATCTTGACTATACTTTTTTCTTTTGATGAAGTAACAATTGGCATTTGATTTCTTTTCTCATTTTTTTCTATGCTTCAGGAGACTATTCAAAAATTAATATTTTATAAGCAATAGTATTCCATAAAGTTAATATATAACAGAAAAATTGTATAAATTGTAACATTCAGAGCATAAATTGTATGGTTGTATGTATGCATGTATATTAAAGACTACAGAGTTTTGGGAGGTGACTTAAACTTCATACGTTTAAATAAAACATTATAACTGTACTACACTTCATACCATCTTCATAGCTACCACACAAAATGTTTATAGACTGTAGAGAAAAATGGAGAAAGGAAAACTAAACCATATCATTATATAGAGAAGGATAGCAGCATCAAGGCATGATCTCTACATCTGTAACACAGAACCTGAGAGGTACAGGTAGAGAGATCCTGAGCTCAAAACCATTTAGCCATTTGTGGCAAATTTGAGACCAAACTGGGCAACTAGAAACCCTGTCTTAAAACTGATGAAAAAGCCACACACCATCAATGAATCCCAAAGAGAGAGAGTAAGATAAACAAAATAACAGAAGAGTATAAGATTAAAACAATCCAGAATAACATAGTTTAAAACCCATTTGTAACAAAAATTTTTCAGTGAAAACAGATTTAAAATCCATTCAATAGCGTATGTATGTATGAGTAGATTGATTAAAAAAGAGAAGAATTAACTGTATGCTATAAATACAAAGACAACAATTATAATAATATATATATTCTTAATATCAGAAATCATTAATTTAGAAAGAAAAAAATGGAGAAACTGAAAGCAATTCATTAATAGTAGGACATTTGTAACCCTGATTTTAACAGAAATATTTTCAAGAGAAATATATTCACATGGAAATGAATAAGCAATTCCTGAATTTAAACAAAACCATTGAGTACTTGATTGTAAAATACACAGAGCATTAAGATGACAAAGCATTGTTTGAAATAGGACACGGATTAGATAACAAGTTGATTAGGGTACATGATTATATTTACTATCACATACATAAGAATCTCGCGGACATGATGCATGATCATTCCTGCACAAGTTTAATGTGTTTAATCAAACAAAGTATTTCCCCTGACTACAATGTGATATAAACATAAATAATGGTAAGAAATCTGGTAACCTCACAAATATGTGAAAATTAATCAATTTATTTTCAACAACCAATTAATCAGAAAAGGAGTAAAATGATAAACTGGGGGACTAGCTCAAGAAAAAAATTAACATTTTATATAATTAAATTGTAAGATGCAGGAAAAGAAATAGGGAATATATGTAGCCATGTAAACTTATACTTTAAAGATATGTTAAATAAAATTATAAATATCATACTTCAAAAAATATAATAAAGAACCAAAGCCAACATTTATGAAAAAGGCAAAATGTTACACTGAGCATAAATATATAGGTAGATATAGATGATAAATAATAGATAGATAGATAGATAGATAGATAGATATAAAAGTACATAGATAGATAGATAAGGTTAAATGGTTTAATTCATAAATTCTCATCATTATTTAGAGATTTAAAACCAATTTTCTACCTTCTCTGAGTTGTCTAGGAAGTTGGAACAATTGCTAAATCTTTATGAGATCAGGTTTTATTTGGTACTAAAATAGTAAAAAAAATACGATATAAAATAATCACCTCATATCTATCACAGTTCTTTCTTTTTCAGTGTTCTTCTATGTGACTTATGGAATTTCTCACAGTATTTTATTTCTTCCTTAAGGTCTTTTGACATTTCTCCAGGACAAATTACTGTATATTATATTAGAGAAAGTTTTATTTCTTTATTATGATTGAAAGATAATTTTAAGGAGTACAGGATATTTTGAAGTTGGTAGAATGTTTTTTCCCTCCCAGTATCTTGACTGTCTTATCCATTCTTTTCATGCCTGCGTGATTTCTGAACAAAAAAGAGTTGGGTCTGATTTTATAATTTTTCTCTAGGTAAGAATATTTTTGTTTATGGACTTCTCAGATTCATTACTTATATTTGGTTTTCTGTAATTTGAGAGTGACAAACATTGTTCTCTCTCTCTCTCTCTCTCTCTCTCTCTCTCTCTCTCTCTCTCTCTCTCTCTCTCTCTCTCTCCTGTCTCTTTCCCAAGTTCCCTCTCTCTGTCTTGTGTGTGCCTGTGTTGTGATTATTTTTTGGAATTTTATTTCCTCTTGGCACTATTTATATATTTTTTTTTGTTTACTTTTTTGTCACTCTAGTCCTCTTTTGGTGTCTTGTATCTTGTTTTTAATGCTTGAAACTCATCTAGAAAACTCTCCCTGTTCTATACATTCTTCTACCTCTTTCTATCTGATTGTTCTAAGCAACTAAACAACTGAAATGTCTTATAGTTTCTTCACGTCCCTGATTGTTCTCTTACCGAATTTTGCCCACTTTTATTCTTCCGGTTTGGATGTCTCCATTAGATCATCTGAAGCTCAGAAACTTGTCTACCCATGTCTGGTTTATTTCACTTGTCCTACATTATGTTTGAATCCTGGAACTTCTATTTAATGCTTTCCTGGGATCCTAACCCTTGGCTACCTTGAGCATCTGTGTATGCATACTATTTTATGCACACATAGTAGTTTCTAGTATATTAATTACAGTTTTATGGTTTTTTTGTTAGATACTGTGCCCCTACCATGTGTGATTCTGGTGGTTTCTCTAGTTCTTCATGTTGAAGTCCTTTTTTTTTTTTCTTTGTGTGGTTTGTAATTTCTGTTTTTAAGCGTCTAACATATTAGTTGTTTAACAGAAGTGGTATAAGCAGGCATTGTTTGACATGGTGATAAGATCATGGAAAGAGCGTTTAACGGCCTCATGGTTAGGTCTCTTCTTTAGGCAACGCTTAGCCTCTGTGGTATGAACCTCACAGGAGCTCCTTGAAATAACTTCTCTCCTTTAACTAGACAAGACAATTGATGTGATCCAGATCTGGACCATTGTGCTCTTGGGATAACTGAAGTTTCTAGGCTGTGGTTAGTTTATCAGGAGAAACCAGTGTTAAGAAGGGAGAATCCTCTATATTTGTATGTGGAGCCCTGGTATACTTTCCCTTCCAGTAAACAAGGGGGGGCTTTGCTGCTGTTTTCCTGATGTTAAGGGTCAGAAAATGGCCACCTGGTGAAGATGAATCATGTAGTATTGTGTGGGTTCTACGATGCAACTTTGTTTAATTCAGAATAACCTGCATTGAGCCTCCTGCAATTTTCAGGCTCAATCCATGGTTTCTCCTCCTGTCATTTCTCCTCTCCTTTCCAATACTAGAGAGTGTGGTTTTCCTAGAATCCTCAGCTATCTAAAGTACCTTAAAACAACTGTAACTTGCTGAGCTGTGCTCCGCTTTCTACTTATCAGAACACAGTGAGAATTTCCAAGTCCCACAGTCTCTACTACACACCTTCAGCTGGTTTTAATGTGGGTGGACGTGTTTCTAAAACTTTAATAAACGTCCTAAAACAATATAAAATCGTGTTTCTTTTTTCTGCTTCTCCATGCCTAGATCAACTAGACTGGCATTGATGTATTATGAAACTATCCTAATTGAATCAATTTCACACATCTTTACCTTTGGTTTTTAGGGCTGTCGAATTTTTCCATGTATTTAATGACAGACTGCAGGAAGATTAAGATAGATTAATGTACAACAGCTTGTGAACAATCCACAGTCTTTGGGGGGAAGTGTAACCAAAACTATTTATTTCTATAAAAATGAATTTGTTCATTTTATGATCAAAATTTAGGTAATCAAAATGAAATCATCTGGGTTGCTTCTTGAAATGCAGACTTCTGGGACACACAGTTACAGCCAGAGATGCAGTGGAGCCTATCTTAATTGGAGTCTAGGAACCTTTATTTAGAATCTGATCAACACAACCCGAATTGATTCGGACAGAGGTAACCTGTAAGCTTGGTTTTAGGAAACACTGTTTAAGTGTCTCTTAGAGTGCCCCTAAACCCTTAGCTGTCTTTGAGGCAATGAAATTAAGAAGCAGGTATTTTCTTTATAAATCTTAAATTCACTTGCCTTAAAGGCAGTCTTCCTTATAAATAAACATACTCTGTTTTATCGTTTACATTTGGAACAATAAGAAATTTACTTCCAAAATTATTATAAATGGTTATTTCTTATATTAAAAAATCTTCTTTTACATTCTTCCATATTAGATATTTTTCCTTGCCTCATGCTGAAGCTTCGTTCCTTTTACGTTTGGAGGGTCCCGCTGGCAGTTAAAACCTGTAATTATAGCCCCTGCAGCAAACAATGTTCAAATTCACTCTACTCCTTACCAAATTCTAAATGTGAGCTCTGATTTCCCATGGTTGCTTAGCTACATTTTTTTTTGTTTGTCCAAATAAATCTGATTAAAATAATACAATGTGAGCATGCTAACATAGTGGCAAAGCTAGACCTTTGGCTGTCTAGAGGCACATGGTGTCCTCTGTTTGTGTTCCAAACTAGAGGATCAAATACATCTTTCTGTCTTTTGCAGTCACAGCAGAGACATGTCAAGCTCAGATACTTCCTTTGTGGCCTTAAACACAATGCCTTCCGTGCCTCTTGCATATTTTTCTTGTGCAGTATTGTGCCTCTGCTCTCAACAGAGTCTTAAAGAAAGAATTTCTGGTCCTCATTAGCCAAAAGAAAGTGCCACTGGAGACAGGATATTGATGATTATTCATGTTACCTCTTGCAGCTAACAAACTATGGTAAGGCATGGTTTAAATGAACATTGTTGTCTTATAGATAACTTACAATTTTATTTTATTCAATTTTATTTTTTATTTAATTAATTTATTCCAATCACATCTCAATTGTTATCCCCTCACTTATATCCTCCCGTTCCTCCCTCTCTCCCTCTTTCACCCTATTCCCCTCCCTTAGGTCTGTGACAAAAGGGGACCTCTTTCCCTACCATACGGTCACTGCCCATCAAGTGTCATCCTGGTAGCCTCCTTATCCTTTCTCTGAGTGCCACCAGGCCTCCCCACCGAGGGGAAGTGGTCTTTTACACCAAGTGATAATCAACTAAGATCACTCAGGGTGGTTTATGGGTAGTCTAGGGAATCCAAAACTATTTCATTCATAATCCTAGGACAGGATCAAACATCACAGGAGTGCTGGATACGCTGGGCTAGAGACCATGCTGTCTTGGAGTCTCTGTAAATAGGTTATTTGGCTAATGACAACATTTAAAGGGATCCGAGAAGAAAATGTTAGGTGCCTTATGACATGGCCTGTGAATTCCTTCATCATCAGCACTTATACTGCATTTTGTTGGTAAAACGAGTTACAGGAGAGTTCAAATTCAACAGCTATATGATACCTACAGTAATTATTGAGAATTACAAATGGAAATAATAGTAGGTATGCAATATGGCAATAGCTTTTGTTTAAGCAAACTAGCATGTGTTGAAGTTTTCACTTAAGTTGTTGGTCTAGTTCTCTTTTCAATTTGGGTGTCAATCTAGTTTGTATTCCCTAGGTTAGTTACCTTTAAGAGTGAACAATATTTAATCACTCCACAACTGTGTTATACAACATGAATGGAGTTGTCTATGTCACGCCTCACCTGGTGGGATCTTCAGGAATACATGTTATAGAAGTCATATTTAATAATTTCTACATTGGTGGAGATGCTGACGTATAGAAATTATACATAATTTGCCTAAGTCCAGCAGGGATGATGATGCTAACGTATCATCCATCTGAACACGGAATGCTAACACACTAGTCATCTGATTATGGTTTGCAGACTATTGCTCTGATTCTGTCTCCTGAATGATTCTCTCAAGAAGGCAACTCATCTCTCCAGTTACTCCCAACTATTTTTTCCATGCAGCATCTTCTGGTATATTCATAGATTCATTGTCCCTCTGGCTACTTCCAAAATTAAGTGAGCAGAGGAGAAAAGCACACAGTGTCAGGGAATTCTTATTTCCCCTATATTTTCTTAAACAACTTGAGACTTAGAACTGAGCTGCTTTATGATGTGTATCTAATTACTTTGAGTTTCTGTTTTTCAGGCTTTGTTTTAGTTTTAGTCTTAACAAGCAAATACGATGATATTGAACTTTGGTGCTCACTGTATTGAAGAGGGACTGGGCGTTCAGAGATCATGGCTCCATCTATTAATAACCCTTGCCTTTCTTTTGCCCAGTGCACACAGATTCCCCTCCAGTCACATTAAAGTGTGGTCATGCACTTAAATGCTACTCAGTTAACCTCTTTAATTTCCATACGCAAATAAAAATGTGCTCAGGCATTCTCAGGATTTTCAGTTCATACAATCTACTTATTTTGTTTCTTCCTGAAATAAAAAAAATTTCATTATATCATATGTACAGTATATTTATCAAGAGGAAGATTTTTCACTTGAACATATATAACTGAAGAACATTTTAAAAGTTTATATATTAAATTATATTTAAATTATTGTAAGATGGCTGTCAACAATAGCTTCAAATGGAAAGCATGGGATTCAGTTTCTGCCTTGTTTAGTACAACAAGGTGGACATATAGATTCAAATATCATCCCTGGGACCTTTAATTGGAGAACATTGAGAAAAGTATATATAAAAAAAGTCTGAACTGTCCCATGTTAAAAATGGATATCAGAAGTCTATTTCCTAGGATTTTTGTAAACATTAAATAGCATTCTAAGGTAGCATATGTCCTTATCTTTTCCTTACTTATATAGTGGGACTTGTCAAAATACTCCCTGGTGTCTTCTCTTTAGGAGAGAAGTGGCAGTCTACCAATAGGAGAAAAGAACACATCAGTAAATAATTTTCTCATTTCTTACCAGGAATATTCCTTGAATGTAATTGAAGTTAGTAGAGGAACTGAACCACAAAAGTATGGATGGATCGCCTGCTTATTAACCAACTTTATTGAGTCTACGCCATTTTGTTTCTTCCTGAAATTACGTCAGTTACCATAGTCTGCAGTTTGTACTTCTAAGGTTGATTTGCTGAATCAGTCACTGGCACTCAGTTTGTCCCTCTGACTCAATGTTTTCTAGTTGGTCTGTTACATGTGTAAAGGGCAACATAACAGCCACTAAGGACCATAAAGCCCTACACTAAACTCTTTTCACACATTATCTCATTTATTCTTCACAGTTTTATGAGTTTCAAATACTCTTTATTTTCAATTTTCACGTGAGAAACCAAAGAAATGGGAAATGTGTACCCAACTGTCAAAAAGGTGCAACTACTGCATTTAAGTACATACAGGATTTCAGTTTATCCCAATGCTACTGTGTTTATTCTTACATGCATCTTCTCCAATGACAGTTGACTCTGATATTGTACAGAGTTCCTACCTTGTATAAATTACCCAACATGTCAGCCACATACTTGACCACAATAGGAAACAGAATCAAGGCCATTTTCACTTGCGCCTCTTCTATTTTGTTGTGTTAAACACTGAATCTATGCCTCATCATAACGATGCCAGAGAGACTTCTGAGCTCAGTTTAATTCCTTACGTTTTAGAAGAGTGATGATCATATTTCATAGGCCCTATATCCCTTTAAATCTTTCAGCATGGCAAAGCCAATCACCACACAGCTGGCATTACACATAAAAATATTAAATGGCCAGATTACTTTGGCATATAGATATAAATGATAAACTATATTGTTTAATTTCTCCATATTTTACAAAATTGTAAATGACATGAACTAAGAAATAAAAATATTTTTTAAAAAAAGTCTCTTCCTTAGGAAAATAAAAGATCCAAGTTCATACTCATAAATACCTTATTATATATGAGTTTATATTTTAGGGCACAAAAGAGTCCAATATTTGAGACAGTATGTGATGTGATTTTTTTTTTTTGAAACATAACTCTGAAAGAAGTCACATTGATAAAAGCAGGTTTGATGTAATTATAAACCTAGGTGTGTCGATATTTTTCTAAAGATGATACATGGAATGTATCAGATCCCCTACCAGAATCTGGAAGAGTTTACACATCAGATAGTCAAATAAATGCAGACAAGGGATACTTCTGGGAACTCAGAACAGTAAGAAAACCATGGATTCTTGGATAGAAAAATCTGAAGGCACAAAAATATTGCATAGCCTTCTCAAGGTCACAAAGATCCTGCTATGGATCCAGGAACAGTGGCCAAATCCTTTGGACTCATTGTCCAATGTTCAATCCACCATACCTTACTCTCTCCATGGTGTACAATTTGTGCCTGAGCTGAAGTCATTCCGTTGTGCTCTTTGGCAAAGTAGGCAATTGAAAGTAGCGGGAGACTCCTCTACTTTCAAAGTCTTTCATGCATCAGGTCCAGCAGGGATGCTGGCATCCTTGTCATTTTGTCATGGCCACCCCACAGAGATGCTCCAGCAGGTGGGCCTCTGAGTGCCCACTGAGCGTGTTAAGCCTTAACTTACACAGTGTTTTAGTATGGAACATCTGTGAATTCAGAGAGGGAACAGATGGTGCTGAAATATGCCAAATTCAGCCCTTCTTTCCTAACTACACTCCTCCTCTAGTACCCAGAAGCCATGGACTCCGTAAGTCTATAAAGCAAATGGGGAGAACTAAGGAAATGTCATCCTTGAAAAGGAAATCATCTTACCTAACTTCTTATCCTGGTGATAACTAACACTAAAAGTATGCCACTTCAGTTTTCTGTTGTCATCTAGCTGTGGGAACGTAAGTCCAACCAAAGACAGACTTATTTGATTCAAGAGTTTACTTTTACTCCATAGATATGTCTTTTTAATTTTTTTTTTGCAATGTACGAAAGTTAGAAACTTATAGGTCTGTGTACTTAAAAAATGCTAGTAGGGCTCTTTCATAATATCTTAGCTTATTTCATTATTCAGTATCTTGGTGAAGTCGAGGCCAACTCTCAGTCCAGTATTTGTTAATAAAATCTGAGCTCTGTCTTAGCCAGTGCTTAGAGAAGTACTGTGACCAGTTGTCAATGTGTTTATGTGAGGAACAGAAGGTCCTTTAGGGAAGCCCCTTTTACTCTCATTTTACACAAGGCATTATATTCTTTCTGCTTGAAATAATGGGAAAATAATTTTAATTTAAAATAATTAAATGTTTGCATTTGGTATTAATATTGACTTACAAATTAATTACTCACATTCTTCTTAGAGGAAAAAAAGGATGGTAGAGTTTTAGGAACTTTGATGAGAGAACACTCTAAATGTAGTAGTTAGACTCATGGTCGCCTTCACAGAACCCAAGCCTCCTCCTATTTGATTAGTCCATACGTTATTGAATATTCATTAAAAGAGCATAGGTCTTTTTTTTAAGGTAGTAATAAAAGAAGTCAGAAGAAGAAAGAATGTAATATCTAGACAATGCACAGGTGTGCTGTAAAATTCTCTTTTTAAGATGACATGACTGGCCGCCGGGCGTGGTGGCGCACGCCTTTAATCCCAGCACTCGGGAGGCAGAGGCAGGCGGATCGCTGTGAGTTCGAGGCCAGCCTGGTCTACAAAGCAAGTCCAGGACAGTCAAGGCTACACAGAGAAACCCTGTCTCGAAAAACCAAAAAAAAAAAAAAAAAAAGATGACATGACTGATGTATACATTGAGATATAACAACTATGATTATCTATAAAAGGTCTTCACAAGGTCAAATGAGTTCAAGCAACAAGGATGGATGGAAAGGTACTCTTGAGAAGCTATTGAAAAATTATGGCTGATGAGAAATACAGAGCATTTTTTTTCTCAAGAAGGAGCACTGACAAGCTGCCCATGACCTGTTGTATGATTTCCATAGCTGCATACTGTTTGATTTAAATAGATTATTATGACAGTGCTTCTTTAAAAAGTCAAATACCACCTAACAAAAACCTCAACAAAAGGCATGAGAATCCTCCTCTGAATTATTCATCAGGGTTGTTCAACATTCCTAAAATACACAGGCTACAGCTATTGCCTTTGGCTGCTCCATGCCAAGAAGTGGATGGTAAGTTCTTATTGCTGAAGACGCCATAAACTTCAGACACAGGGTACAGAGGCCCCTGATCTAGGACAGACCTGGGTGTCTCCTCCCTGAGAGCTAGTGTTCTGGAAACCAGTGGATGTCACACCAGCCTCTAAGAAAGTAAAGCAACCAACAGTGCCACCCAGATATGATGCCTTTGAATCATCACAACAATCAACACCCTAACGACATATGTTGTTGGTTACTATCAGATCTCAGACAGGACTTAAGATCCACTCAACTAGAAGGAAATAATGCATGACACTGGACATCTTGCCAAACATTCAGAGCTAGTTATTTAAGAATTTTATCAAACCAGCATAATCTTTACCTATGTTCTAAATATTTGTCCTTACAGCACTAGATAAATATAGCAGCATGTAGATAAATTGTGACAACAATTAATAAAGATAAGCCATGATTTTTAAAGAGATTAAGAAGAATTACTTGGATGGTTTTAGGGGAAGGAAAGGGAAGAGATAAGTGATATAATTATTTTATAGAAAGAGAGAAGATTTGAAGTTGGAAGAAAAAATATATTTGAAAAGAGGGAATCTGATGTACTGGTGGATAGAAATGTGGGTTGGATATGATTGAATGCTCTGTTGGGCTAGAGAGGTGGCTTATTGATTAAGAACTTCTAATGTTTTCAGAAAATCAGAGTTTGATGCCCAGCATCCACCTTGGACATCTCACAGTTGCTTTTAACTCTATTTCTATAGGATCTGGCATCCTCTTTTGGCTTTCTTAGGTACTTACACTAAGAAACACATACCAACACATAGATGAAAACACAAAATGCAAGTAAATGTATGTTACAGTAAGTATTTTGGTTTCTTTTACTGAAGATATCTTCTTTTTCCTCTTGTATAGTAATAGTTTATTCATTGTTAACCAAAACATAATAAACACACACACATACACACACATGAGAGAGAGAGAGAGAGAGAGAGAGAGAGAGAGAGAGAGGAGAGAGACAGAGACAGAGAGAGAGGAGGGTTGTATATACGTATATATGTGTATAATCATTATGCAGTAAGCATCTAAGGAACTGTTTCATTTAGGAGTTCCTATGAATATTGTCAGTGGGAAAATCCTACTGGGTTTTTGAAGATGTTCTTCAGCACTAGCAGGGATTAGGAGCAAGATGCTGGGTTTCAAGACACCTACATTGAGCTTCATTATGTCCTACAGATCAATTTTTCAAAAGAGCTGTATTATTTTTATGTTCATGTCATCAGTATTTAAGCTTTCTGATTCCTTGTCTTAGTTCACTCAGTTTTTCCTTCTCTTTCAATTTGGCTATTTATATGAGTACACTACAGTATAGTTTGTATTTTTTTTGATATTTGTATATGTGTATATATGAACATAGGTATTATTTTTCTTTTATATTAAAAATTATTGGGTTAACTATTTACTGCTGGTCATTAATGTAATGTGAATTATTCACAAATATGCCAGTAATATAAGTCAAATCAGAACAGTACACAAAGAAGCTATCAGAACTTCTATCGGAAGGATTGTGTTAGTCTCATTTAGAATCATCATTGATGGCTAGAAGGCCAGGTCCAAAAATGTCACAGATCTGTGCTTTCATGCAAAGAAGCTCTATATGTCCTCATTCCTCCATCATTTTGTTTATATGCTTTAGCTTCTTGATAATAGAGCATTTCCCCTGCTAAAGGAAATGGTTCATGCTTAGCATGTTTTCATTAATTTCAGGCTTCCCAAAATATGTAATATCACTCTAAAGTTCACTTGTTATTTTGTGTCATACTTAAAGAGTGGTAGAGCACATTGTGGGGTGGTCAGGCTGATTACTAATAATATATGGAGCTCTAGCCTCAATACTCAGCACAATGCTTCAGGTACTGAGTGTGGTCATGGATGACTGTAATTCTAGCACTCAGAATGCTAAGGCACAGAGATGGTGTTCAATGTGGTCAGATGGTGGGGAGAAGCTCCCCTTCCATCAGAGGTTTAGGGGGAAGGAATAGGGCAGAAGAGAGAGGGAGAATAGGAAAGGGAAGATACCAGCAAGGAATAACTATTTGGATGTAATCTTAATAAATGAAAATAGAAAAAAAGGTGAGTTCAAGGCCAGCCTGAACTATGAGAGACTCTGTGTTTAAAAACTTATATAATCTCTCTCTCTCTCTCTCTCTCTCTCTCTCTCTCTCTCTCTCTCTCTCTCTCTCTCTCTCTCTGTGTGTGTGTGTGTGTGTGTATGTGTGTATGTATGTCATTACAAAAGATGTGTCAGCTATAAATACACCTCAGAGCTACACCATGCCTCTATTGTGCACAAGGCCATGACTTTCATCTCCAGCACACATATAAATAAATAAAACAATAAAGCCTCAGGGTAAGGTAGTTATCACACTTATCTTGCAGAGTCAGCTTTCAAAAAGACAAGAAGAACTGGGCCTGGTTAAAAAGAGTTCTAATCTTATCCATTTGTGAGGCTGGAACAGGAAGGTCATCCACAGCTCCAGACAATGGAGCCTACACTGCACCCCAAGTTTTAGGCCAGGTTAGGTTGTAGAATAATATATTTTAAGTTGATATAGTAATTTCTTAGTAAAAGACAGGCAGAAGTCAAGAAGACAATGAAAGAAAGAAAGAAAGAAAGAAAGAAGAAAGGACAAAGGGAGAAAGGAAGGAAAGTAGGAAGGAAGAAAGAAAACAAAAAGGAGGTAAAGTGATAATTCAATTTTGTCCTTTAAGTGATATTTATAATAAATGAACTATTTTTTTCTAAAAAGAAATATATGCTTCAAAGATATTTTAAAGTGATCGTGTGAACTGTGTCTTCACAATGGGTTTTATTGCAGAGCCTATGTTAATATATCACGAAAGTGCTTACATCTGCCACTTAAAAACCTAGAAATAGAAATGCCAGCCACATCATACATCTGAATATTTGTCTATTGAATGTGTATGTAATATTAAATGTAATATTACAATATTTTCTGATTAGCTTGCAAAGATAATTGATTTAGCAGGGATGGCTGACATTTAAAGCCTGGATTTCATCAAAAAGCTCACAAATGTTGAATTAATTGACAAATACAGTGAATGTAATAGAACTAAAGCTGTCGAGAGTACACTCATAATTTTAATCTCTTTTTAAAAAAAGATATTTTGAGTCAGGGGAACTGCTGAAATCAAAACATTAAATTATCACACAAAAATTGAGTTAAAATCACAAATTCCTAAATAAAAACTTCAAAACTTCTAAAAGTTATAAAGATGTAAACATAAGTAAAACAGTGTTTCTTTTCCATTACATAGTGACTTTTACCATTATTATAATTTACTCACATTACATCCAGATTGTTATCCCCTCTCTCTTATCTCTCTGTTTCCACCCTCCCTCCCTCTTCTGCCCTATTTGCTTCCCATAGACCTCTGACAGAAGAGGACTTCCTCCCCAACCATATAACCATAGCCTATCAGGTATCCTCTGGATAACCTGTTTCCCCTTGCTCTGTGTGCCTGCCAAGCCTCCCCAACAAAGCTAATTGAGCAAATCAGGGGCACCAGAGTTCATGTCAGAGGCAGTCTCCACTTTCCCAACAACCTTGGAAAATGAGCTGTCCTGTGCAGGGGTCTAGGTTTACTTCATGCATTGTCCTCGGTTGGTGCAACGGTTTGTGTAGGCCGTTTTTTACTAGCAGAAAAAAAAATGTTTTTATTATTTTAATAAATTATTTTGAAATCTTATTCACATTCTTGTCAATATATTAACTGAATATTATTAGAAATCAATATATATGTGGTATAATATATATTAATATTTACTTTGTTTTGGCATATATACATACGTATGATTTTAAAACAGTAGATAGGTGTAATAAGAGAGGTAGATAATGAAAATTTGTGTAGCATAAATTACTCTGGTGGTTTCAATAGGGTTGGGCCCCATAGACTCCTGTTGGAATACCTAGCCCACAAGAATGGCACTACAAGGAGGTGTGGCCTTGTTGAAGTGGGTGTGTCACTGTGGGTGGGCTTTGTGATCTCTTAGGCTTAAGTTGTTCCCAGTGTAGAATTGCCATCTCTTCCCTCCTCCTGGTTGCCCTTGTATCAAGGTGTAGAACTCTCAGATCTTCCAACACCATGCTTTTCTGCTGGCTGCCTTGTTCCTAGCTATGATAGTAATGGACTAAACCTCTGAAACTATAAGCCAGCCCTGTTTAATATTTGCTTTTGCAAAAGTTGCCCTGGTCATGGAGTCTCCTCACAGCAATTGAAACCCTGAGAGTGTTACTAAGTAGCAAATATAATTGGGAAGGAAAATGAATCAAAAGTCACTTCCAAACAACCCGTTTGATGAAGAATCCTTTACTAAATATTTAAAGTTAGAAACTGAGCCAGGCTGTGGTGGCGCATGACTTTTTAGTCCCAGCACGTGGAAAGTAGAGGCAGGTGGATCTCTGAGTTCGAGGTCAGCCTGGTCTACAAAGGGAGTTCAGGACAGCCAGGGTGACACAAAGACCTTGTCTCAAAAAACAAAACAAAACAAAACAAAACAACAACAAAAAAAACAAAAAAAAAAACAAAAACAAAAAAAAAAAAGCAAAAAAAAACCCCAAACAAACAACAACAAAAAGAAAAAAAAAGAAAATTAATGGGGTGCTATCTCTGGGAAGGAGGAGGTTCAGCATAATTACTGTGGTGACTGAACATCTTTGTCTTCATTCTCTGGTCTTTGTCATAAATACAAATCCTGGATGAATAGGAAGTTTTAATAGATCCATTATGTGATTGGATATAGGATTCACTTTGTGGTCTGTAAATGGGGGAATCATCACCATTAACTAAACTCCGTAAGACAGAGCTCATGTCCGTTACTGTTCACCTGGTCAAAAGACCATGCCTGGGAAGGTCATAGACCTGGGGTTAGCTCACTAGTTTTTAAGTGCTAAACAGATACATTGTTAAGCAGCCTCATGATGTTTTGTTTATGCCCAGACAAATGTTCTCAGCCTGTATCAAATAACTTATTCTTTGTAACCTACAGAGGTAAATGCAGATACATCCAACCAATCAATGTGCTAAGGACAAGTGATTGTCCAGAGTCTGGCTTTAAAAGACATTTAAATCACCCCCTCCAAGGCTCAAGGACTATTGCAGAAGCTCTGGCAGAAAGAATGCTAAGAGCAAGAGATTACGGAGAAAGGAAATAAAACATTATATTATGAACATAATTTTGCCATGACACTCATGAAGTCTCAACACTTGTAATTGCTTGAAACAGGGTCAGAAAAAAAAATCTGTCATAGGCAGCAGAGGGGCTCATGGGACCCACATTGTCCAAGGAACCTAAGCCAAGATGGTTGCTAAAGTCAAATTCATCTTTGCTTCAGTGATATAACTACTGTTTCTAGCTTCACTGCATCACATAGCAAAAACATAAAAACAGCATAGAAAGACATGAAAATGGAATGGGAGTTCAGTGAGAAGAAAGGAGTGGGAGAATAAAAAGAGCTAAACCTTTTATGTGAGGAAAACAGCTAACCAGGGCGTATAAGGGCTCACGGAGTCTGAGGTGACACTCAGGGAGCCTGTATGGGTCTGACCTAGGCCTGTTGCATATGTTATGGTTGTGTGGCTTGGTGTTTTTGTGGGACTCCTAACCATGGGAGTAGGGGCTGTTTCTGACTCTTTTGCCCACTTCTGGGACAATTTTTTTTTTTTTCGACTCGGTTGCCTTGTTTTGCCTTAAAGTGCTGTCTTACTAGAATGTGATATGCCATGTTTGGAGGATATCCCTGGGGGGCCTGCTCTTTCCTGAAGAGAAACGGAGGAGGAACAGGGGCGGTGGGGGAGAGGGGGGAGGGCGGCCTGAGGGGACTGGGAGAAGAGGAGGGAGGGAGGGAGGGAAAACTGCAGTTGGAATGTAGTATATGAAAAAAGAACCTAAAAAAAAAAAAAATAAATGTGACCATATTCATTTATACATATATGAATTTGTTAAGAAAATTAATAATAAAATTAGAGAACACACCACGACATGGAAAAAGTATTGAAGTGGAAACATTAGGAACTCTAAAAGGGAAGGAGCAAGGAGATAGGAAGGGCCTCTAGAAGATTACAAAGAAAGGCAGAGATGGGTCAAAGAAGCAGGTAAGAGAATCACCAGCAAAAAATAAATTGTCTGAACATGTCACAATGAAACCTAAATCAGTGCACTCTGACTAAGACACCAGCCAAGGACAATACAGGCGGTAAACTTTAAACCTGTATCCAGATCTAGCCAATGGTCAGAACATTCTCCACAGTAGAGTGGAGAGTGGGATATATGACTTTCTCACATACTCTGGTGCCTCACTTTTGACCATGTCCCCTGGAGGGGGAGACCTGGTGGCACTCAGAGGAAGGACAGCAGGTTACCAAGAAGAGACTTGATACCCTATGAGCATATACAGGGGGAGGTAATCCCCCTCAGGAACAGTCATAGGGGAGGGGAATAAGGGGAAAATGGGAGGAAGGGAAGAATGGGAGGATACAAGGGATGGGATAACCATTGAGATGTAACAAGAATAAATTAATTAAAAAAAAAGAAAATAAAAAAAAAAGAAAATAAAAAAATCAAGTTAAAACAATACCAGTCATATATTCCAGGAAATTTATGATGTCCAAGTAAAAGGGAGAATGTCTAGAGTAATTAGGCTCTATGGAGCTCTAATCCTTCACAAAAGGCTGTTGGAGAAACCAGAGAAACTTATGGGCATGAAAACAGAAGCTATGAAAGAGGAAACTCTCGGCTAGCCTGTGCCCTAATAGCAACGTAGAGAAAATGACCGTAAGAGTAAATGTTAATTTCTGCTCAGATGAAGGAACCGATGAAAAGATCTGTTAACCAGAGTGGCAGATGGCTCAGTGGGTAAAGGTGCTCGGTACCAGGCCTGAGCAAAAGGACACACATCGTACAAAGAGAAAACTGACTTAGGTACATGGTGCTCTGATTGCCACATGTTCTCCCTGGTACAAACAAAGACTTGCACACACACACACATATGCACGCAAAGTTAATAAAAACATAAATATATGTTTTTAAAAATATTTGAAAATATGCTAATTTAATGCGAATTGCTAAACTTTTCAAATCTCTATGTTTACTTTATGCTTAAAATTGTATATATTGACCTGGGGATGCTAGGATACACCAGATATTATAGGAGTTAAGAGCTAGAGGCAAGACAATAAGGAGTTAAAGGACACCTTGGCCTACGTAGTGATATGATTGTTAGATGGAGGAGATGAAGTCTTATTTAAAAAATAATATGCCCAAAGTAATTATCTACATGACTACTTTAAGATATGTATTTGCTTACATGCTTCTGTAATTGATAATCCAAGCTGGTTGATACATGTATCACCTCACATAGGTATTTTTCTGTTATAATTGTACTTCAAATGTCCTCATTACTATATTCTCTAGTCTGCAATCCACCATTATTAACTCTAGTCATTATGTGAATATATTTAGTTTTATTCTTCTTGTCTAACTAAAGGGTCAGGCTGTGATCAGCATCCCTTCAGGTCCTCTTTCTCTTCCAGCCTTTGATAAAAGACACTTTATCTTATTTATATAAGTTTTTATTTTTGGATGCCACATGCATGTAAGGCCATGTGAGACTTCTCTTAATATTCTTGACTTGTTTCGTTTTCCTGTGTCTACAACATTTTCCCATTTGTGCTTAAATAACAGGACTTTCTTCTTTCAAAAGACTGGGCAACACCACACTGCATTAAATCTTTCATGAACAGCTGACTGAGTAGTTTTGCTGTGGAACAGAACGCCACAATGAGTGTGGGAGTGTACATTGACATCTTTATCCTAAAAACTGATGTAGGGACAAGAAAACAAGTTTTTCTAACTACAAATTGAGCCTCATTTATGTTAAATTATTCAGCCACTTATGAATGTACTCTCTCAGATAAAGCCACAAGCCAGAGAGAAGGATAAAAGTTCTTGGTTAGTAAAATGTTAAATTTCTGCTAAACAATGATGACTAAAAAGTTCCCAATGGTCTCAAATTTGTTACTTTTTTGTCACTGTGGCAAAACACCTAACATAGGCAAATTAGGAAGGGAGAGGTTGACTTTGTCTCAATGTGTCTTGGAGGGGCAAGCACATTACTTGACGTAGCCAGTTCCGTGCATGAAGACTGGCTAAAGCTGTGGATGGACTTAGTCATAATGCCTTGTGCACCGGACGCACCATGACCTCAGCCATGCTGTAGTGGCAGGTACAGCTCTTATTGCTGTTCACTGCCAGCCCTATGCTACATCCCATAGGCTTCCCAGCCTTCAACAGCAGCACCACCAGTGGCAGATCATGTACCCAAATGCATGGACTGGTGGAGGAGACCTCACAGTTTACAACAGGAAGAGTCAATGCATATCATTGAAAAATAAAACAACACAGAACTTCACAATAGCACTTAAACAATATGCAGAATCAGATTCAACACAGGAAAATAACTTTAGTTTTAATATAGTAATTAATGTTATTATATAACAATTAGCAATTATCCTTATATCAGAGCAGACTTTAAAGAAGTAAGCCAACTTTTAATATATTTATAATCAGAAGCTCATAAGAAGAAATATGACAAAATACATACTGCCATAGATCACTCCTTTCTGTTCCACGTTCACATGACATCATACCTTGCTGACTGATAAAATACAGAATAACCTTTAAAAAGTTACAGGCTAGTGAAAGAGATCTGTCTATTACTTCCAGTTTCCTATCTTTAATTTCTAGCCTATAGTAGATGCTCAATAAATATCCATTTGATGAAATCCTCACAGGAACGGCTTTTTTGTTGTTGTTGTTGTTGTTGTTGAGATAAAACAATACAAGTTGTTGAAAACAGTTCTTGAGAGAAACTGTGAAGCATATGCTAATGAGTTATAAAACTTTTAACAATTCCCTGTTGCCGACCAAGTGAACTCTGTGAAGGGAAGTCTCATGAATAGAGATGTGCTTAAAGGAGAGAACACTGGCTATAACTAGGGAAACGGTTGACAGGAGTAGGACTCTGAGCTCTGGTGTACCTCTTAGGAGCCTATTAAAATATTCCAGATGCAATGTATTGCAGACCTGAGTGATAGCAGCAGTGGAGGACTAGTAATGCTATTACTGAGGGAAAATGGGTAGGACCTGACCACTGCTTAGATGTAGTAATGCCGGATACGATGACTATCATTTTTGAGTTCCGTGATTCTCGAGCTCTTGGGCTATTAATGAATAATGTAGGCATGAGGAAGGGAAGAATAGTTTAGGGGCAGTAAGATGATTTGCGTACTGGACACATATTTTAGATGGCTTCTCGGAATTGCTTATGCATGCCTTTGGCATCCTGTTATCTTCTTTAAATAAAAACGATATGACACTGGCTCATTTCCTTTTAAGTGAGATGAAGGCTGAGAATAATTATTCGGCATCTTCTTTATCCCCTTAAAGGGACTTGTGTGTTTGTCCTTATAGGCTCTTGACATTCTAAAATCTAGAAGCAGGCTTCTGTATCTATGTCAATCATCGAAATCTGCATATTTGCACATCCTTTACTACAAGGCATTGAGCATAAACAGGCTATCTGAGAAAGCGTGTATATTGTTTTACTGTTCCTTAGTGATATGTGAGCAGACATTTATTCGCACCAGAGAGGACAACAATGGCAGACCGAAAGCCACTCAACGTCAGAGATGAACATAACCTCAGGGTAAAGGGTTGGCAAAAGTTATTCTGAGCAAACAGACCTAAGAAGCAGGTGTGTAACCGTTTTAATATATAACAAAATAGACACCAAACCAAAACTAATACAAAATTATAGAGAACACTAGATACTCATCAAAGGAAAAATATCCACCAAGAAGACATTCCAAGTCTTAGCATCTATGCCAAAACTCTCCTAATGAACCTTAAGTGAAAAACTGATGATGGGGACTTCAATACCCTACTCTCACCAATGGACAAACGATGCACAAAATAATCTAAATAGAAAACTACTGGGGTTTGCTGATGATTTAAGCCAAATATACCTAACAGAACATTTCCCCCTAACATAAAATAATATACATTTTTCTCTGCACGTCATCGCCCTTTCTCCCAATATGACCACATACTCTGACACAAATCAAATCTCAACAGATAGAAGAAAATTGAAATAACTCCAGGCAATCTATCAGACCACCACAGATTAAAGTTGGATATCAACAGCAACAGAAAGCCTACAAAATCATGGAAATTGAAAAACTCTCTACTGAATGAAAAATGAAAGACAGAAATAAAGAAAGAAATTAAAGGCTTTCTAGAATTGAAAGAAAATGAATATAAGATATACCCGAACTTACAAGAAAAAAATGAAAGTGGTTCTAAGAAGTAAGTACATAGGTCTAAATTGCTACATAAAAACAAACAACAATGAAACAAAAACTCTGAATAACTGGAAAGATCTCTTATACTAGCAACTTATGAATAAAACAATGAGTTGGCTCTTTGAGAAAAGCAATAAGATAGACAAAAATTATCCATACTAAAGTAGAGAGAGTTATAGACAGACAGACAGACAGAGAGAGAGAGAGAGAGAGAGAGAGACTACCCAAACTAGCAACTCAGAAATTGAGAGGGGAACATAACAACAGACACCAAAGGAATGCAGAGAATCATAAGCATACACTGTAAAAACCTATATTCTACCAAATTGGAAAATATAATAGATTTGAATTTTTTTCTCCATACATATCACTTAGTTAAATCAGCATTAAATAAACAATTTGAACAAACTCAGTGAAATAGAAGCAGTCACTTGAAGTTTCTCAAACAACATCAAAATAAATCCCAGGGTCAGGTAGTATTAGCACAGAATTATAACAGATTTACAAAGAGAAATTAATGCCAGTACTCCTCAAATTATTTCACAAAATAGAAACAGAATGAAAATTGCCCATTTTTATGGGTTCACAGTTACCCTGATATCCAAACCATATAAAGATTCCACAAAGAAAGAGAATTACAAACCAATTTATCTTATTAATATAGATCCAAATATACTCAATCAAATCCTTGCAAACTGAACTCAAGAACACATCAAAAAAATCATCCACCATTATCAAGTAGGCTTCATTTAAGAGATGTGGGAAGGGCTCAATATACAAAAAAAGTTTTTACAATGTACAAAAATTACATTATACATATTACAATATACAAAATTATACATTTTACAATAGGCTCAATTAATATAAAATAATTTTGTGTAACTTTAATGAAGCAAGTGAAAGACTTCTATGATAAAACTTTAAGTCTGTAAAGAAAGAAACTAAAGAGGATATCAGAAGATAGAAAGATCTAACATGCTCATGGGTCAGTAAGACTAACATTAAAAATGATCACAGCCAAGGACAATACAGGCAGTAAACCTTAAACCCCTACCAAGATCTAGACAATGGACAGAACACTCTCCACAGTAGAGTAGAGTGTGGGATATTACTTTCTCACATACTCTGGTGCCTCACCGTTGACCATGTCCCCTGGAGGGGGAGACCTGGTGGCACTCAGAGGAAGGACAGCAGGTTACCCTATGAGCATATACAGGGGGAGTTAATCCCCCTCAGGAACAGTCATAGGGGAGGGGAATAAGGGGAAAATGAGAGGGAAGGAAGAATGGGAGGATACAAGGGATGGGATAACCATTGAGATGTAACAAGAATAAATTAATAAAGGAGAAAAAAAAGATCACCTGCTAAAATTTATATACAGATTCACTGCAATCCTCATCAAAATTCTAACATAGTCCTGTTTCGGAAGAACAAATTTTCAACTTCATAGAAAAAAAAAAACAGGATAGGTAAAACAATCCTAAAGAAGTAAAGTACTACTGCAGGCACCACCAATCCAGATTTCAAGTTTTGCGAGCTATAGTAATAAAAACTACATGGCATAACCATAAAAATAGACACATTGGTCAAGGGAATTGAACTAAATACATAGACATCATAGAAGTAAACCCACACACTAACAGCTATATGATTTTTTTATATAAAGAAAGCACATATACAACCCCTACCCACACGCAAAAAGACAGCCTCTTCAACAAACGGTGCTGGTCAAATTGGATATTTGCCTCTATAAGAGTGCAAATGTACCCATCACCCTGCACAAAATGCAAGGGTCCAAGTGGATCTAAGACCTCCACATCAGATCAACTGAATCTGATAGAAGAGAATGATGAGAAATAACCTTGAACTCATTGGCTCAGGAGAAGTATTCCTGAAGAGAGCACTGATAGTGCAGGTCCTAAGATCAAGAATCAATACACAGCACCTTATGAAACTAAAAAGCTTTTGTAAGGCAAACGACAACTTTCAATAGGAGAAAATGGCACCCTACAGAACGGGATAAGATTTTCGCCAACTCCACGTCTGTCAGAGGGCTAATACCCAAAATACATAACGAATGCAAGTAACTAGACAGCAACAAATCAAACAGTCAAATCAAAACCTGTGTTGCAGATCTAATTGGAGAAGTCACAATAGAAGAATCTTAGCCAGTTGTGAAACATTTAAAGAGATGATCAACATCCTTAGCCATCAGGGAAATGAAAATGAAAACTACTCTGAGATTTCATCTAAATACCTGTCTGAATGGTTAATAGTGTCAATGACACAAAGGACAGATCATGCTGGCAAGATAAGGAATAAGGTGAGTAAGCCTCCACTGCTTCTGGGAGTACAAACTTGTACAGCCACTGTGGAAATAGATATGTTGTTTTCTCAGAACTTTCTCAGAAAGCTGGTAATTTATCTACCTTAAGACAACACTATACTACTCTTGGGCCTGTGATCAAAGGATGGTCCATCTTTCCACTAAAACACTTAGTCAACCATGCTCACTGAAGCTTACTCATAATAGGTAGATATTGGAAATTACTTAGATGTCTCTCAACAATAGAAAGGATAAAAAAAATGTGGGACATCTTTCCAGTGGAGCATTAGTCAGTTATTTAAAAAGAAAAATGACTTCATACAATAAATTTATAAATATTGAATGCAAATGGATGGACGTAGCAAAAAATAATATCATCCTGTTTGAGATAACTCAGACCCACAGAGATAAATATGGTATATATTCACTTATATGTGACTATTAGCCAGTTACCAAGCTACTGTCTGTAGACCCAGAGATATTCGATGTGGAAGACAGGACTAGGCAGGGACATATGAATCTTCCTGAGAGCAGGAAACAGAATAGATTTTATGGTTTTATGGGGGGGCCAGGTGGGTAGAGATAAGAAAGCGGCATCAGGTTGGAAGGGGTAGGTAGGGAACATGGGATTGAAGGAGAGAATGCATAGAGAAAGCACTGGAACTGAGAGGCATTTGAGGTATGGTATGGAAGCCTAGTATGGTAGAAACTCTAAAAAATATATAAAAAGTGATCCAAATCAGGTCTCCTAATAATTGGGGAGGTGGAATACCAACTGACCATCTCTTGTCACTAAATGAAACTACCAGTACCGAGAGTGCATTGCATACAGTTGGCCAAGGGGGTCCTATGAAAATCTCCTATTAACGCAGGCTTTTGTTAAGACAACACGTTGTTCTCTGCAAATTGACAGTGGGGCCCCATTGCAATGGACAATGTCCACACAACTTGCTAAACATGGAAAAGTTGATCTGGTGAGTACTGGAGCCTTCACCCAGAGTTCTGGTGTCTTTGGTATAGGCATGTATACCACAGGCTACAAAAAGAGAAACATAAACAGCAATCCCAGCCTAAAAATCTTTACCTTACAATCTATCATCCCTGCAAGATATGTTTAGGCAGTGGTGGTACAGAACTAGAGGAGGGAGACATTGGCTATAGCCAAACATTACTGATTTTTTTAAAAAAAATAATCAATATAATGACTCCTATTGACATTTTGTTATACTCCTAGATCAACATTTAATCAATAATCATCATAGAAGCTTCTTTTAAAGAGAGAATCCTTGGGAAACACACCTCTAAATGGGATGTCTCTGTTAAATACCTCCCATCAAAGCACAGAAAATCTCATAGAAGTAGATACAGAAAGAGTGTAATAGCCAGAGGAAATGGAGGACACCAGGAGACCAAGGACATCTGAATCAACTGCAGGAGGCTCATATGAACTCACAGAGATTGAAGCTGCAAGCACAGGGTATACATGAGTCTACTACAGAAGCTCACCTACATATATATTATATGTTTTAGTTTAGTACTTGTGTGAATGAGTTGTTTTCTGATCCTGGTGCCTAAACTTGGGTCACTTTCCTTCTGTTGGGCTGCCTTGTTCAGCCTTGACATGATGGTTTTGGTTTTATCTTGTATTTTATTGTCATGTTTGATTGTTATCGCTTAGGAGCCTGTTTTTTTTTTTCTAATGAGAGAGAGGAAGGAAATAATTTCAGAGGGGAGGGGGTGTGGGGAATAACTGGGCATAGAGGAAGGTAAAATATATCCAGGATATATTGTATGAGAAAATAATACATTTTCAATAAAAAAATAAAAGTGAAAATAGAGAAGAAAGGAAAGAAGGAATGAAGGAAGCAAGCAAGAAAGAAAGAAAGAAAGAAAGAGAAAGAAAGAATATTCTAACAAAGTCCAACTGCAAAAAACAAATGATTGATTGCGATTTGTTTTAGTGACATGGCTCAAGGGTATTACTAATTGAAATCGTCATTCTAACCCAGATAACACTGACATCTTTGGAAATGGTTCTTCCTGGAAGCTCCCTATAACATATATATATGTGTGTGTGTGTGTGTGTGTGTGTGTGTGTGTGTGTGTGTGTGTGTGTGTGTGTATTCTTTAATCTTCTAAGTTCTTTCTATCATAAAGTGTTTTTATTCAGGGGAAACTATTGTATAATTTAAATAAGAAATAGCCTTCACTTTTTCTAAGAGAGTGAGAAAATTCTTCTGAAGAAAAATATTGCATATTGTTTAGACCATAACTATCCCCCAAAAGAATGGGTCCCTAGATTGGCATTATTGTGAGGCAATAACATTTTTAGTAAGACCTCGTCAGAAGCACTCAGGTAGCTGAAGACATGCCTTTGAAGGGGATTGTATTACCCCAGCATTTTTTCTTTCTCACTGTTTATGATGTAAGCACTTTTGTTCGGCTGCAAAAAGTCATAATGTGATCATTTGCTTTTTCCAAAGATCCAGTAATTGGAACCTCCAAAGCCAGGAATTCAAATACACCTTTATTTGCTATTAAGAGGTTAGCTTTATCTTGATTATTTTTATAGTGATATTAAACTTGACAAAAAAGCTAAGGTTTAGAACACAGAAGTAATGGTCATTTACATTAAGGCCATGGATTCTCATTACTATAATGAATTCATGAATCTGTCAACCTTGTCGAAATCTTTGCTTTATTCATTTGGTGTGGTAGGGTATGTTGAAATTCCTCAGAACTAAAATTTTCCTTTTCTGGGAAATAGTTATTCTTTTTTTTTTTTTTTTTTTTTTTTTACTAAGTCAATGTCTCCTAACGCATTCCTTTTCTTCAGATCCCTTGTCATAATTGAGAATTTAATTCCACGGATGTAATTATTTTGCAAAGTTCTTTCCCACAAGACTTCTTCATGAGGCTAAACCTATTCTTATTCAAAACTATATTTATAACGCTCAGTATAAGCACTTACAAAGGAAAAATATCCAGTAGATATGCATTGAGTAAGAGTGGCAAAGATGTTCTCAATATGAAACAGATTTTTTAGTCTAATATATACTATTTCACTGTTTAACTTTTCACTAGAACAGTGGTTTACTTGCCTATTAGAGAGTTTTTGGGTTAGAACAAAGACTGAGAACAACACATTAAAGGAACCTTAGATATGTATGTGTGTTCTTTAAATAATATGACCTCAAAGAAGACACACAATAAAGCAAATGATAATAAAGCCTTAAAATATCTTCTTTGTGTCTTAAATCTGTGGGGAAACTTAGCAGGAATACAGAAAAAAAAATGTTGATCTACTTATATGCATGAGATAGTTTGTTACAAACACTTATTTTTAGAGATTGTTATTTTCCAACCACACAATAAATTACTATCATTTGCATAATAGAATTGTTTGCTTCTGTGATTTTTCTTTCTAGATCAAGAATTATTAACATTTAGTCATACTTGAGAGGAGCGCCTTGTCACTATGTATACGTACAAAGTATGCTTACCTGTTATATATTTTATTTTTCAATACTTTATGGCAAGGGATATTACATTATATTCCCGTCCTTCAGAAGAATTTTAGACAGAGCTTAAATGCAAATGTCAGTGAACAATTTTGGAAATCGGTTGAAAAACTCCTTGTACTATTCACAGCTGCATTATGGCCTTGTGCAATGACTGACATGTGCAATAAATGTTTAAAAGATGGATGTTCAGGGGAGAAACAATTCAAACACCCTAACAAGGTCAGGAGAACGAAAGCCTTTTTAAATCTGATATCTATCAACTTACGTAACTATCTTATGCTTATCAAGAAGATCTTTTCTAATGAATTTGTTTAATTCAAATTTTAGAAATGTTAGGATCTAGGGTTAAGAGGTTACCGAGCTTGCACATAAGCAAAATAATTAACATTCAGCTGCCTGGCATTCATGGATATTTTAGACAAGTTTGGTAGTCTCCATGGTAGCAGCACTGGGGAGGCAGAGGTAAGGGATCACCAATACCAGTGTCCTAACTATGCTAAGAGAATTAAAGCTCGCCAATTTCATTGAGACTCTTCTTCAATAGATAAGATAGAGAGTCTTTGAGGAAGACTCCTAGGGCTCTAAATCCACATACACCCATTTCTCTGTGTACTTGCACACATAGATGTGGTAACAAATATATTAAGGTGCATAACACATGCATATCACAACATAGGCATGCCATAAATAAATTTATAAGAAATTGTTAAATACAACTTTTTTTTAGTCACTGAATAGAGAATAGGCTGTGCTCAATTAAGTGGGTCGAGATATGAATCCAAAATTTGGGATTTGATACATTCACATTTATTTTCTTAAGTATACACTTAAAAATCTCTCCAGAAGACATGAAAACTATAAACAACACATTTGTGAATTGTGTTAAAATTTCCAGTATAGCTTATCCAAAAAAAAAAAAGAAAAGAAAAATTGAGGCAATTCTACTTTTCACATTTCTATGAAGATTAAGTACGCTAATAGTAATCAAATAGCACACTGCTTAATACAACAGAATACTCATTAATGGCAGTGTATATGTTTGATGTTTCTTCTGCTAAATTTTAAAGCATAACAGTAAAAAAAAAGTGAAGAAAAAATAACAATAACTTTGTTACCATGTTCAAAATATCTTTATAATATGAGAAAGTATTGTTTTAAATAACAAAACTTGTAAAATCGAGCTGAAGTTACTCTAGAGGTTTCAAGCATTAGTAGTAAATTATGTCCAATAATTTATAAGTATGAAATTCAATTTATGCACCAATAGCTTGTCCTTTTTCTGCTTAATATATTTGCAAGCCTACCCAAGTTTCTTAAAAGCTAAATAAATGGCAGGCCACACAGTCTTGAACATAAAAGTACAAAAATAGATTATTTTGCATGTATGTGGTCCATTAGGTGGGCTATATTAATTTTCCTCTGCGAGAGGCAGTATGGCCATGCAGGGAATATCATGGGGTGGCACAGGAAGTAGCATGCTGTCACACAGGAAGTGCTATATTCCCCATGTTTCTAATCAATCTTAAACTCAGAAACCTATCTGAGAGTTGCTAATTAAAAATAGTAAAAATATATCTTCCAGCAGAGCCGAAACATTCAATGTATAGAAACTTAAAAATCAGGAGCTGTGCAAACAGAGATGTGTACCTTTCTTGCATAACGTGTGTCTGCCTTAGAGTTACACAGGCAAGATAGGAAAAAAAAAACTTCCTTAGGAAAGAATAAAATAAACCTTGAAGACATCAGGAACTTTGAGTTATATTAGTACGATGGACCTTGCTTTACAAAAAGTTAGTATATAGGAGCAAGGGACGCAACAGCACATACAGAAGTGAATGAATAAAGCCTAAAATCTATAAGAAGAGGATCAAAGCCAAACATTTTATTTCCTAACCCAAAGTCAATTTACGTGTGTGTGTGTGTGTGTGTGTGTGTGTGTGTGTGTGTGTGTGTGTATGTGTGTGTGTGTGTTTGTGTGTGTGTGTGTGTGTGTGTGTGTGTGTGTGTGTGTGTGTGTGTGAAGTGTTCTGGGTTGCTTTCTGTTGCAGTTCTGAGCATGACCAATAGCAAAGCAACTTGGGGAGGAAAGTGTTGACCTGGTATGTAAGTTATAGTGAGTCACTGAAGGAAGCCAACAAGGACTTGGAGGCATGAACAGAAACAGAGACCAAGAGGATACTGTTTACTGTTTTTTTTTTCCCCTCTTCTCATGCAGTACCATCTATGTCCAAGGTTGGAACCACTCACAGTTGACTGTGACATCAGTTGTCAATGAAGAAAATTCCCTAAGACATGTTCACAGGCAAATATGATGCAGACAATTTCTCATTTGGGAGCTCCTTTTCCCGGGTATGTCAAGTTGACAACCAAGATTAGCCATCACAAAAAGAATTAAAAACATTATCTGATTCAACTTCCATAATTCTATTTTCTTACATAGAGCTTTATGTGACATAACTGTAAAGCATAAAACATACAGTTATTTATTTATCACTTTGATTGCTGCTAACAAATCATTTTAGGAGTATTAATATTCTCAGTTAATAAGCACAGAGAGGCTACACAGATAAGTAATCCACCATGTAGATTAAATCTGAAAAGGTGCATAAAATATACTGACATCCACAGCAGATAAAACTGTACAAGGTTTATTTAATACAGCACACCTGTGTCTCAGAAGTTATATGTCTGAAGAAAATAATTTCTTTAGAAAAATGCACTTTAAGCATAATTAGAATCTCCATGGAAAAATCTCTAAAGCCTTTCTTTGTAAAAAAAATTATTGGTCATAATCTTATATTACTTCCTATTGAACCAAAGTAACAAACTTGGTTTTTTTCTATTTTAAATATGCTTCTGGATGGTAGTATTTTTTCATACTAATCTTAGAAAGTCAGACTTAACTAAGAAATGCAGCCATATGGCTTTGTCATTATTGGAAATGTACCCTGAAAGTTTTCCTTAATGGAAAAATATGTGATAATTCACAAAATACAAACAAATAAGTAAGACTGTAGCAGCATTGCTGAAGGCATAGTAAGGTACTAACTTTTATCATAGTTTGAAGTTCATTTTCAGCTACTCATTTTGAAAATATGCATGAAACTTTGTGGAAGACTTTTAGAAAATAAGGCCCAAAGCCCTGACTGCTGTAAAGAGGATGAGGCTAGTCCGTGGGTCATGGAAGACCTGCATGGGAGTCAATTGATTTACGAATGAACTCCAGCAAAAGAAAAGTCTGTTGAAGGTAATGCAGGCAGAAGTGGAGATAAGAACACAATATCCGTATCAATGCCTTTCCATAATCTCCAATATTTATACACAATTTGGGGGAGGTCTGTGGGAATAATTTAAAAATTGCAAACACAAGGCATACGCCAATGACTCTTAACTGATGGTGGTTTATCACAGAGGGTTCAAGTAGCAGAACACTGACAGATGGGACAACTGAGATGACTAGAAGAAGCCAAGGAAATGTGAGAAAGGCCTAATCACTGCTTTCCTACCCAATGTGCAAACTCAAGAACAATGCTCAATACAGGCCACCGAGAACAAATATAGAGATATTATCCAACATTGTAGGGAGCAGTATAGACAGGAAGTAGTCATCACTTTCAATCTGCCCAATGGTGATTCTTTCCAAATGGTAGTCCAAAGGTCCCCTTTCTGTTGACGTGATTTTGCAAAGGAAAATTCCCAACTTTTATTAACCTTGATGATTGGATTATTAAGTTATAAGGTATTTTGGTAAAATTAGAGGGAGGCTTGTTCGGCACTTCCAAGACTCACCAAAGGAGGATTTCTCCGTAATAGGCTAGACTTTGGGACTAGCCTCACTGCTAATACCATTTCTAATCCCTTGCTGACATTTTTGTTCACATTTCATCACTTCCTTGTGTTGCTGCAGACACATCGTCTTGGTCCTCAATCAACTTTTCAGATCTGTTAGTTCTAGGTACCACTCTCTATTCTTTATCTTGTTTTATTTTTTTTTCTTCACAGCATTACTTTGTAGTTAACATATCACATGTAGGGTTGTCTGTTTATGTTTTGTCACTTTCACACACATTCCCTTCATGACCAGGTGATAAAAGATTAATAAAGCCAGAGACTATACTTGTTTTTTCTTCTAAACCTGGAAAATTTAAAATGAAACCAATAAAAAGAGAAAAGAAGAAAAGTGGGAGGGAGAAAGGAAGGAAGGAAGGGTGGAAGGAAGGAAGGAAGGAAGGAAGGAAGGAAGGAAGGAAGGAAGGCAAGCTATTAGTACTTGCCAAGTGCTATTACTTGTGCATGCTTGGCTCACTTATTTTTTTATTTTACTTTCTTGTACCATGGCTTTTAATCTCCCTTGTTTTGTGAAAGTAAAAAAGTTTGTTTCTCCAATATACTAAGATAAAAAATAATTTTTGAGTATTTATAAAAATTGAAAAGGCAGGATATTAAGTGTGGCTACGAAAGTTAGAACTAAAATAATATCATCGTACTATATGTTTTAGAGTCAGAAAAAAAATTAATGCTAACCAAAAATGTTTAAAGTCATTTCTACTGGGCTACAATGGAGCTGGTTGTATCAGCTTCATTCAGCAAATACATCAACTACTATTCAAGAAACCTACGGCAATAACAAAAATAAAGCAAAAATTACAAATCAGTAAAGCAAGGCACCATGGGCCAAATTTTAGTCTTATTATTTAGGAAGCATGAGCACATGGATCTTAGCCTGTACATACCAGGCTAAGCAGGTCTACATGTAGCACCCTGTTTCAGGACACAAGCAGTGGTAAAGTTACTTTTTTTCTTTATATTTTCCTTAATCATATATTTTAAGATGTTACGAAATAAATCCTACCAATGAATGAAATGAAATGCCTCTTTGTAAAAATAGACAATGCTTGATTACAAAGATTTCAGCCAATTTTTTCCTTCTATACTCAAGGGTTATCTATACGTGTATTTGTTTTACCCTCTGTTTTATTTTGTTTTCAGCTGAAGTTCACTAAACACATTCAAATTGAAAGACACAGTTCAGTTGCTATCCAAAGTATTCGGATAGAATATCTAACCCAATTTTGATGCTTTATTCTCTCTCAAGAATACAGAAATGGCTGAACATCCATCTGTTTCATACACAATGTACATTCATCTCCTGAAAAAATCCAAGAAGAGATTTTTGAATCATCTTTAGTCAAAGTTGAGTAAGGAAATTGTCTTTTCCACCACAAATAAGAGAAAATAGAATGAAAAAAATCTATACGTTATACTAATATGTGGCCATGATGTGTTGGAGGAAAGAAGTTTCATTTCTCTGTTTGATAATTTAGTAGTCTTCCTACTGAGACCTAAATTTAACAAAAAAATTGAAAAAAAATCTATCAATTTAAACTGGTTTATTAAATTATTTACCAGATAAGATTTTTAGTTAAGCAGATATTTTCCATAATAAACAGAATCATTGTGAACACCACACCCACACAAACACATACACACACACATATATATATATATAATATATATTATATATATGATACTAATTATGCACTATGGCATCACATTTAATTACAGAACACCATACCACCACACACACATACACACACACACACACACACACACACATATATATATATATATATATGATGCTAATTATGTACTATGGCATCACATTTAATTACAGCTGCAAGTTCTTTGCCCATAGATTTGAAAGGTACTTTTCAGGGAAAAGGCATTGTTAAGATAAACAGCTATAAAATAGCTCAGAGAATAACCTCTATTATTTATTGTATTTCTGTGACAATATACTCTGGAAGCAACTTCTTAAGAGGGTTTATTTTAGCTTTAGGTGCGAGGTGACTTAAATCCTCATGGCAGGAAGCAAAGGCTATGGTCACGTGAGACTGCTGCCTGCATGGTATCTATGCCTGCTCAGGAAGCGGGTACATCTCCTTTTCTCTTTCAGTCCTGAACCTCAGCTCCAGGAACACTGCCACCCATTCGCCTCCATGGTGTATCTTTCTACTTCAATAAAGTCTCCCCCTGAAAACACCCTCAGACACAGAAGAGATGTGCCTCTTTCATGATTTCAAGTCCATCCAATTTGACAACCCAGATAAACTCTCACAGTCGCTGATTATTACTATATATATGGGCAAATCCTAACACAATTTCCTGACACAATAATGAATGCATGTTTATACAGCTTTACAGGACACATGGGAAGAGAGACCTCAACACACCATGTACTTATAAACTCCCTTAAGGGATCTCACTAATCTTTCGGGAAACAACCTGTGTGTCGATAGAAGATGATTTTTTTTTTCTTATGTTGGCACAATATCAGAGGATGCCCTCACCTGAATGGGAGATATTTAAGTGTGAGGTCAATTATTTGCACTTCCACTTCAATTAAGAGGACATGACCTCATAGTTTAATTTACAATGGCTAGTTAAACTCCCTAGAAAACACTTCAGACTGCCTAAATAGAAATTAGTCACTGGAAAAGAAATGAAGCAGCAAAGTTCAAATAACTATCAGATTAGCACACACACCATACGTCTTGTCTTAGTCTACTAGCTCATTAGCAACGTATTTAGGAAAAGGAAAGGATTATGTATTTTAAACTGCATAGGCTTTGTATGAAAATGCATATTATAAGGACAAGTTAATAAGAGAGAAAAAGATAGTGCAATAAATAATAAATTTATGGTGCAAGTAAGGAAAATATGGCCCTCATTTGATTTGATTACTTTGATATTACTTATAGAAAGATGTTCAATCCTAAGAAATTTGATATTTTAAGTGTTAGGCTTTTCTAAGGAAAAAAGGGAAAACATTGCAAGCCTCTGATATCCCTTATGAACTGGACAGTGGACTCAACACTTTATGTGTATAAAAGTCAGAGAGCCACAATTTCCTTAGAGATTGTGTAAGCTGTGCTGAAGGGATTCCTCAGAAGTTAAGAACATTTGTGGCAAGGTTTATTTCCCAGCACCCATCGGTAAGTTTACAACTTCTTTTACTCTAGATATCCGACACCAGCTTGTGACTTCAGCGGGCAGCAGGCTTGTCACGCACGTACGTGCAGACAAACAAGCAAGCCATTCACACACAGTAGAAATAGCATTTATCAATAGTTATCTAAAGAACAGGCTACAATTGTATGTATACATTAACACACACACACACACACACACACACACACACACACTTGAATAGTATTATATTGAGTTGGACACGAAATGTGGGATATACTAGCTGAGACTGTATCTGTTATTCCCTGCAAATTCAACAACCATAAGTCTTGAACTGTAAGACCTAAATTAATGTTGAGCCACATTACACTCCAGAAGCTATCTCAGAGTATTTGCATGGACAATTCAGTAGGGGTGGCAAACGTCAGTTTACAGACTGACAATATCATCAAAGCAGGGCTGAAGAAATGAGAATAACCTTCTTGGTCTCGCTGACTGAAAGCTGTTCTTCAGAATTAGGAAACGAAAATAAATACTAGTTATTTATATATCTTTTCTTGTCGTAGAATTCTTCTCTCCAGAAGTATCTAACTGCTTTTGTGCAGAATAGAACCTCAAAGTGCATAAATCATGAAGTTCCCTTCTCCAGCTCTGAAAACTTTTATTGATTTAAGGGTTTGCTTCAGGGGGAAATGTCACAGTGTCAGGACAATTGTAGGTTTCATGTGAAAAGTGCTTATTTACTTTGCTCCTTGGGAAACAATGCCATGTTGCTATGACAACTGGCACATGACTGGGTTTTTATTTTCATTGTACACACACACACACACACACACACACATGCACACACACCATACTTTACACATTTTCATATAATGAAGCCTACTCAATGAGCAGTGGTATCACTAGTTACCAATTGTTTGTAAAAATTACTAGAAAAAAAATTAGGCAATAAGAATTTGGCTTTATTTCTATCTGCAAGGCCAGAAGATAGGTTCTTTGAATTGTTTGAATATGACTATTAAGCACCCAGACATGGTGGTTTATGACATACGCATTGAACTAAGCACTAAATTTAGTAACTCCGATGTTATTAAATTGTAAGTGAAATGGGGCCAGCGTACAGAACCTTATATTTACAAAAATTATTAGACTTAGAATAACTAAGCAGCTTAAGGTTATTTGTGATTTTATTTTGATTTCAGATACTATAAACTAGCACATTTTATCATTTGGGTCTTCTTTTTTTATTTGTTTAGACTCTCTGCAATCTTAGTAATGCATAATGTAATGATTTCTTTTTCTTATATGGGAATATGTTAAAAATAATAAATAGGTATTATATCTTTTTAAAATCACTTGGAAAATTACTGCTCAATATACATATCATCAGTTATAACATTTTGTGGAATGATAAGTGAGTTTTGAATCTTAACAAATGCAGCAGCTCACCCACTCATTTAAACACATTTTCCCCAATGTGTATGTATCAATCTAGTAACAGTCATTGAATATGCCACATACAAGGAATATCATTTTCCAGAAAATATCATTTACCTGATATGAAGTATATATGCTTTATATATCTAATTATACTCATAATGCCTTTATTCATTGCCTTCTCTAACAAAATGACAATTTTTCTGATGTGTGTGTGTGAGTGTGAGTGTGAATGTGTGTGTGTGTGTGTGTGTGTGTGTGTAGTGTTCAATTGATTGTTCTTATAAAAGTTTCTGTTGTGAATATGTTTGGTTATAATTAGAAAAAATTGTATGGAAAATTATTTGGACCCACTTCTTCATTCATGATATGGAGATTAAGCTTTCTAAGTAGAGAAGTCATGGAATAATCTTCCAAGGACTCTGCATACAGGTTCAGAAGCAGGAGTGAGCCCAGCCTGCACAGAAAAACTGGAACATAGAGTAGCTTTCTAGGGGACGCATGGGTGCAGTGGCTTGTCAGAAGGGAAGAAGAAAGACTGAACCGCCATTGTCCCTCAGATAACAAAATCTTAGAGGAAACGTGGAGTCACTGAGTGATACGAAGGAGAGAGGTATGGTATATTTTATCTTCCCGACAAAGACATTTGACCGAATATGTGTAATGCAATAAGATTTACAGCTGATGGAAAGAGAACAAGGGGGAAGAGTTCAAGGTACAATTGAATAACATGTCCAGTTGGCATAAAGGAAGGGAGAGATTGAGAGACAAGGACACATAAAGAGCAAAGTGTTGGCACTGTTTGGGCTCATGTGTTAGCAAGGATGGGGACGTGGGTTTTTAAAACAGAAAGAAAACGTGGTTTTTGCTTGGATAGTATTTTATTTAGACAATTGGATCTGGAAGAGAAGAGGTAAACACTATGAGACTGCTGGTTAGTTTACATGATTGCAGGGATGTGCAGTGGGTACAAATGTCAAGCTTCAGGCAATGTCTCATTTAGCAATGTGATTACGGATAAGTCGCTATTTAGTATTAAATGAATGGATGGTTTAGCGTTTTGAGAAAAACACTAAAATACCACACATAAATAAATGCACGTGCAATAAAGACAAGCAAAAGCGTGAACTCTAGCAACATGGTCTACTATTTAAATTCACAGTCTCATCTTTTCAAATGGATATGAGAATTTGGCAGAACACTCAGGAAACAACTGTTTCTACAGATACTTCCAGTAGTTGGCTTTCTAGGAAAGGTTCAGAGAACAGAAGTGGGAGACTGTTGAAAATCATTGTAGAGATACCATTGAAGCGCTCGCTAAAGTTTAAATACTAGACGGGAGTTGAAATCTGGTTACGACTCTGCGTGAGGTTCTGTTTTTCTCTAAACAGACCATGAGCAAGCTCTGAAGACAATGTATCCCACAGAGAATTCCCAGTAATATCAGCCTCACTTCCCGATCTCCAAACAGACTCCCTTTTCTCTGCCAAATTCTTTCCCCAGCAAAGCATGACAAAAGTCTACCTAAACATACATGCTCTTACCTTGACTTAGTAGATTCTAGTTTCAGAATGAAAAGTTCCCCTACTTTCAACAGTGCCTCTAAGAAGGAGAAAGGTATGCCTGACTGTGCTTTAAGAAAAGTTTCAAATCTTGTGTCCACTTGAGAGCCACAAACTGATGATCGCCACGCCTTGTAACTCTTCACTTGCAAGCTTGTATTTGCTCTTCCAGGCTACCCTGGGGAAGCATAATTTCATGATATACTGGGCAAGATATGTTAGGAAAGGAAACGTAGACAGCTCACTGTACAATAGGTCATATAGTGATCTCTCTTCACATTATAGTTTTACGTTTCTTCTAACATCATTTGATTTATACAATGTTATGGTCACAGTTTTTTTGATTGAGGACCATGAATTGTAAAAAAAAAAAAAAAAAAAAAAAAAGTGCATTTATTATCCCCAAGCTAATTTGATGGAGTAATCTACAGAGCATATATTCTATTACCAAACTTTACCACTTCATTCCAAGATGCTAAAAAGAAGCTGCTCAAGGGTCTGGGGAGATGGCATAGATGTTAAGAGTGCTGGCTGCTTTTGCAGAGGATGCAGTCTCAGTTGCCGGAGCAACCGTAGTGCCTCACAACCAACTGCAATTCCACTTCAGGCATATACAGTCCCCTCTTCTGGTCGTGTACATATCTGAAGGCCAAACATTCATATGCATAAAATAAAAATAAGTTAATTTTTAGTAAAATTTCTCAATGAATACTGGTTTCCTGATTAAAAGACTCGCTCTATCACTGCATATTTTGTTTTTCTTCATTTTTTTACCCTTGCAAGAAATTCGGTTGGCTTCAATGTCTCCTCTGATACTTTAGTGAGTCCTAGGCAGCATTTAGAAACCATACTTACAAACAGATCTTTGATAAATGTGCTTTCCACTTGTCATAAATGACTTTGGCTACAGTGCAGAGTTTTTAAATGTTTTCTTAAGTCTTTTGCATTGTGTAATTTCAGCCTCACATCTATAAAGTATTGCAGTTAATGCTTTTATAAAATGAATATTACATTTGACATTGTGTTGGAACCCCTTCTTTTTCAGTTCTCTTCCTTCCACAAAAGAAAACTATAAGCTAGTAGGAACTACTGCTTGTGGAGTTGTACGGCTGCAGAATTCTATGATAACTCTGTTGTTCTTACCCCCATATGATCCAGTGTTCTGTGCAGCACACTGAACCTGTGTGTTACTCTTACAATGCAAAATCCTATTAAAGTCAATGGTCCATGTATCCATTTCATTTCAATGTGACTTTGTATAACAAAAATAAAATACAGTGAGGAGAATGCATGATGAATTGTCTGCCCAAACTGTTTGAAGTACAATTAAACAACTGAGGAAGTAAGAGATTACCATAGGACAGAGGATATATTCACAGGTTATTTTTTCATTTAAGGTATGCCTTGAAACACAATTACAAAATTAGGCCCCTAGTCCACAGAGCATCACGATGCCCATAACGATGATTAATAATGCTCTGGTTTGTAGAAAAAGAAAATCAAAACACACAATTTAGTTTTCTTTTAGTTTCTCAGAGTCATCCTCAGTGACACGAACTATAAATATGTTATAAGTTACGTTTAACTAACTTTTAAAATGTCATTCTTTTTTTTACAATAAAATGCAGCAACTAGCAATTTACCAAGGATATTCATTTATATATCTTTTCTTATACTTGCCAACTGTAGTATTCCACTGAACAGTGAGAAGAGAGAAACATTTTAACACTCAACTTTTATTGTTGGAAATGAGTCCTAATGAAGAGAAATGTGATTCACTGGAGATGGGATTGTGATCTTATATGTAAATCATAATAAATATACATGCCTTACAATTAAACACTAATATGCATATTGAATGACTCCATTTCAAAATTGTAGTTTAATGTCTCTTAATTTGTTAAGTAAGCCATCAAATTCTAATCAGTTATCCTAGTCTATAACGTTCCATAGGAAAAATATCACTTTTCAGGTAATATATTCCCAATCTTGCCCTGTTTAAATTATGTTTGGCAAATCTGTGCATACGGGATTTCTAAAGCAATGCTTCTTATTCAGTCTTTATTGTCAGTTTTATGACTAATGCACTTCTAGACCAGTGAGCTTCATCATATGGAACGTCGGTAGGTTTGTGAGGTATGTGTTTGTGTGTGTGTGTGTGTGTGTGTGTGTGTGTACGTGTGTGTGTGTGTATGTGTTTGTTAGAAGAAATGAGTGAAGTTAATTGGTTTACAGTGGAGCCCCAATAAAAAGCATTTATCTTTCTTTTTCCTGGAAATATGAATATTAAATAACTTTCCTATCTTAGAGTACTTTCTTAATGAAGTAGTAAGTTTGTCAACTTTTAGAGGGACTGATGCAGTTTTTTAATCTCTGTTGTACAGCTGAATACAGTAGCCTCAGGTAATTCACCGCTGTGTGGCCACATATGTATGTTCTGGTTTAGTTGTTGTTTCTACAACTTATATATGGTGTTTTTTTAGTTCTACCATTTTTTTTTGTTATTAAAAAAAAATCATACCCCCCCAAGGTTTCTGTAACATAACACTAAAGTATGATTTTCACCTCTATAAATGTAATAAAATCAGTTAGTATGGAAAGAATCCAGATAAAATCCATATATATGAAGATAATCCATTCTAGTCCCTCCTTTATTCTTCTCATATGTTACCTGCCCAGAAATGTGTACGTGTGAAAAGAAGTGACATAGGCTTGAGCGTGTGTGTGTGTGTCACAGCACCTTATAGCTCACTCTCCCTTCTGTCCTCTCACAGGACAGTACCTAAACAATTATCACTTAATCAATGTTTAGTAACTTTAACCAAATACTCAACGTTCTTTCAAAAAACAGGCAATTTAGATTTGCATTTTCCCAATTCAAAGATGCTGCAAGGCTAGAGGAATCAAAAAAGCACCGTGCTGCTACAAAAATAGAGAAGTACATCAATGAAATGGAGCCGCGGCTCAGAATAAATCTTTACATTGATGATAAATTGAGAAAATGGCACCAAGATAAATCTAACTAAAGAATTACATTTTAAAATTTTGCTGGTGATCATGTACCTACACACAAACAAATTAGGTTCTTTTGTATGGAACAAAAATAATTCAAAACGGATTACTATCATAAACATAAAAGCTAATATTGTAAGTTATCATAAAAGCCACAGGTGTCAACTTAAAGACCTTGCTTAGGTAAAGCTTTGTTAGAGAGGACAATAACTAACTATTTCTATCAGCGTGTTTATTTCAGGAACCCGGCACCCACTTCCCAGGGGCTGAAAGTATAATTGGGTGATGTTCATTCTTCACTGTACTGACTATACCTGCTTCTAGGTATGGATTTCTCTTCCTGCTCTTGGGACAGTGTTCTGAATTTTGTTGTAGTAAAAAATTTTCAAAACTCTAGGTTCACTGAAACTATAGGATTGTGCAAATAGTGTGAAGTAAAACTCTGACAATAAAGAAAAACTGGAAACCTGAATATTATCATAAGTTAAATGGTTATTCTTCAAATTATGCAGTGTAAAATGGAGGGTAGCAAGATGGCATAGAGGGTAAAGGCAGAGACGCCATAACAGCAATGATGCACTTATTAATAATCGGCAGAATGTGACATTTTATCTTTTTAAACCCAGAGAAAACAGTTACTAAAGTATGAACAATGCAGATAAAATCTATAGACCTGCAAATGAATCTGTTCAGCTATTATTTAGTCACAGGACAGGATAAGGCAGTAATATAGAGAAACAAGGGAGGATAACACAAATATTATAGTAACTAAGCCATAAAGATCATTTATTACAGGATTTAATTTATAATAAGTGTCAAGATCATGTAAATTTATCAGCTCAACAAGCAGATTGATAGTTACTTGGATTTGGAGGAATAAAAAGATATGAAAAAGAAGACAGAAGCACAAAAAATTCGACACACTTCACTCTCTGTAAGAGACACACTAGGGTACCCTTACTCAGACATGAGCTGTAAATTTTTCTAGTTCTCAAGAGCATCATCACTTTTTATTTGCTGAGGACAAAAATCAAAGGTCCTTCTAACAACCCTTAGATTCTCTGTATGCCAAAGCAAGCCTGAGAACTCTGGGGAGTGTCATCTTTAGGATTGCAGCTTTACTGTAAAACTGAATACAAATAAGAATTGTGTTGCCAATTTTAAAAAATTATTATTATAATTTGTTTATATTACATCCCAATAGTAATCCCCTAGCTCTTATCTTCCTGTTCCCAGTCCCCCTCCCTTTTTCATTTTATTCCCCTCTCCTAGACCTCTGATAGGTAAGGCCCTCCTCCCCCACCTTCTGACCACAGGACATCAGGCCTCATCTTGAAACAAGCTACAGTCATCTGAGTGGAGGTAACTTTACTTGAGAATTTTTCTTTATAAGATTGAGCTGTAAGCAAGTTTTTAAAGGCATTTCTTAAATTAGTAATTGATGTTGGAGGGTCCATCCCATTGTTGCTATAAGAAATGAGGTTAAGCAATCCATGAGAGACAAGGCAGTAAGCATCATCCCTGAATAAGCTTTTGCCTCTAGTTCCTGTCCTCTTTTAGGTTCTTCTCCTCCCCTCCGGCCCCCTGCACCACCAACTTGCTTTTGATCATGGTGTATCCTCACAATAAAAACCCCCGAATGAGTTAGGTATCCAATTAAAAGAGAGACATGATGTGTCCTAGCCCGCGGGACAAATTGAATCAGGGTTCACCTGAAAGAGGGAGTGGGGATTGAAAGTAGGATACAGAGACGCAAGAAATAACCAGTCAAGTCTAGAAATTCCTGATCAAGACTCCCTTTAATGCTGATTAGTAAGAATATATGTAGAGCAAGGTCAATAGGATCTATTCTAATCCCACTCACCCTAGCCCCCAGGCAAGAATACAATAGCCTGAGTTGTTCCCTGTAGAACTTCCTAGTTCTCTGGGTAACTCCCTGGAAGAACTTCCAATTTCTCTGAGTAGTTCCCTGTAAGAACTTCCTTGATCCTCTGGGTGGTTCCAAGTTGGGACTTCTCTACTTCTTTCAAAGGTAAATAGTCCAAGGATAGCCTAGAACACAAGACCTAGTGAGGCAAAGGTCAGCAACTCGAAGAACACAGCATGCAGCCTAAACAAAGGAATTCTGACATGGCAGAATTTGACATGGATCCCCACAGAGACTTATAAGCTAAGACTAGGTGTGAATCCAAATGTCAAGTTTTTTTTCATCCATTGAGGTGAATTTCTTGAAGATTATTATTTCTCAGCAGAAAGAAAGAAAGAAAGGAAGAAAGAAAGAAAGAAAGAAAGAAAGAAAAAGAAAAAGGGAAACAGATGGAAATTCAACCAAAATTTAGTGTCCAAAGTTTTTGTTTTGTTGCCTGATTAATTATAAGTCTCATGGATGACTTTTAGTCTACAGACTTTCATGGTCATGTCAACTCTCATCTTCTTCTTCTAGTTAGACTGTTGGGCAAATATGGAATGTATGCAGACTTCCAAGGAAAATCGTATTATTTAAAGTCCAGTGTGTCATGTCTAAATGCACAAATACTTTCATCAGTTGGTTTATTGCAGCAACCGGAACCTCACCTTCAAGGAGCTTAAGGTAAAATCTATACAATTCTTTGGGTAATCTTAGTTCTTTACTGTATAGTCTGTCCTTCCTTCTGAATACAGAGATTTCTTCTTGATCTTCCAACACTGTTTTATTGTAGTAAAGTTTTCACAACTCTGAGTTCACTAAAACTATGGGATTGTATATCTAGTTTGCAAATTGTATCCCAAGAGTAACTGATATCTCAAAAAAAAACTGTTTTAAAAAAATAAAATTTTATTAAGTGGACTTAGAGAGGTCTACAATTTGCTAAGCTACTTTTTTAGTGTATTCTTTAAATATTTAAACTTTTGTTAGTAACAGCTTATAAATATTTTCCGTTTTCAACCCTCACTCTAAAAATCTAGCTTGATTTCTACACTTATATAACATTGCTCACATATTTTCCAAATGTCTTCCTTCAGGAACTGGGCAACAGTTCTTATAAAAAATAATGTTAAAATTACAAACAAAACAGAGACATGCAACATGGATGTTGAGAGTTAAAGAGTTCAGAATCCTTCTGGACTCCATAGAAAATTCCAGGTCAGCCCGGTCTACAGTGTAAAGTCCTGTTCCATAATAAAAAAGTAAAAAGCAAAAGCAAAAAAACTCCAAACCAACACCAAAACATTATGCAAATTACTTGTTTCTTACCTTAGGAGTACATCTAAAGGGGAGCTCAAAAGGAGGAAGGGAATCAATGCTTTTGAAAGTTGGCAAACCTTATTTGACAAAGTTGTGATCCACATCCAATAGATTACACCTTGAGTGCAAAGTTCAATCACATGGCAATGACCAGTGTTGGAAAGAAAAGGGAAAGGGTGCTACAATATTATGTGGTTTTAAGAGAACACAGACTATTTGAAGCTTAACTCTAGAAAGCTAGAAATAAATACAAATTTTAGGAACAGAAAAGGGTTCTTTACAATTTCTGAAAATACTACAACAAACAAAAGATATATACAAAATTTCCCTAGGAAGGAAAAAGTGGTAAAAAAAAAAAAAACAAAACTCAATAATACACCAGCTGTTACTTGTGCATAGGGTAGTAGAGAAATGAACCCACGTGGTCTTCCTTCAAACTTCAATGATACATTTGAGGCCTTGTATTTTCAGTGTGCCTGTGGCAAACACACTGGCTGCTATTTTTCTTTCAGTATCTATAAATTAGAATTAACAAAACATCACTTCTCACATGCCAGTAAAAATGTTAAGTAAGATAATTTATGGAATACATGTAGACAGATTATATGAACAATATATTTATATCAGCATACATCACTACATATCAATGTTCATATTGACTATCATTAATACTTGTGACAATGAATAGAATCATCACTTTATGCTACCAAAGGGTGAGGTAATCAGAGAAACTGGAAGAGCACATGATATTAATAAATCTCTCATAAGTTTTACAGACACACACACATACATACATACATACACACACACACACTGCTTCAATGTAAAACAATTTTGTATAAGTAATAACTGCTATTTTTCACAAATGTCGTGAGTTGCTTGTATGAAATTGAGAAATTAACAAGCAGGGAAATCCTTTTCATAAGTCCTCCTTTAGACTGTTCTGCGCAAATGTTAGTTTATACATCACAGAATTCATATCCTATCAGTTCCCAGAAAACTAAGTCATGGCAGCCCTTAGTAAATCATGAAAGCAAACCAAGGCCAGACATGCTTAGAGACGTTTTCATAAGTCTCATCATCAGATAGTTCATTACAACAAAGTCTAGTAAATGAAGGTTTAATTATCTTCAGAAGAAAATTTTATTCAAGATAAAAGCACCATAAAATGTACAAATATGACATCCGATGACATCAACAATTAGCTATGCATACAACAGCTAGTGTTTCAGGTGAAGTAGTTTTATCAGCAAACAAAAGACAGTATTATGATCTATTTATTCTAACCATACTATGTATCTCAACAGTGCACTAGAAAAGTCATAAACTGAAAATGAGTCTGTGGTAATTCTAATTTCACACTGTTAAATTTTAGTATGCCTTAGCATTGTTAAAAATGAGATACTGTAAAGATTGATAAAGCATTTCAATGATACATCCTTTAACCTTATTCACTAAAGAGGTACAATATTTGCACTCTCAGTGATGTAACAGTGCTAGTGATGCTGCTGAAGTGTGGCCTCATCATCAAGGAATAATGACTGAGTAGATTCCTGCTAGGCCTTGAGAAAGGCTCACAGTAAGCACCCAAGAAGCTCGCTGCCACTGGATTTCATTGTGTTTTTCTGCTTTATTCCTAAAGCAATTCAGACCAACAACTACTCATAAATCAGAGCTTGTGAGGTTTGGTGATAAAAAAAACTCTTTATTAATTTGTCACAGTTCTTCTTTCAAATGATAACTGAATATATATATATATATACATATATACATGTGTAAACATATATATATATATATATTATATATAGAGGAAAGGAAAAGAAAAAGAAAGAGGGAAAGAGGAAGAGAAGAAACATGAGAGAGAAAAGAGGAAGAAGAAAGAGGAAAGTGAAGACAGTAAAAAATTGTAATTAGCAACTTATTTATCTATATACTTTCACTGTATTAAATAGGCCTGTGTTCTCTATGAGCCAATGCAATGGGTGCAACTCAAGTTATTATTGCGTATCTGTAGTTTGTTTGCTCAAATACACACCAATACCTGCAGACTCCTGAGTGGTAGTGGATATTATTAATTTTACATATACATATTATTAATCTAATTTTCAGGAGCAAAAAAGAGAATTCTTTATACCATTGTATTTGCTTAAGGATATATGCTCAAAGCTGCAGTGATAAGGTTCAGACTCCAGGAAGCACCCATCCATTCTTTTCCACAATTTCTTTTGGCTTAGGAAGACTGACAACAAAATGAAATAGAAATGATCATAATGAGTGAGCTAACCCAGAAGCAGAAAGACTCAAATGGTATATACTCACTTATTACTGGACACTAGCCCAAGGGACAGGTCCCATGAAAGTCTGCACCTACCAGGAAACGGGGATAGAGGTGAGGACATCCTATTGAGACTCTAGATGAGGAAAATATAGGGGATAGGCAAGTAGGGGGACCCAGAGGGTCCTAGAAACCTACAAGAAGAACATTATGATGGCTAGATCTGAGCCCAGGGGTTCTGCTTGATCTAAGGCACCAACCATGGACAAAACAGGCAGTCATCATCAAACCCCTACCCAGATCTAGCCAAGGGACAGAACATTCTCCACAGCTAAGTGGAGACTGGGGACTGACTTTCGCAGGATCTCTGGTGCCCCATATTTGGCCATGTCCCTTTGTTGGGGAGGCCCAATGGCACTCGGAGGAAGGATAGCAGACTACCAAGAAAAGACTTGATACCCTAGCACCATATTCAGGGGGAGGAGGTCCCCCACAGTCACAGTCATAGGGAAGGGGGATTGGGGTGAAAGTGGGAGGGAGGGAGGAATGGGAGGATGCATGGGATGGGATAGAAAATGAGATGTAATAGAAATTATTTTTAATTTTCAATAAAAATGTGTTATTATTAAAAAAAGAAAAAGAAAAAGAAAATAAAGCCAATACATCAGACATGATTCCTCAGATTTTTGGAACCAAGAGAATGTAATTCAACTTAGTGACCAAACGAGTGGGAACTTCCACACACAAGTCTGTAGGTTACAGTGTTACAGTGTTCCTTCAAGATAATACTAAAAACCCAATCACTGACCCTTCTAGCTTTTTTCCCTAGTGCAAATGACCAAGAAGATGATGATTTGGGAACTGATATCCTAGGACTCAGATGTGAGGATCAGCCAGTGAAGACTCAGCCTGTCTTCTCAACCCAGAAGCCCCATCAGAGGAATTGTTAGCTCACAGCATCATCTACATCAAATCTCCATGCTCTTCAAATGACGAACATGTCTACTTCTCTAATAGCCTCTTTCCTGCCTGGAATTCACCCTACCTGTTGAAATAAAATTGGCAGTCATATTGCTATGTAAGCACGACATACCTAAAGAGCATCTCTTCCGTAGGAGGCCATCTTTATCGATGCAGCTGAAGAAAAATGAGAAGCCAAAAATATGCCCTAAGTGAATAGACTCTTTGTCCCTGCCTCTTTCCACATCATTCTGCGTCACTGTTTTACATCTTTAGTGTTTCACACACAGCGTCAGTTCTATCAACCCTGCTGCTCTGCCCACTGAAAACCCTCATGTGCTTTCATTATTTTGGTAGATGCTTAGCAGCCCACCAAATTATAGCCGCATACATGAAATAACAATAGTTTGTCTTTCTGTTGTTGTTTCATTTTTTTGTGTGTGTGCTTAAGATCTTTAGAAAGCAAATTCAGTTTGAAAACAAATAGACAATGTTCTTCACTGACTCATTTTATTTTTAGTACAACCGGGCCACACTGTATGTTAAGGATTATATTAACAAAATAGGCTGCTGTCAGAGCCACTGCCGGCATCCGTATTCATTGCACTCTTTGCCTGAACAAAGATTAAGAGAAGAGCAGATGGTGCCAAGTTGTGTGAACCACTTTCCCCCAGTAGCAGTCTCAACCCCTTTTATTCTCAGCCTCTTTGGCAGCCTTCTCCAGCAGCTGTGTTGGCAATAGTGACAGAACCTATCAGATCCATAGAGCTGATGAGCTTTCAAACCACCCCATTAGAGTAGTTAGCATTCGCTTTGTAGTCACCTACCTGTCTCTGAAGTTTGTGAATGAACCTAGCTCATCCTCCCACCGAGACCCCTGGGAGAGTTCCAGACTGGAAGATGATTTTTCTGTTATGCAAATTGACTGATAAACCTTGGGGCTGTTTCCTTACTCACTAGGGGCAGAAAATAGGAGCACAGGCAAACGCTTGAGGACATAAGATAACATGTCATTGAGAATGAGGGTTTTATTTATCAGAAGCAAAAAAGAGTCAAATAAAATATTTATAGTATTTGTATTACAAGCTATGAAAAAGAACACAGCTACAGAGTATTTTTTTTTTCACCTTTCAGTTGTTCATTGACTTAGCAGGATGGAGGCCTTCAACTCATTATAGGAGGTCACAAAAACATATGTGTGTATATATATTTTTTTCCAGAATATATATCTATATATATATATCTATATATCTTTGGTGACTTTTTTTGAACATTTCAATTGACTCATGGGTAAGAAATACATAGTAAGAATTCTTCTAATGCTCTGCTTAGCCACTCCATTCCCCACTATCCATTAGAATTATAGGTAAACTAGAACTAGTCATTCTCTTAATTTAGAGAAATGATAGCTTGATGTATGTAGAGTGCTTTTCATAGAAACATAAGGGAACTCCATGAATTATCTTTGGATAAAAGCATTCAGATGTGATTCTGGAGACTGAACTAGAATAAGCTCGTTAGAAACCATTTAAAATCGTCAGAAAGGAGATTCAACCCTATTTTGCCAGGTTGGTGGCCTGAATTCTTAAGTAGAGTAGTAGGTAAATTTAAAAAAAAAATTTTTTTTTGCATATGTGTGTTCTACTGCTTGTATGCATTTGCATGTTGGTATACATGCAGGTGTCAAGAGAGATCAAGAGAAGGTGTCAGATGCTTGGAGCTGTGAGCTGCCTGCCAACTTGATGTGTTGATGGGATTTATAATCTCCAAGAAAAACAAAACAACAAGAACAAGAAGAACAACAAGAACACCACCACCTCTAGCCTTGACTGTGGCTAGTTGTTTTAATTATATTAATTATATAAATTGAAGTGTGAAACTAATTCTCCTTGGAGTTTCAAACACCCTGTGAAAGGAAAGAGGAAACATCTGGATTGCTCCTTCGTAAGGTTTAAAATGCATATGGAAGGAAAGTGTCAACAGGTGGGCTTTGCTGAGTTCCATTAAGGACTGATAAAACATGCCCATTGCATACATTTCTTTTGTAATTTTCTTTATTTTACATATTCTCCATCCCATTGTTTTTGTTTAAAAGAATGGTATCTGAATTGTAGCTCTGGATTGGGTGGGGACATTATATTCTAATCTGCCTCAAAGATTACAAAGACATATATATGATTGTCTTCTCCTTTAAGAATGAAGCCCAAATGGGCATGTCATTCTTCCGAGTAACAAAACACTTGTGATGGTGAATTGCGATTGTCAACATGATTGGATCTTGAGTCAAGGAAGAGACATGGCACCGTGATAGGTGATGAGGGTCTTTGCTGGAAAGCATAAGGAGGAGACAAATTTCCCCACCAGAGTGGGAACTAACTTGGTGGAAGCCAAGGTGTGACAGTGCTGCCTGGTAGCCCACCTTTTACTTCTTGCTAGCCATTTCGCTATCTCCACTGCTACTGTGGCTGCCACTTTCTTGCTGATAGCAGACCCCAGCTTATTCAGACTCTGTGGACTGCAGACCACGGACTCTCCCAAGAATCTAGCAGGCCTTCAGGACCAACGTGGGACAGCTGTGCTGAATCGTTCAACTCTGTGGACTGAGAAGGTAAAGTATCTTAGTCTTCCCACTCTCTTTCTACAACCCCCCTCTCCTCCTCTCTGTCTCTGTGTCTGTCTCTCTGACACAATACATACACACACACACACACACACACACACACACACACACACACACATACACATACATACACAAACACACACATTCTATTTTTTCTGTAGAGAACTCTGACACACACTATCTTCAGAAAATTGTTGCAGCAATTTCAAGAAAGATGATGCTTTTGAGACATGTTAAGCATTCCAAAAGCATAACTAGCTTCTTCATGAGACATCCATTTGTACAATATGCACTTTCACAGCCCCTCCCCTGGTTTGGTTGCTCACAGATCCTCACTGCTAAATCAGACCACTTCCTAAGTTTAAACATTTTTTTTTTCATTTTGTTCTAGCTTCTCTTTTTAGGTTTCTTTAAACAAAAAAATTTTTTTAACGAGATTGCCGTGACTGTCTGTCTGTCTCTCCTTCTTTCTCATGTGACCACCCTCTTAATGTACCTTCTCAGAAACTTCCATTGCTAAGCTTGCTTTCTCTTTCAACTTCTAACTTACAAAGCTTGACTACCTTTCCCTATCACTTCAGCAGCTGCCTCTCTGTCTGTTGATTTTTTGTATGTCCCAAACTCCAAGAAAATTTGCCTTTTGGTTTTCTTCTAGGTCCATCTCTAAAATTCTCTATTAAATTAAAAGTCACCAGTAACACAGAAGTTCCTTATTTGAAGCCGGAGTTCTTATATTGTAGACAGAAACTTCTGTAAAAGCTAGTATAAAGGAAGGTTACGAAGGGGCTTATAAGATATTAAAAAAAAAGTGAGAGACTTTTAAAAAATATTTATTATTTATTTATTTGTTTGTTTGTTTGTTTTTTATTATGTATATGAGTGACCTATTTTTACATACACCTGCATTTGAGGAGAGAGCATCAGATCCCAGTATAGATGGTTGTGAGGCACTATGTGGTTGCTCGGGATCAAACTCCAGACTTTCCAAAGAGCAGACAATGCTGTTAAGTGCTAAGCCAATTATTTCTCCAGCCCCAAAGTGAGAGATTTTTTAGAAAAAAAATGAGGGGGTGGGGAGACTTATTTTCAAGTATAGGCATTGGAGAGAGGTTGCTGGCTGGGTAGGGGGGAACTCAAAGCAGTGAGGGTGGTTCTTCCTTGGGAGGGTATTATGAATATTTTTACTTTATGGATAATGGCCAGGAAGGTCATCCATAAGTTAAAGCATAAGAAAGGAGGGGAATTACAATAGCAGGTTACAGAGCAGTCAATTTTATATATGTGTCATAGTACCATTGTACATGGAGTAAAAGGTGATTTTTTTTCATTTTTTTCTCTTTTATTAATTTATTCTTGTTACATCTCAATGGTTATCCCATTCCTTGTATCCTCCCATTCTTCCATCCCTCCCATTTTCCCCTTACTCTCCTCCCCTATGACTGTTCCTGGGGGAGATTACCTCCCCCTGTATATGTTCATAGGGTATCAAGTCTCTTCTTGGTAACCTACTGTCCTTCCTCTGAGTGCCCAGAGGGGAGATAAAAGGTGATTTTGAATGACTATATTGAAAGGCCATTAGTTATAGTGAAATAAAGCTTAGTTAGCATTCAGTTCACAAGTCTGTGTTTATTTGACCTATTCAGGTGGCCTTCCTCTTGAACAGCTCTCTGATTACATCAGCCTCATGACCTCAAAGTTACTATGGAGTTTTCTCCATATCTAGCTAGCTGTAATTTATAGGATTCTGGGACCCAAAATGAAGTATTACATAATTGGTTTATATTTTGTAGGCAACAGAAAGAGAACCAGAGATGTCTGAGCTTCTCAGATACCCAAAGAAAGCAGACTTAGGCTTCTAGAAGACTCATGGTGAAGGCACGCACTGGACTCTTCTACATGTCTCCAAGGTAAAAAGGAAACACTGATAAATAAGCAGCACAACTAAATTATGAGCTGAAGAGAATGACACATGGGCTTGGAGTCTAAGAATCACTTGATTAGGTTATCCAAACTAGATTCTTCTAGTGTTACAATGATTTTCCAAAATAAAATTCACCTGGTAGCCATCTAATTGTTGTATGTTATTATGATGGAGATTTTCTATTGAACAAAGAATTGTGGATGAGAACTAATTGTATTTGACAGTGATTATATATCGAAAGATCTCAAATACAATGCACTAGGTGACTATATTGGTTACAGCCCCAATCATTAGATTTAGTTTGTGTAAGGAATTTACTGGTGTCCTCTAACCCATTCTTTGCTGTTGGTAGTGGTAGTTTGAGGGGTTTTGTTTTGTTTTGTTTTTATTTGTTTTTGGCTTGGTTTGTTTATTTGGATTGTATCCACAGTAGTCTATTCTTCTGAAGATTTTGTCACATGGCATGATATTTTATGTTTTATGGAACTAAAATCACACAACTTTTATAACTGGTGAACTTACATTATAATCATAAGAATTTAAGTATTTATAAAGTGAGTCTGTTAAATTACTGCTTTAACTATGTAATTTGTGAAGCTGAGATTAGGACTCTAAGTCTCATAACATTAAATAAATTATTTGAAGTGTGTGACCACCAGCTACTATGACCTTAACAACTACCTAGTTTTCCTAAAATTCTCAGCTCAGTGGAAACTCAGGCAACTAAGAAGGAGAATGCTTGGTCTCAGGAAATCCAGATATCCAGAATTGAGTTCAACCTGGACTATAGAGGATTCTGGGCTATTTGATAGAAGCCAGCATTCCTCAGGACCTTGTGAAACAGGTTCTTATCCCATGCAAAGGGGTCATTTTCCTTACCACTGGCAAGAGGGACCTAACTGAAGTTATAGAGTATATAATTCCCATATACTTGTATATGGTGTATGTATATAGACTATACACCACTAGTATTACATCAAGGCCTATGCTGGCTTCCAGGCACCTATATTCCCTATTAAAAAGTATCTATTATGCATTTTAAAGCCTCCTTTCAAGCATCCTGGCCCGTCTAATCTCAGAATTGCTCCCCACTACCCACCCTCCCATTACTGGCTTTGTCCTGCTATTCTTGTTATCCTCTTATTTTCTTCTCTTACTATTTCTTACCCCATACTATCTCTATTATTCTCTCCCACTCTTCGCCTAGCCTGTCTATGTCAGGTCTACTATATTTTTTTTCTCAGCTATGTGTAGGAAGAACAAGGCCTGCCCTTGAGCAGGAACAAAGCCTGTTGCTAATAATGGCCATGCATAGCTGGGCTTCCCAAGAGAGCCTGCCTGAGACCTGCCTGAGCATGCCCAGAAACTGATGACATCATAACTGGTGAGGACACACAAGCCAAAGAGGAGAAGCCACTGCAGCATCTTGCACTCCAAGGAGGTATAAAGGGGCATCCTACTCCTGGAATAAAGTAGTCTTGCTTTTGTCACTTGTCTGTGTCATTGACTCTGCAGCAGCTGACTGCCCCCACCCCTTCAGCCCCCAAGGGTCCAGGGCCTGGGTTCAAGCAACAGCTATGGACTCTTCCAAATGTCTCTGGATTTATACTAAAAAAACTTTCCCCTAATGGAGCATCCATTTCAGGGGTTTCTTTACCATAGCTCATATACAGAAATAAAAATGAGAAACTACAGAAAAAATGAGGAAAGAAGAGTCCCTGACTCTCTGACTCACGTTTCTGTTTCTCACTTTAACATTGTCAGCAGTCTTTTCATAGTATAAATCCTGCGTGGTGCCCTACACCACTTTTCCATTTCAACTGAGAAAGGAAATTTTGAAGAGCCAAGATGATAGATCATTGGAAGAGTACTTTAAAAATTAAATTATTTAATTTAAGAAAATAATCTGACTCATTTTTACCTAATGCATATAAATTTAACTGAATCTTTAAATTCATATGTGGAGTTACTGATTGCATCTTTGAAACAAACTCACTTGAAACATCACAGAATCACATGCACACCTACTGGAAAGACCCTCATGCTTATACCTTTTCTCATGACCACATTCAGATATATCTCTAAGAATATGACTGACTCATCCTAAAGTTCTTTTCTGTGTGTACGTCATCAAGTTCTCTGAATCCACGTCACAGAGAGGCATTTTCTGCCTCTGGGAGTCAATGATGTACTGACTCTTTAATTGTGCTCCCAAGAACAGGTAGATGACTGGTCCTAAATTTGTCCTTCCCACAAGAAAGAGTATTTAGTAACAAAATGATTTAGCAGGATAATTATAGGGTTACGTATTTATAATCCACAATTGCTTTCATCCCATTATGTAGCTGAGAACAATAGGGTAAAAATAAATGGGACTTTGTTGAGATTGTGTTGCTGTGAATTTGGGAGACTGGTGCCAGAATCTCCTCATGCTACTGGAAAAATCATGCTTCCTTCTTTGAGTTCTTAGTCTCCTTGTGAAGCAAAATTAAGAATAAATGCAAAAGAAAAACGCCACCAAATTGCAACAGTTTGAAGGAAGGAGAAAGTCATGTCCTTTTGGTAGGCACACATCGTTGGTGGTCTGCCACATAGCGGACCAACAGCTACTTGGAAAGGGTGGAAATTTGGATGAAAAGTTAAGCCCAAACGAAATCATAGAGAGAGCATTCTTAGAAAACAGGAAGAATAAAGAATAGTAGTCTTGACCTTAGAAAAGCAGGCAGACTCAACAAAACCTAATGATAGATCTGCAGCTTCCTCACAGGTGTGGATTCTAGAAAGGAAATTGCATGGTCTCATGAAAGGGATAAATATTCCTCCTGTCTCTTTAGTGAGCCTTAAAGTGAACACACCTTCCTAGGGGGAGGTGCTTTGATCTGTCAACTGCATTAACTCTTAAATGGGAGAGCCAACGTTATACCACCATCTAAAGGAAGATGCATCTTTACTATAATGGATGGATGCAGATTTGACTCTAAAGGCTTGTATTTCTCTTTGGTGATAACTTAAAGGAAATCACAATGCAAGAAATTAGCATTAAACAGCATTGAGGGAAAAAGTGAGATATAAAGTGGTCAAAATTGCTTCGTCCCTGATTAAATGGTGGCACATGCCTTTAATCCCAGCACTCAGGATGCAGAAGCAGGTGGATCGCTGTGAGTTCAAGGTCTGCCTGGTCTATAAAGCAAATCCAGGATAGCCAAGGCTACACAGAGAAACCCTTTCTTGAAAAACAAAACAAAAATCATGTTTGAAAGGGTTATGCTAATTTGAAAAAGAAAATAAAACCAATTCCACTACTGGTGCCCACTGAATCCTTTTTTAGGTAGGTAACATATTTCTTGTTTTGAAATTAGTATTCTGATTTGATAAAGAAAAGTTGTTGGCCAATATTACTAGGACTAATAATTAATAATCTTTCCTCCTTATAATGTTGTTTGTGTAAATACTGTCCTCCCAGCTTAAATGAATTCCATCATCACAAGTACCATTATGAATTCCTGAATATAAAAACCTACTCTATGTTTTTTCCTGTTACTGTGACAAATACCTTGCAACAAAAAGCCAAATAAGGGAAGGAAGGGCTTATTTGGCTTACAGTTATACATTAAAATCTATCATTTCTCTTAAGCCCAGACAGGAATTCAGGCAGCTCATCACATCCCATCTATAATCAATATCAAAGACAGCATAAATGCATCCTTGATTATTTTGTCCTGCTAATAGTAGTTTCTCCTCTTCTCTTCTGTTCAGGAGGCCTGGCCTAGTGAATTGTGCCTTTACAAATGGGTAGGGTCTTTCTACATCCATAGCAATAAATACAATTCCCTAAAGGCATGCTCACAGGCCAACCTGGCCTAAATTCTCCATTAACACTCATTTCCTGCATGGTTCTAGATTGTGTGAGGATGACAAGTAAAAGCAGCCAGTATAGTGTCCCATTAAAAAGTAACCCATACTAGCCAGGAGTGGTGGTGCATGGCTGTAATCCCAGGACTCAGTTAGGCAAAGGCAGGTAAATCTTTGTGAGTTCAAGGCTAGCCTGACCTAAAAAGTGAGTCCAAGGCCAGCCTGGTCAACAAAGTGAGTCCAGAACAGCCAAGGCTACACAGATGAGAAACCATATCTCAAAAATCAAATCAAATCAAAACAAACAAACAAACAAAAAACCCTACACCTGCCACATGCACCTCACACTCTACCTTGACTATCATTTCATTGAATGAACTTAAAAACACTTCTGTTGGGGGCTGGCGAGATGGCTCAGCGGTTAACAGCACTGTCTGGTCTTCCAGAGGTCCTGAGTTCAATTCCCAGCAACCACATGGTGGCTCACAACCATCTATACTGTCCTCTTCTGGCATGCAGATGTACATGCAGATAGAGCAATCATATACATAAAATAAAATATTTTTAAAAAAATTTCTGTTTATAGTCTGAGATATTACTTCTCTCTGTGCATATCTGTACATATCAAATCAATAAACACAAAAAGTTAAATATATGTGTTGATACAACTGCATATAAATGTCATCCTAGTGAAATATATTATGAAAAAGTAAAATGGTAGCTATATCTGGGGGGATGTGGTCCAGTTTATGAAGAGGCCAAAAGAGGGAGACCAGGTGGAGATTCAGCTGCTTGGGCAGTTTTCCAAGAAAGCCTCACCTGGACTGCCATATGTTGCCATGTAGTCAGTAAATTTGTACTGAGAAAAATTAACGAACATATAAAAATCACAAAGTTTTACTGCAAAGCTACTTTCGAAGCTGTGGAGACACTGTGATACTAATTAATTTATGGATATTAGGAGAAGATACAACTATTTATAAACATGCAGAAGAGTTGGATTACACAAATGCTGACCCTGATATTATTTGTAAATAGCATTTAAGTCATTAGTAAGAATGAGGAGGTACCTTGACTGACTCAAGGGAATTTTCTTGTAAATTATGGACCCATGAACAGGAAGCCTACAGGGATGCATTGACCCACGTACTCTGACTTCTTGTAGTGAAAGTAATGTGTCTCTGTGTGTGGTATGTTTCTTTAAACAACAAGCAATCTATATTTATTCTATAAAAAAGTGATATAATATCTCCATCAAACCAGCGGAGCTCTGTTCAGAGAAGCTTCTTTGATACATACCTTGTATTTATCAACTTAACAAAGCATATGACAGGGAACAATTCAGGTATAAGACCTGAGACTCACCTAGATAGGATAGACAGTATTTTCTTCAAGGTTGCCAAATACAAATGAGGTAAACATTTTGAACGTTAACTTTTTCATATGGCTTTCCTGGTTGTTTAATAAATGTCCATACTGTGTGTAGTTTACTACAAATAAGTAAAGCCCATATGCAAATAAGAAAATGAATGTACAGAACACCCAGACTTTACACACAATGAGAGTAGTACTAAGGGGAAGGTTCATAGCACTAAGTGCCTCCATTTAAAAAAAAAAATGAAGAGATCTCATGCTAGAATTTAACAGCACACTCAATAGCTCTAGAACAAAAAGTCAGCACACCTAAGAGACAGTATCTTCAACAAATTTTGCAGTCAAACTATATGTCTGCATGTAGGAGAATGCAAATGGATCTATATTTATCACCCTGCACAAACTTAAGTCCAAGTGCATCAATGAATGCAAAATAAACCAGATCAGCTAAACCTAATAAAAGAGAGATTGGGGAATAGCTTTGAAGGCATTGGCTTTCTGAGTAGAACACTGTTATTTCAGGCACTAAAATCAACAGTGAATAAGTGGGACCTCATGAATCTGAGAAGCTTCTATAAGGCAAAGGACACTATCAGTTAGACAAAGAAGCAGCCTACAGATTTGGAAAAGCTCTTTACCAATTTCACATCTGACAGAGACTAATTTCCAAAATGTATAAAGTACTCATGAAATTAGATGTCAAAAACCAAACAATCCAATTAAAAAATGGAGCACAGATATAAACAAAGAGTTCACAATAACTCTCTTAAATATTCTTCAATTAACAGAGGAAAGGCAAATGGCTGAGAAACAAATATTTGACATCCTTAGCTATCTCAGATATGAAAAGCACAACTAGTTTGAGAGTCTATCTTATATCCTTTAGATAAGTATTATAAGTCACAGCTCTTGGTGGCCATGATGTGGAGCAAGGGCAACATTCCTCCATTGTGGGTGAGAGTACAAACTTTTACAGCCACTATGGAAGTCAATATGGCAGTTCCTTAGAAAATTTAGAATTGATCTACTTCAAGACACAGCTGTACAACTCTTGGGCATATACCCAAAGGATGCTTTATCCTACCATAAGGACACTTGCTCAAACATACTCACTGATGCTCTATTTATAATAACCAGAAACGGGAAATGACCTAGACATTCATCAACAGAAGAACAGAGAAAGAAAGTATGGTATAATTACACAGTGGAGTATTGTTCAGCATTTGAAAAACTGACATGATGAAATCTGCAGACAAATGGATGCAACTAGAAAAAAAATCATCCTTAGTGAGGTAAGCAAGATCTAGGAAGACAAATATGTATATGCTTGCCATATGAGCCATATAATAATCAAGCTGTAACTCATAGATCAAAAAAAACTTATGGGGGGGCTATGAGGACATGGGAGTGTCCATGGGATTTCATGAAAGGGGAAAATAAAATGGATTTTAGTTTGACGAGGGGCAGACAGGGACGGGAGTTTGAGGTGGTAGTAAGGAGATCAGGTGTTGGGGAGATGAGTTAGAGTAAGAGAGCACAGAGAGGCATAGTTGGAATTGGGAGAGATTTGTGAGGCGCGTATAGAAACCCAGTGCAGTGGAAACATCCTGGAATCTATAAGGACTCCTAGTAATGAGGATTACAGAGTCTGAACTGGCCATCTTTTGTAGCCAATCAAGGCTCCATTCATGGGACTGGGTTGCATTCAATTGATTTGTTGACCAAGGGCATCCATGGAGATCCCCTAAAGACTTAGTCTGATCCTAAGACAAAGATTTGCTCTCCAAAAACTCACATAGGGACTCCATTGCAGAGGACAACTTCCATATGGTTCATTGAACGTGAAAAGTTCAAGGTAGTGTCTGCTTGAAGTCTTCAACCCTATGTTCTAATCTCCAACCCAGCCACAAAAACGTCTGGTCTATAAATTTTCATGCCTGAAAGATGGATTCAGACAATGAGGGTGCAGACTGTGTGGGAAAGGCCACATAATGTCTGACTTAACTTGATGCCCAGTCCAGGAGAGGGAGCCCATGCCAGATACTGCTTGGCTGGCCAGCAACAAGAGGCTAGATAGCCCAGAGACATATGGTAGAATCAAAGACAATTGGCAGACAGACAATAGATAGGTAGATAGATAGATAGATAGATAGATAGATAGATAGATAGATAGATGCAATGATTCATAATGATATTCTGCCATGCTCATAGATTGGGTGTTGTCCAGTAGCATCAGAAAAGCTTGCTGCTGCATTAAATGGGAAAAAGTACAGAGACAAAAAGTCAGGCTTATGCAGAGAGCAAGTCTAAACAGGAACTCTCCATCGAATCGCTCCTCTCAGAGATCAGGAGCCCTGTAGAAGAGGGCGTGAAAGATTGTAGAAGTCAGGGGAGACGGAGGACACCATGAGCACAAAGCCCACTGAATAAACTGAGCAGGGCTGGAATGGGCTCACAGAGACCGACATGCCAAACATGCTACAGACAGAGGTCTGTAGCAGCCCTCCACATATATTTTGTGGCTGTTAACTCGGTGTTACATGATATTTGTAGCTGTGGGGAGCATTGTATCTCTGACTCGTACGCATGCTTCCTCTTTTTCTCCTGTTGAGTAGGCCGGCCCAGCCTTGGTGTGAGAGTTGTTGCATTGCACTGTCTTATTACATTTTATTAAAATTTACTTTGTTAGGTTTGGTGCTTGCTTCTTGGAGGCTTGCTCCGTTCTAGAGAGTGACAGAGGAAAAGTGGATTAGGGGAGGAGGGAATGTCAGGGGGAGCTGGGAGGAATGGAAAAAGGGGAAACTAGATGGAATGTACTGTATGGGAGAAGGCTCTATTTTAAATTAAAAAATAAATAAGAAAATATTAGTTAGTAGTGAATATTTTTTAGTTTTGCTATGTATAATCTTAAAACAAAAGTAGAGAGAGACAGTGAGGATTGACAAAAATAAAAATAAAAATATGCATATAAGAATTTTACAGACCTTAACCCAGAATCTAGCTGCTCTTGTGAGTTGTATGGAAGAATTGGGGAATGGAAAGATAAGAGGGTGTTGTCAGGAGATCCACAAGGAGACTATCAAGGCTGGTGGATCTGGACCCAGGGGGGCCCTATACAAACTGACTTACCAACAAAGGACAACGCAAGCAGAGACCCTAGACTCCCTGTTTAGATGTAGCAAATGGGCAGCTCCTTCTCCACATGGAGAAGGGGTGGGGGACTGACTGCCTCTGACAGGAACTCCGGTGCCCATGCTTTCATCACTGGCCTTTTGTGGAGAGGCCCTGTGGGGACACAGAGGAAGGGGATGCAGGCTATCCAGAGGATACTTGATAGGCTGTGGTCAAAAGGTGGGGGGGAGCACCTCACCTGTCAGAGGTCTGGGGGAGGGGAATAGGGCAGAAAAGGGAGGGAAGGTTGGAACAGGAAGATAAGAGGAGTGGATTGCATTTAATGGGGGAATAAATTATAATGTAAAAAACTGCAATAATAAAAAAAAGAATTTCACAGACATTGGAATAGGAGGTAACAATGTAGAAACATAGTTTTCTATGGACCCAGAAGGTATGTCAGTTCTCAGACAGATGAATATTTAATTTGATTTTCCTTAAATCTTAGAAATAAAGGCACTCCAACAAGCTGGGTAACAAAGCATTCCAGGTAGCTGGGCTCTATTTTGAATGAAAATATTAAATGCAGTGTTTAAAACCAAAGTTCTTGCTTATGATTGCTGCTTTGAGATTAAAATAATCATGTAGCTTCAATCAATGAACAAACAGCTAATAAATTAATTAATATAAGAGCATTCATCATTCATTGTAATTTTGGAACACAACTAAAGTATTTCTGTTTGGAACGTTTCTGTATATTGAGAAATGCACTTCATTCATTCTCGAAGTCTGAAGTCAAATCATATTAATCCCATGTATACCTAAATTTTTTTACTTGTTTGGATTGTAATGAATAAAATGTGTAAGTATAAGAATGCCATTATTATAATGCTTTAAATATCAATGTAAAAAGGTAAATTTAAATAAAATGAATTAATCAATGTATATAAAAATAGCCTACAACCAATTTATATAAAATGAGTTATTATTTATAATATTACAGTACACCAGCTGTTCAAATTTTTTAATTAACTTTGATCATAAATATTTATTCAATAATCATTAAAAATAAACAGAAGTACATTTGTACATATTTATGGGTTTGTGTGCCTGTGAACTTGCATGCATGTGTGTGTGTCAATGTGTATGTGGTGTGTGTGTGCACGCATGAGTGATTCATTCTACTTCCTGCAGAGGAAATTATTAATATACTTTGAAGTCAAAAAATAAAAGGCTGTAATCCACACCAATGAGAACACACCATAGAAAACACGGTTCATGCTAGCCCTCTTCTATCATTAGATAATGCTGTCACTCAGGAGTATTCACCACTTGAAATAGTACTGACAAGTGAAGTGGTCCATTACCATAAAAGTCGAGCAAGCATTAGAGAGAGTGGGTGGGAATGTGGAGATAAATAGCAAAAAAGCATTAGTCGTGATTATGCCAGCACCACAGAAGGCAGGATGGAGCCTTCTCTAAGGGCCTTTTTTGTGTTTATTTTTCTCACTATACACCTGAAACTTATATATTAATGAGAATCAGGGCACAACCTATACAGTGATGGAGAGGGTTGTTTTCTGAGGTTTACCTTGAAGCTAAGGAAACTTGAACCTCAGCACTCATTACTTCTAGAGGACCCTACCAAGGTTCTAAGACAGCCTGAGCAATGCTGTGAATATTGAGGTTTGTTCCACTAGTAAATAGTGAAACTACATAGATGAATAAATGTATTCTATCTCCCCTCTGACTTTCATCTTTAAGGCAGAAAATGGGAGGGATTTTATTTTTTAATTTTAATTTTTATTTAATTAATTTATTCAGATTACAACTCAATTGTTATCCAATCACTTGTATCCTCCTGTTCCTCCCTCCCTCCCTCTTTCACCCTATTCACCTCCTGGAAGTCTATGACTGAGGGGGACCTCCTCCCCCTCTATATGGCCATAGGCTATGAAGTCTCATTACAATTTACACATAGTACTGTCTACATGAGGATGTCCATTTGGGTAATTTTGCTGGGAAAGCATTCTGTTGAGGGAAACATGTGTTTAGAATTAAAATAGTTGCAAGTAACTCTTGGCTAGTTTTCCAAACATAGTAAGTAAAAATATGTAGTTAACATCAGACTGTTTACCTTGAAGAATTAAATATACTTTTCAAAAGTCATGATATTGACCTCAAATTTCACACTGTATGCATTACCATTCTAAATTATTGTGTGATAAATCATATTTAATGTTAATCACACCACATAAAGATCTTCTTTAAACTAGATGACAAATTTTATTGCATATGGATTTTGCCTCTAGTCGTATTACAGATTATTTCTCTATTACTTAGAGGCTAAGATTTCACATAGGAATCTAGTTAGAAGGAAGTTGAGCATGTAATAAATTTAGTTTTACTTAAATAGTCTATAAATGGATAGTTTAAAATTATTTTGGGACTAATATAATTACACCTGTGTTACTGAGACTTCTGCACACTCTTGGTTTTGTTAGCAAAATTGGAAGACCTTCTAGATACATTTGACCAATCTAAGAAAAGCGAAGATTACAACATGAATTTTAGCAGACCTATAATTAGCAGGGATCTTGAAGCAGTAATAAATTATTTCCTGACAATCAAACAAGCAACCCTGTTCATGCCCAGATGGATTTCCATTAGAATTCTCCCATATCTTTTAAGTAGAATTACAGCCAGTATACCCCAATTGGCCCACAAACTGACATAGAAGAAAAACTCTCAAACTTCTTCCATCATGATAATATTATTCTACTGCTCAAGAATGATTAAAGCTCAACAACAGAGAAATATGAATCAACATCATTATGAACATCAGTGGGAAAATTTCATCAAATCATTCAAAGTTAGATATGGGTGCACACCAAGAATATCACTCACCATGATAAAACTGGCTTTACTCCAGAGATGTGGATCTAACACAATATGTGGAAATAAATAGTTGTAATACTCATGTAAGTCAACTCTAAGCAAAAGCTCAAAAACTAATCATAAAAACCCAAATTGCCCATTTAAAATTTTTTAAAAGTCAAAACAGAAAAGTCTCAAAAGAAGAAACATGAGTAATTTGAGATTTGATACCACTCAAATTGGAAGGGCTATCATCAATAAAGCAAATAAAAACTGCTGGACAGAATGTGCAGAAAGAAGAATGCTTATCCACTAAACTATTACAGCATCTGTAAAAATTATTCAAAAATTACTCTGTGAAGATTCTTCAAAAACCCTAGAAATAACTTCTGTATGACCCAGATCTCCGATTCTGGGCACATACCCAAAGGACTCTCTATCATAATACAGAAACACAGGCTCATCCATATTCATTGCCACTTTCCTCAAAATAATTAAGAAAGACAATCATTGTGGATGTCCATCAATTAATGAATGTAAAATGAAAATGTGGGACATATACATGATAGAATTTTATTTAGCCATAAAGGAAAATGAAACTATGAAACTTTCAAACAAATGAATGGAACTCAAAAATAATTATACTATTTTAGGTAATTTTGACATATACTACACATTTTCCATTAAATCTTGGTCCTAGCCTTGGGTTTCTAATTCTGTGTGTACAACCTGGAATATTTGTGAAAGCCATGATAGTCTAAAGAGGTCTTTGGTATTTGAGAGTCTTAAGGGATTGAATTAGTAGAAATAGGAGGTCCCCTTCTGTCAGAGGTCTAGAGGAGAGGAATAGGGCAGAAGAGGGAGGGAGGGTGGGAACAGGAAGATACAAGTGAGGGGATAACAGGATGTTATGTGAATAAATTATAGTAAATTATAATGCAAAAAAAGAAGATAAGAGACATGAAAATAGAGAGGGAAAATAAAGGTGGTTGGAATGTTTAAGCACAGTATGATGGGAGACTAATGTAAATACACGCGATGTATTATGTGTGTTGAATTGTTTATTCTTTGACCAAACAAGAATCCACACAGGATGTAACATTCCAACTATTTTTAGAGCATCTTTTGTGTTAATGAGCCTCCCTACAAGCTGGATATTTTTTTTATCAGAGGAGATTGCTATGCATAGGATCTGGGCCAGAAGAAGGAAGAAAGGAAAACCAGGTTGAAGATTTATGAAAAGCCATATGGAAATCTATTATCTGGTAGCCTAAGTAATAATATATAATTAGGTTTTGCATAATGGAGGCTTAATGGAGATACCCTATATAGTGGCTAAATGCTATTCCTAGAAGCCATTGGTGTGATACTTTAGAAAACCCCTAGTGCCAGGATGTGATACTTTTATAGAAGTTGTTGGCCAGAGAGACCTTAGAGGCGCCACCAAAAATACATGTTCTTGTAATTTCTCATGGTAGCTCACCAGAATTATATGATACAACGCTGTTCCTGAAGACACTCCATATGTTTGATGCACAGTTCAGATAGAACAAGCTGGAACAGATATGGGAGATTCCTGCCGGACTTCACAGTCTCAGAAAAAAAAAATTATACAAGGTGTTGGGTGAGAAAAAGTATAAATACTCTTATCCAGCTTTGAATTCTACTATCTTCAGGCAAGAAAAACCTGTGGTACAGCCGTGACACTACTACTATGTCGGTAACCAACTTCCCTCTGACTAGATTTGTGGTCCACTCCACAAAGGGACTCTGTATATGGTTCTGTGGACCTGCTCAAAAAAGCCTATAGCAGAGATCGTGACCAATAGGTGTAAACTGGTTGGATGCAACTGCAAACATGCAGTTAGGTACACACATCATTATATGCTGACTTTAGCCTTTTGTGCTTCCATCTACAGGCAAATCGTACTCTCAGCATCATGTAAGAGAAGCTTCTCTTCCACATGAACGGTGATGGCCCATGGTTTCTTATGGTGAAGGGAATAGGTGACGGGTGAGAGGCCAGGCATAGATAAGACATCTACACTGCATACTTTATGGCCTGGGAAATATTGTAGAAGTGGAAATGCAAAGAATGTCAGAACCAGATAATAGAATGACTGTGAAATGTCATGTTCTGAGAAAGACACAGCCATCGCAATCACAGAAGTTACGGGTGTCTGCACTGAGTCTACCAACAGGTAAGTGTAGAGGAGAGACTCATGGCACCCTGCCACTTACTGCTGAACTACTCTCTAAGAAATTCCATTGATTTTAGTTGCTTTCCCTTGAATGACCCCACCAGGAGCTAATGGGTAGCACCAATCCAATGGTCCTAAAGCTCTTCCTGATTAAACTAAGGCATCACAATACAAAGTAAGAAGTCATTACTCTATCTGAGAAAGCGACAGGTGGAAAGGAGGAGGTTTGATACCGATGGGAGAGATAGGAAAACACTGTTGTAGGAGTAGAGAATAACAAGAATGCTTTGCATACACAAGTGAAAATATCAAATAATAAAGCTAATCCTCTTTTAATTAGCAGAAAAAGAGGTAAGCATGTAAATGTGTTGGCTGCCTTAAAACACACTAACTTTTTCCATTACTTGATTAATTAATTAATTTACTTTACATCCTTATCTCAGTTTTCCCTCCCTCCTCTCCTCCCAGTCTCTCTTTCTCACCTCCCCTGTGCCTTTCTCCTCAGAGAAGGAAAGATCTCCTATGGTTATCAGCAGGACTTGGTATGTCAGTGGCAATAGGCCTTCTGTTGAGGCTAGATAAGGCAGTCCATTCAAGAGAGGAGAGGGATCCAAAGGCAGGCAACAGAGGATTCCACATAAAGACCAAGGTGCGCCAGGCATGGGTGTGCACGCCTTTAATCCCAGCACATAAGAGGCAGAGGCAGGTGGATTGCTGTGCCTTTGAGGCCAGCCTGGTCTATAAAGTAAGTCTAGGACAGGCAAGGCTACACAAAGAAACCTTGCCTTAAATAAAAAAAAAAAAAAAAAAAAAAAAAAAAAAAAAGACCAAGGTGCACATCTGTGACAGATGTGTAAGGGATCTAGGTCCATCCCACATATTTTCTCTGGTTGGTGGTGCAGTCTCTATGAGCTTCTATGGGGTCAGGTTACTTGACACTGTAGTATTTCTTGTGGTATCCTTGACATCTGACTCTTTTCGTCCTTCCTCTCTCTCTTTTGCAACATTCCCCTACTCGCCTAATATTTGTCTATGGGCATCTGCATCTGTTTCTTCTAGCTACTGGGTGAAGCCTCTCAGATGACTATTATGCTAGGCTCCTGTCTGCAAATATAGCAGAATACCATTAATAATGTCAGGGGTGGGCTCTCTCTCGTATCATGGATCTTAAGTTGAGCCAGTCATTGGTTGGCCATTCCTCAATTTCTTTTCCAGTTTTATCCCTGCACAGGAAAAATTATGAGTCAAAGATTTTGTGGCTGGGTTGGTATTCCTATTCCTCCATAGGAAGTCTTGCCTGGTTACAGGAGGTAGCCATTTTAGGTTCCCATATGCCTTATTGCTAGGAGTCTTAGGTAGGGTCACTGTCATAGACTCCTGAGAGTTTATATTGTCCTCAGTTTGTAGCTAGTCCCAGAATGCTCCCTCAGCAATTCTAGTTCTCCCTTCCAGTTCTTTCTGCCTCTGGCCTCCCGATTTTGATCCCTCTGCTTCCTGTTCAACCACCTCTCTCACCCAGGACTCTGAACTCTGATTTCATTAGTAGCTAGCATACCATATTAGAAAAGCTTATTATCCCTTAATTACTTAAAACAATGAATTTTTTTATCTCTTTTCATATGTGATTCAATAAACAAAACTATAAGTATGGTGAAAAAATATTTAAAAATATTACAGATATTTTCTTTTATTGAAATTTTGCTTCAAACAGATACATAGAAAAAACTTCAATTGAATTCACCCCCACATCTTCTGGGGGAAAAACTGGAATTTGTTCTGAGGTGAGAAACTTAGAACTCTTACATCCCATGCAAAAACTATAAATGATTGAACTGATGATTTCTTTGTCACTGTTGGAAGACCATTTCAGAGAGATAATAGTAACTCTGTGGTTCATGTCCATAAAGAAAAAAATCAAACAATATAATTTTAAATAGAAGATGTATGATTTTTGTTAGAAAGCACTTTTACTGAATGCTTATTATCCATAATAAATAGACTCTTGGATGAACTGATTATTTATTTAAGCCTTTAGAAACATTACATTAAAAGAGTTTCTACCAAATAGCCCACTCAACTTGGCTGTAATGATTCAGATTACCCGAAAAAAACAGTTGTAAATGAAAGCTCTACGATGAGCTCTACCAATGGCACTGAATCTGAATAGTATTTTTTAGGCTGAAATATGACCTTATTCCAAGCTCATTTTCTCAAAATTTCAACACACTGGGAGAAAGGAGAGAGAGAGAGAAAAAGGAGCAGGAGAGAGACTCATAAGTGCACACACTGAAAAATGTACACATATACATACACACACACCATCACCAGTACCATGTACACACACACACACACACACACACACATACACACACACACACACACACACACACACACACACACACACACACACACACATAACCATTATTTTCTCTTGTATCATATAAACAGACTTAGGACAACTGAGATGAGAATTTCTTTTCACAAATTCTATGAATGAATCAATATCAAGTCCTATAAGATTTGGGTTTGACATTGTTTCTCACGTTTTGAGGACAAAGTCCACACTTCCTGTAACAGACATTACTTTAGTCCTATAGCCTCAAGAATTGTAAAAGTAGAATACAATGATAGACACCTACTGTAGTGGTTACACAGCTACTAATACTCCTTAGTAATAGAGGAGATGAAGAGGGTCATAGGACCGTCACCTAAGATTTGGGTCAGTTCTTAATTCTGCTGCCTGGCTTTACTTGGTCTCCAGAGATGCTACAGTACAGAAGGCATGAATTCAACACCTACAATAAGGTGTGACCTGGTGACATAACAGTGTTTGAGTCACTCATGCTCATGCTAAGTCACTTCTTCCATGCTCAAGTAAACAATCCCAGGAAACGCACTGGCCCACCACCTTGCATTGAGATGGCAATACTTCTTAGGTTGTTGATGCTTAACCCGGGGGGAAATTTCTATCTTCTCATTTCTTCCAATAGTAGAGTCTGTTACAGTATGTACTATTTTCAAAGTCTTTGGAGTCTAAATATGAACCTTAGTAATCCTCACAAACCATCATTGGCTTCAATCTCTATATTAAAGGAGCAAAGTGACAGCAAAAAGCAGAAAAAGGGAGATTTATTCAATGTCGCCACAGAAGAAAGACAAATATTTATTCATGGATGGAATTTCAATTTCTTGAGGTCAACTCTTTCAGTAGTCTGATAGTAAAAGGGAGAGCTATGTATCTCTTCAAATATTTTGCACTCTTTCCAGGATGGTTGCAATACTACTACCCAATACTTCTCCTCCTCCCCCTTCTCCTCCTCCTAATAATAATAATAATAATAGTCGTCGTCGTCCTTGTCGTCGTAGTAATATGATGATGATGACAAAGACAACTCATACTACTATCTATCTGCATTTGTAATTCAACTAGAACTTTGCTCAGATGGACAAATTACTAACACCACTATTACTTCAGCTCTCCATTTAAGATTACCTCATAATCTTTTTCCTCTCTTATCCTCATCCCAATTCCTATTTGTGGAGAAAAGGCCATGGTTGATGGCCAGAAAGGGAATAAGTCTTCATCATAAAAAGCGGTCTAAGAAGCAACCCCTAAACAGTAGTTCATTTACAACCAACTCTTAGTAGAAGAATGGCATGATTCAACACAACGAATCACTGTCAGCTGCAACCAGATACCATAATGTTGCTTCCCTATAAATCTAGCCTCTACCTGGAATCAAATAACAACCAATCAGACTAATCTTTTTTGCATTATGAGAATCAGAAGGTAGGTCACCCACCTATAGCCTCTTGTCTCATGCTGCTGGTCCTGGTATTTTCAAGTGTGTTGCAGTTTTGAAATGTGTTAAACAAACTTACCATATTCTATGTTGGTCTAATGAGTAAGTATTTTCAACAATGTGCCAATGCTCTGTGGCCATATATGGTAAAATTTCTTCCATAAAATGAAGCTAAAGGGTAAAATGAAATAAATAATAAATAAATACAGAAACATGATGAAGATAGTATCATACTTTCTTTCTGCTGTTATATCACATGTCAAGGGTACTGAATCAAAGACAAGGCAACTATCTTAAGATGATCAATTAGACAGTGTCTCTCATGTTGACTTCAAAGTAAGTAAACTAAAACTCATTAAGTAAATGACAAAGCACAGTGTGGTGGCTCACATTTAAAGACCTAGCACTCAGGAGCTGAGGAAGTGGCACTGCCAAAAATTCAAGGACAGATTGAGCTATATTGGGAGCTCCAGGCCAACATGGTCTGGAGTAATAAAAGATACCCTATTTCAAATGAACAACAGTAGCAGCAATGACAGACTGTCAGTGTCACACTTAGAAAATCCAAAATAATTTCCAATATGGTGCTGTGTTTTTATGGCCATGACCACTGTGGGTTTGGAAAGAACTTACAGTTGTGGAAACATTTAATGCATGTTTTCCATACATTATACATTCATTTAAAAGTGGATCTAATATATGTGGATAGATAGATAGAATTTTATCTTCAAGGAATTCAAAACATGTAGAAATAGATGAAGCAAACTACTGAAATAGTATCTGAGGTTTGTGTTTCTTTGTGATTTATCATTGTAGAAGTCCTATGAAGATAAAAAAAATGAAAGATGCTTTAAAGTCTGTTCTTAAAGTTCTGGCCTCACAACACCAGGAAGGTTCTAAGTAAGCACTAATACTTTTATTTTATTTTATTTGCAGATCACGAAATTTGAACTAGATTAGTAGTTTGTACCTGATTTATTATCGAAAGTGATTGAGGATCTTTTCAGAAATGCAAATGAGGGAAGAAAAAAGAAATAAGGTTAGGAAAGACCTGCGTACTTGTGTACACTTCCTGTTTGAAAACTTATGGTGATTACTTCTTTCAGCTTTAAGAATGTTCATGCTGGTCACCCTACCATCACTTCGAATAAGCCACTTATGAGTTGATTTCTCCCATGTTTTGTGGAGTGTCTATCTTCTGCAGTGAAACCGACTCATTTACATTCCAGTCAGCTGTTACAGATCTAATTCAGACATAAGTCAAAATAAACATACTTTCCTGAAACTTTAAAAAAACATATGGCTACTTTGATATTTTCATCTTTCTGCTGAGTTTTCCAAACTGGTAACATATGGTGGGATTATCACAAAAGTCACTGGAACAAAAGACTACCTTTAAGAGGTTTTCAATGCTCCTTGGTATAATAAGCAAGACAGAACTTCAGCAAAGTGTCAAAGTGTTTGATTACATGGACAAATACATTAAGACTCATTGATGTTATTTATAAAATGCCTTCTTGAACGTAGATAAGCACCAGTTAAGGCAATTAATATGTATGCCATTTAAATACATGTTTAAGAGCACACTAATAATAGTAGTGTGCTTTTTACAGTTTATTCAAATTTTAAATATTTTTAAATAGTAAACTTAAAGCTATTTTCATGGTGCTTTTTATGAGTAGAATGCTGTAATGGGACAGGAGCCTACCATTGACATCCTCTGGAAAGACACCACCCAGCAGGGGACCGAAGCAGATGCTGAGACTCACAGCCAAACTTTGGGGATGAACACAGGGAGTCTTATGGAAGAGTGGGGCATAAAAGGACTGGGAGGGAGCTCTGCAAGGAGACCAATGGAGCCAACAAATATGGGTGCTGCAGGGGCAGAGGTCATTCTGCACAGAATGATGCCCCAACCAAGGTCCATGCATGGCTAGGACTTAGACCCTCTGCTCAGATGTAATAGATTAGCAACACAGTCTCCTTGTGGGTCCCATAATATGTGGAGTAAGGGCTACTTCTGACATGGACTCTGGTCCCCTTCCCATTGGTCACTTTGCTGCCCCTTGGTGTGGCAGCCTTGCCAAGCCCCAGAGGAAGAGGATACAGGCAGTCCAGATGAGACTTGATAGGCTGAGGTCAGATGAGAGGGGAGGAGGGCTCCTCCTTTCTGAGGACTAGGGGAGGAAGGAAAGGTTTGAGTGAGGAAGGGAGGCAATGAGGAAGGGGTCTACAATTGGGACATAAAGTGAACAAATTAAAAGTTAAGAAAAATAAAAATAAATAATATCTTTTTAAAAAGTACAATCCTGTTGTGAAAGTGAATGTCATGCATTACACATACACACACACACACACACACACATACACACACACACACACACACGTACGCACATGCATGCACACATGCACAGATTTTTAGAGAGACTCCTGTGTTTAACAGTCTCTCATTGTTGCTATCCTCTTTAACCCAATTCAATTCTTTCTTTTCTTACAAATAATGAGACATTCACAAGGTACCCAAGAACATATTAGGTTTAATTAAACCTTAGTTTTTAATAATGGGAAAGAATTAAAAGCAATTAAAAGGAAAACTTATGTTATTGTTTTAAACCAATGTCATTTGTTTTTCTGTTTTCTCTATTTGAATGTTATCAAGATCAACCCATAGCCTTCAATGGAGGAAAGCTATCTTTCTGATTTGTAAAAGATATTGAATTACTGTAGTATTTTTTAATGTAAGGAGTTTGGATACCATAAAAAAAAAAAAAAGAAGATTCAACCAAGAATATGAGTGATGCTTTCTTCATGCAGAGAATCTTAAAATGGAAGTTTTTGCTCCAGGACTCGCTCGCATACCTTAATATGTGCTCATAGCCAGAGTCACCTTTAGGCTTTAACAGTTTTAAAGTTCCTGGAGCTTCAGGATTTTGAAAGAATGATGCGTTTTCATTTTTATCTGCAACTTAGAGTGTGTTCCTGAAAGAAACACACTTATGGTCTCCAACCTAGTGACTTCATTTACATTTGAAAGACATTTGTTTGGAATTGGAAATGTCAACCATGACTAATTATTAGAGCCACATGGAAAGTGTTCAAGACGCAGAAACTCAGAGAAATGGGATGTGGTGTGTGTGTGTGTGTGTGTGTGTGTGTGTGTGTGTGTGTGTGTGTTTGTATGTATGTATGTTCCTAGCTTTAACATAGCTTCACTATATACTCAGGAAGAAATAAACATGGATTTCTTAGTCCACTGTCTCATCAAAAATTGTTTATTAAAAAGTATCCACATTGAATGATATATTTTCTTAACAGAATATATGTTTGGCAGATAAAATGGTTCTCTTCCTGATGTGAGGGTTTTAAAATAATAAATCATTTTATAAAAGGATTTGCCTTTCTATGTTACAGATAAAATATTGGTCATGATTAATAATTTATGATTGAATTTGGAAAAGTGACTCCTCATTTGTCAGTGATATTTCCCCTTTTTGATTTGTAACCAAGGTACAAACTACAACACTGAGCTCAAATTGTTGGCTATATATAAGTCAGCATCTACACATGGAATAGATATATTCACCAGAGAAATTGTTGCATGGTAGCATGCCAAAGCATCAGAATAGTACATAAATTGTACCAAACATGTGCCGATTAATCTCAGACTAATTTTATGCGATAGTTACAGAAAAATAAACGAAACAATACAGTTTAAGTTGTAAGCCAGATCTTGAAATAGCAATTTATCCATAAACGTAGCAAAGCACAGATGAGAAAACAACATCATCAAAGTGGATTGACTACTTGACTTACAAAAGTCAAATCAAAACAAAACAAAAACAAACAAAACAAACTTCTAAAGCATTTGGTTCCTCTTTTAGGCAATTAATTAGTTTCAAAATATGGTGCTGGGCACTGAGATTAAAGCAGAGGATGTGACATCTGTCCTTGTGCACAACTCACTGAAACAGCGTTTCTTTTTATTCTCTATCCCTGTCATCCCCCCCAATGCATGTGTGTGTATGTGTGTGTGTGTGGTGTGTGAATGTGTGTGTGAGTGTGTGTGTGTGAGTGTGTGTATGTGGGTATATGTATGTGTGTATGCATGTTTGTATGTGTATGTGTGTATATGTGTGTATGTGTGTATGTGTGTGTGCATATGTGTGTGTATGTTTGTGTGTGTGTTATCCTAAAAAGGAAATATTTACAAGATGAGATCACACCAGGAAACAAAGCAATTAGATTAAGAAGGATTAAAAAAAAAAAGATTCAGTAGTACGTAGGGACATAAGTAATTTTTAAGATCCTTAAAAGATAAAGATATTTTGGGTATGCAAGCGTGGGTGTAATACTGAGTGACAGAAGCACACACCCTTTATTTACTTTCAGAATGGGAAGCCAAGGATAGTTGACACAACGATATTAGATCACCAAACATGATTTCACCACTAGCATGTTGGGCTCTGAAGAACACGAAGCTATTTTAAGAACAATAAATTTAGCATGATAAATGTTAGATGTACTAGATCATACACCAGTCCTTGGTGGTGGCAGGGGGACAGTGGTAACGACAAAAGACATACAGCTTCTAGCTGCAGGAAATACTAGCCACGTATGCGCCTTGCGTACATCTGCAGCATTGGAGAACACATAAGAAGTTAAGTGATACTTGAATTTAAATACCATAAAACTGTGAGGGATTAAGTGTATGGGGTGGGATGATGTGCGCAATATGGCTCTTCCCATGATCCTACATCTGACAAATGGAATAGTACTTGGATGTCAGCCGTATCCTCACAGGAAGGTCAGCTCCTGGGACATAACCCTGCCTTAGTGATAAATGAGTGTGTCTGGGCTGGCTGGAAGTTGTGAGAGGTGAAGGGCAAGAGCAGTTCAGGCTTGTTTGTTTTCTTTTCTTCCATTATTAATGATTTGATAGATATATATAGGGGAAGCAGGTAGCAATCAAGTTTACAGATGTGTGGCACAGGGATCAGTCTGAATGCATCTAAACCAACACAGTCAGAACCTAGAGGTTCAGTCAAAAATGAGATAGTTAGAACACAGCACTGTTGAGATACAGCTGAGGATAATATAATGGGTTAAACATTTATGCTGGAGAGGAAAACGCCAGAGGATAGAAAAGCGCCCAGAGGCAGCCTGAGTTCAAAGAAAAATTACTGGACCTTATTATCGTAAATTGGGATTCCATGTTCAATTTTTTAAAGCAGATGATTTTGTGACTTATTCTTACATATTGAAATATCCACATTAACTTTTCAAGGAAGGAGACTTACATTCTCTGGGAAAGAAAAAAATATATATATACCATATAAACCACCAGCATGGTAAGTAGGTGGAAGATGTTAATACCAGAAAACACTATGTCCAAACTTTGGGCATCATTGACTCTAGTTTTAAAATAAATGCTTTATGCTTTTTATTAACAAAATGCAGCCTTTTTTTTTTTTTTTTGGACAACGAGCTCTGATTAGCTTAATTTAAGTTTTTTTTTTCTCCCTAGCCCAAAGCAAGCACATTCATATGCTTGTTAATTTGTGTGGCCAAATTGAAGTGAATAATTTGTTGTAGAATGGTGGAATATTAATTGACTAAGTTATCTTCCCAGGAGGCCCCAGGCATTTCAAAGAGTGGTTAAGAGTTCCCTAGGTTCTGATAGCCTGAATTTTATATCTAATCGGTTTCACTACCCAATTTGTTGACCCGGTGTAAATAAAATGGCAAAATTTTCAATTCATTAATAAGGTTGGTGGCTCTTGTAGAGGGCATGGCGTGTGCCAGGCCCAAATGCTCACTCTACATATGGGTTACTTTAAGGTAAATTGAAAGGAAACACAACCTTGGGCCAGCTCTCAGCCTTCTTCCCCTTTCTGCTGGAAATGGAATGTTTAGTCTGTGGGATCTCACCCTGACTCAGGCCATACAGGTCGACAGTCTACAGCTTTCCCTGGACTCCAAAAAGTAAAAATTAGGAAGCAGAGACTGGCAACAAAAACTGCATTTGTTTATGGCCTTGCCAAAACTCAGTGAGGAAGTGTAATTATTTTTTTTCCCCACTGACTCTCTGGCAATCTTAATGTCTATAGAAATCTATTAGACAAAGACAAGACAGCACGTAGATTTAGATGTCAGGAAGTGTAGCTACTTCTGTACTCTGGGGTAAGTTTTCTGGTCCTATGGTTGTCTCCACTTTTATTTCGACTGGAGCTTTGGAAAGGCTACTCTATCATAGAAGGGAAATAGCTCCGTGAAAGCATCTATATGGAAAAACCTTACTAGCTGGCAACTGATCAATATTACTACCTGTATACCACTTGTGCATGGAGGCAATGATGGAGAAGCCGGAATGTTACATGGGGACTGCAGTACACACATATCTCAGAAAACAGCCCCCTACACATTTGTGGCTATGGGGTTGACCCAAACAACAAGGCAGCAGAAAGAAATGGTCAACTACAGACCCAGTACCATGATTCCTCGTTTGCATCACAGGAACTATATGATTAGTAGGAGCATATCAAGATGCTCATGCTAATTGCTTAGGATGGACACTATTCACTAATCAGAATTGCCCTCCTACGGAGATGGAAACCACACGAAGTCATCTGTGAAGTGTCAGAGGACTTCTCCAGAATGCAGTCATCTACAACCCAATGGCCAACACAGGCAGATCTTCACTGCTATGTGTTCTGCTCTCTCACACCAAATAAAACTTTTCTATCTTCTTTGGCATAATCTACAAAGTCTTTCAACAACGCCCCAAGCCCTCTATCCACATGTTTCCTCATTTCAGCCCTAGAGGCTGGGATTTCAGTTCTTACATCTTACCACATACTTTTTCAGGGGCTAAATCACTGCACATCCCTTAAGTTGCTGTATTAGCCCAAGGTTGACATATATTTAAGAACCCATCCTGGAGTATTACGCTGCTAGGAAAATGCTTGATGCACTTACTAAAACACTTCCCTTTTGTAAAGCTGCATTTCTTCAGTCCCATATCCAGAGGACCAGCAAATGCTACCAAGGGGATAGAGAAAAAATCAAAACCAAACCAAACCAGCATGCAAAAAGCTTATATATATATATAATATACAACATAATATTTTTATTGATTGAGAATTTCACTTAATGCACTCTGATCCTACTTACTTCCAAGTGCTCCCAGGCTCACTCCACCCACCCTTGTGACCTCCCTCCAAAGAAAAAAAAGAAACAGAAAAATTTAATCTATACCAAGTCTATTTTGTGTTGCTTATTTATTCACTGGAACCTATTCAATTTCCCCACGGCCAGCCTCTTATCATCTACCTGGTTTTGTTTATTTTAGCTCAGGGAATCTAAACTTAGAACCACATTGCTAATTCATTGTTAGCATATTTCTGAAGAAAATGTATAATGATGTTTTCCCCATATTTTCCACTTATTGAGCATGTTATGTGGGACACATGGGTACTGAAGTGTCTGCCACTGGAGATTCTAATTAGTATCATCTGAACCACGAACTAAAATTCAGTGGTCATCTGAGGAAACAGCATTTATCTTTTGACCTCAGTAGTGTCTGTCCTGTGATCGCATTTCCTCTTCTTGTCCCTCCTTGCTGTTGATTCCCTTTTCTCTTAGGTTTAGCATCACTATTCCCACTGCGAACTGAGCATGAGGTGCATTTCTATCATAGTATTCATCTGTCAATACACTTTCCATTAATTATAAGCCTCCAGTAATTTTGCTTATTTGGAGGAAATTTTAAGAACGTGGATGTCCACAGATGATGGCCAGGGTTTGGAAGGTGCAGAACCTTCAGAAGGTGCACCCTGACTGGAGAAAGAGAATCGGTTCAGACAATTCTTGGCGTTTCCATAGCTGGGCCCCATTTCCTGTCTGCTACATACTTGGGATTGCAGTTGAAACAGCAACAGTTGCCTCGAGCTCCCGATACCACCAACGCCTTCTCTGCCATGAGGGACTCCGTCCATCTTTAAACTGTGAGCCAACATAAGTTTGTCCTCCCTCAAGTTGATTGTTAGGTCATACATTTAGTCACAGCAATGATAATATTAGTATCCTGGGCAGGTTTTCCAGATTAGAATTTGAAGGGTCACAGATATTTTCTGTGCTGGCTAGTTTTATATCAGCTTATTTTAACACAGCTAGAGTCATCAGAGGAGGGGTGGGGGAGGGGCCTTCAGCTGAGCTATAGGCAAGCCTGTAGGACATTTCCTTAATTAGTGATTGATGTGGGAGGACCCAATCCATTGTGGGTGGTGCAATCACGGTTCTGATGGTCCTGCATTCTACAACAGCAGTTTGAGCAAGCCATGGAAAGCAAGCCGGTAAGCAACATTCCTCCATGACTTCTGTATCATCTCTTGCATTTAAGTTCCTGCCCAGGTTGAGGTCCTGTCCTGACTTCCTTCAGTGATGATCGGTCATTAGGAAGGGTAACTTAAATAAACCCTTTCCTCCCCGGTTGCTCTTTAGTCATGGTGTTTCATCACAACAATAGAAACCCTGACAAAGACATTTTCTGAGTTTGATTTTTTGCTTCCTTTATCTGGGAAATCCTCACATTGCTTGAAGAATTAAAACAAACAGACAATCAAAAACAAAACAAAACAAACAAACAACAACAAAACCTCAGTCAGGATCTGGAGGAAGTTTGAAACTAATCCTTTGAAATAGGCTGATCCTTTTCCGGATAGAAATTTTTCTTTCCATTATTAGTTTTAGAAAAGTGAATTAGCTGAGTTCTGAATCCTCTTCAGATACATTTTCCTCTGTTTTGGGAAGCATAGGGAGTTTTTCAACTGACAGTGGGGAATTATATATGATAATATACAATATGAAACCAGAAATAAAGGAACTAGAAGGCATAGGCTTCTTTCTCTGGAAAGCAATGATTACAAAAGCATGAAGCATTGTTGCACCACTTGGAAACCAGATGCTGTAATAAATCCCATATAAATGGCTGGTAGTGGCACTTTCCTTTAACCCAGCCCTGTGGAGGTGGTGGCAGGTGGATCTCTGTGAGTTTGAGGCTAGCCTGGTCTATAGAGAGAATTCCAGGACAGTCAAGGCTAAACAGAAAAACAGACTTGAAACAAACAACAAACCATAATATGTATATGTGTGTGTGTGTGTGTGTGTGTGTGTGTGTGTGTATACGTGTGTGTATTTCCAAGTTGATTTTGTTCAAGAAAGAAATATATCTGAAAAGGATCCAAATATATATAATTAATATACTGTATATTATATATCATGTATATTATTCTATCAGTTTCAGTTCCATCGAGAACCCTGACTCACTGTCTAATCTATGAAATAATTCTCATTTATATTCACCTTTAATTCATTCGTGAATCCTTACTTTAACCCAATGACACAATTGGGAACAAATATTTGTATATATTAACAGATGGAAAGACGTAGTTGTAAAGTGATAGACTCCCTCAAAATCCCCGTGTCCATGTTTAATACTGCCCCCTACAGACAGGGAAGGGGTTCTAGTGCTACCTTCATCTTAACGTAAGAGATTCAGTGCTCACTAACTTCTTCTAATGTATATTTTATTTGTTACAATTTATTCATATTACACATCCCAGTTGTTAACCTCTCACCTTTATCTTCTCATTCCCACCCTCCTTCTCTCTTCTGCCCCGTTCCCCTCCCCTAGACCTCTGACAGGAGGGGCCCTCCAACTCCAGTACCTGGCCACAGCTTATCAGGTCTCATCAGGATAGCCTGCATCCCCTTCTTCTGTGTGTTCACAAGGCCTTCTTGCGGAGTCAGTGTCCAAACCATGGGTACCAGGGTGCATCTCAGAGGTACCAGTCCCCCTCCCCCTCCTCCCTGCCCCACCACATGGAGAATCAGCAGTCCATCGGCTACATCTGAACAAGAGTCTTGGTTCTCTGCATGCATTATCCTTGGTCGGTGCCTCAGTTCCTTCAGGCACCCCTATGTTCAGATCCACAGGCCCTGATGATCTCCCTGTGGAGCTTCTGCTCCCTCCCGGACCTTCCATCCCCCTACTCTTCCCTTCAACATCACTGTTAAAAAGACCAATTGAGCTAGAAGATTGATAAGAATTACCAACCACAAGAAGACTGGATTTGTTTCTTTAGCTGTGTTTGATACCACTGCAGTTATCTTCATTTTCCTCCCATGCCTCCCCTTCTGTTTTCTTATTTTAATTTTTTTCTTAAGATATCATCATTCAGTTTTCTTCCTTTGATTACAGAGTATACACAAATTTCCATATAGCTAGGGATTATTCGTTCTCTTGGCATCAAATGAAATTCTAAATGTAATATAAATGTTCTATTTAATTTATTCGGTAATCATTCTGTTTTTGGTACTAGCTTACAGAAAGTCATGATACATAATCAAATTTTTCTCTTCCATTTCTTCCCCCCTCCATTTTAAAACTAAACTATATAACAATGGAAGATTCCCTTTCTCTCCCATCTTCTTCCCACTTTTTTACATTAATTTTCTAAAATACAGAATATTAGGACTCTAGTCTGGTTGTCACGGTCAAAACCCCAGACTGACTATGGTATGCTATTCTCCTGCCTCAGCTTCCTCTGTTTGTATGCATATATATATACACATGCATCATTTTGGCAAAATCGGAAAACTAGAGTGTGTTGGCTAGCTTTATGGCAACTTGACACAAGCTATAGTCATCTGAGAGAAGGAAACTCCAGTTGAGAAATTGCATTCAGAAGATCTCGCTGCAGAAAGGCATGCAGGGTATTTTCTTAATTAGTAATTGCAGAGAAAAGGCCCAGGCCATTATGAGTCATGCCAGCCCTGAGCTGGTGGTCCTGGGTTCTATAAGAAAGCAGGCTAAGCAACCATGAGGAGTAAGCCAGTAAGCCTCCATGGCCTCTGCATCAATTTGTGCCTCCAGGTTCCTGCACTGTTTAAGTTCCTTTCCTGACTTCAGTGATGAGCAGTGATTTGGAAATGTAAGCCAAATAAACCCTTTCTTCCCCATGTTGCCTTTGGTAATGATATTTTATCACAACAGCAGAAAAATTACTAAGATAAAGGTCACCTCCCAGCATACCCACAGAGAACTTTTATTTATTTATTTTTAATGTTTGGTACTGACTGATGTGACAATCAGTTGTGTCTTCTAGTCACTTATTTGGGAAGCATTTCCATATTTATTGTAATGGTTGCTACAGCTTGAATGCAATACGGCTCCCACAGGTTTTTTATGTATGAATGCTTGTTCATAGTTTGTCACTGTGTTTTGCAAGGCTGCAGATATTTTTGATAGTCAATACCAGCTAGAAGAAGCCTGTTAATGGGGGCCAAGCTTTGAGATTTAAACTCTCTCATTTCTGTCCCTAGTCTTTTTGCTTCTTTGTTGGTTGTGGAGCTCTGAGCAAGCCTGGCTACAGTAGCTTTCTGATGGTTAGTGCACCAACTGTCATATTTCTCTGCCCAGAATGGATTATATCTTTTAGTCTATGAGTTAAAAACAAACAAACAAACACCTCTTTCCTTAAGTAACATCTTCTGTAAGGTATTTTGCCTCATTGCAAACAAAGGTGACTAACATTTGTGGTACATAAAAAGTTAATTATGTAAAACTCTCCTTGGGTACACTGCAATGCTCTGGGCAGAGAGTCCACTTGGCTGGTGACACCTGTAGAAAACTGATCAGAGATCCACACACCATACCCGCTAATACATACCACTTCCACAATCAGGGGAAATGGCATGCGGTGGACTCTTTCATCCTCACAGTTTCTACTTTGCCTGTCTAAAAAATGGCGCACCCCCACAGCATCTATACAGAGCCTCACCTTTGCAGAAGGACGGAAGCCCTCCAATTATGATGAAAAGAATAGGTCTTTTTCATCAGATGCCCATCTTTCTTTTATTTCTATGTGGCCTCCATCATTCCTGATTTAACAATATAGTTTTTTGCCTTTTTATTCCTTTCAATAAAAGGATCGACATTTTCTTCATAAAGATGTATTCATCACTTAGATTTACACATAAAGGCCCAGTTATAGTTTTTCTTGAAAATTTTAATAGCATATATTAAAAATAATGTTTTGCTGATACAGTGATACTAATAATTATTTTATGTTAGTTGAACAAAATGTCTTTGTAATCCTCTCTTCAGTTTATAGTCAGCTTCTTAAATCTCCTATGCCTCCTATGTACAGATGTAGCTGTAGGGTTCTAATCAAGTGACCAGATTAGGAGAAAAAAAACACAGTAGAAGAAAACCAAATGGGTTATAGAAAGTTGTGAGATAATTGAATTTTAGCTCTTTCCTATAAATCTTAGTTTCACTTCCCTTAATTCTGCTTTAACTTAAAATGACCTACCTGTGCTTTGTTATTCAGAAGCAGCAAGACAACACCTGTTATTTATTGCAAAGGATAACAGCAGGTTACCAAGAAGAGACTTGATACCCTATGATCATATAGAGGGGGAGGTAATCCCCCTCAGGAACTGTCATAGGGGAGGGGAATAAGGGGAAAATGGGAGGGAGGGAAGAATGGGAGGATACAAGGGACGGGATAACCATTGAGATGTAACAAGAATAAATTAATAATTAAAAAAAAAAATTCTATGATGACCCAATGAGGAAAATATATTGTATAATTTTATCATATTGAAAGAAATTCTCAATTCTGAAATTACTGTTTCATCAAGAAGCATGTCAATTAATCCTACCTTTTTCCTTTAACAGGTAACATGATAAATCACATGCTTGAAACCATGATTGATTTTTTTCTGGACACATACTACCATCATACAAAATAGTAAAATTTTAGTAAACCAATAGATTTCGTTTGATAATTGAAGGAGAATTTTGTTTCTATATTTCCTCTGTGGGGTATGTGTGTTTGTGTGTGTGTGTGTGTGTGTGTGTGTGTGTGTGTGTGTGTCTAAAGTGCTGTGAGTAGAAGCAAGGAGTCACTCTTGCAGTAGGTTCCACTGACTAACCATACTTAAGCCATAAGTAGTTACTGTCTCTGCCTCCCCAGGACTAGAGTTAGAAGGGCCCCCTGAGCCCAGACTGTTTTTCACACGGGTTTTGGAGCTCAAACTGATGACCTTTTGTTTGTACAAGCATCTTCCTGAAGGACCCAGTTCCTCAGTCCCTCTCCCTACATTTCTAAATAAAATAATTGTTAAATTTCCCTAGGTCCTGTCTTTAAAGAGGTTGCACAAGGCAGTGATAAGTACATTGCCATTTAAAATGTCAGTATCTCTAAGATAAACATTTGTTTGATATACATTAAACAATTTTTTATGATTTTTCTTTTTTCCAATTTCTTTTCTTAAAACAAACAAATAAATAAATATAAACAGGAATCACAAAATTTGTGCTTTGTGTGTTTGTTGCACTTAAATAAAATGCCACATGTTAAAATGCCCAAGGCCATGTTTGTACATTGGAGGTCAGCTCTGAGTAGCTCACTTGCCCTTTGCTCTTGGCTATGTGTTTTTTAAAAGAACAGGTAGGCCCTGCAATTCTCTTCTGTCACAACAGCTTAAAATAGCCATCAAAACTGGAGGCAGTGTATGTGTTTGGTTTTCGTCAAATATGTTACTTGCAGAAATGCACAGAGTTCTTTTGCATAGTGACTCCCCAGGCTAGATGCCTATCCTGCACAGGAGGGGTTATTATTACTCAACTAAACAAGGTTATTACAGAACACATCCTGACCTATTTGGCTTCCTGTTCTTTGCTGTGCCTGGTTTGCAGCAGCAGCTGCACAGTTTCTAATTGAATCTTGGCCTTCCTTGATTCCAACACAGGGAAATTTAGGCAAAAGGCACTCTCTCCAGGAAAGACCAAAGGGCTTCAGGGGAATAGATGGAGCCCATATCTCAGTTCAATTTTCCACTGACAAATATACATAGAAAAATGATTTCATAATATTTTAAGCCACAGATACTGGAGTGTATTTGGTGATTTAATGGAAGTGTAGTTGATTTCTCTTAGATTATACACTGGTCCATTCTAACCCAAGGTAGACTCTAGTTGTGTTAGTCCCTCTCTTTCTCCATTCTGTGTTTACATGGGGAAATAACAAAGAGAGAACCCGGGAAAAAAATCTAGAAAACTGACAAAACACTCTATAATGTTCATACAGAAGAATATATTTCCCTTTGTAGGCCTGGCTGTCCTGGACTCACTTTAAGACCAGGCTGGCATTGAACTCACTGCCATCCACCTGCCTCTGCCTCCCAAGTGCTGGCATTAAAGGCATAAGGAAGTATAATTTAGAGCATGTCAAGAAACAAAGTTTCTCATCAGGTTATTTTAAAAAGAAGAAATGAGCCAGGTGATGGTGGTTCACGCCCTTAATCCCAGCACTCTGGAGGCAGAGGCAGGCAGATCCCTGTGAGTTCAACGCCAGCTTACTCTACAAAGCGAGTCCAGGACAGGACGGTCAAGGCTACACAGAGAAACCCTGTCTCAAAAAAACAAAAACAAAAACAAAAAACAAACAAACAACAACAACAAAACAAGAAGAAGAAGAAGAAGAAGAAGAAGAAGAAGAAGAAGAAGAAGAAGAAGAAGAAGAAGAAGAAGAAATGGGGGAGGGAAGGAAGGAACAGGGGTGGGGTGACAGAGAGAGAGAGAGAGAGAGAGAGAGAGAGAGAGAGAGAGAGAGAGAGAGAGAATATGAAGAATGAAACATGATAGTGATTGTCATCTACCAGGGGAGTCTTGTATCTGAGAAAGGACAAAACCAGGAAAAGCATGGTCTAGAATGTCTTTCTTGATAGGGTGTTTCTCTTCTATTTCCCTCAGTTCAGAAGGAGCCAACTCACTATCCCCAGGACTACTCAAAGTGGCTCAGGTACTGCTTTCTACTTTTGGAGTGAGAAACTGAGCTCCAGACACATTAATTATACAAATTCTCCAAGACCTTTGAGTTAAAAAAGACAACTTAGGTTTTAATCTCTGTGTAGCTAAATTGCTAGGATGTCATATCTCCCTCCTGGAAAGCTAACTGCATTCATTGGCTCTTCCATTTTTATTACTGTTAAAAATTGGGCTGGAGAGATGGCTCAGAGGTCAAGAGCAGATGCTGTTCTTCCAAGGGTCCTGAGTTTATTTCCCAGCAACCATATGGTGGCTCACAACCATCTATAATGAGATCTGGTGCCCTCTTCTGGCTGCAGACACACATGCAGGCAGAATACTAAATAAATAAATAAATAAATAAATAAATAAATAATAAAATGAGCTAGCCAAGATTAAGAATTGTGTCTGTGGACCAATAAAGGGATTTGAAAAAGGATACTTATATATCACAGAGATCTGGGGAAAGTATAAATATTTATTACAATATAAAATGAATAGAGTTTGATACTATCAAAAGACATTTTAATGAAAAATAAGATTTAATTTGATCATGATTTTTTTTTTGTCATTGTACTTCGAGGAATGTTGTTTTGTTTATTTTGTGACAGTCCAGGGAGCATTCTAGATGGACTTGACAGTGTGTGGCATGGTGCTAATCTCTAGCAACAAAATGTAAAATAATATTTGTTACCCAAAGTTATTGCTGTTCAAGCACATCTGTCAGAAGCCAAGTGAAGATGTTTAGAGGTACATAATTTATGTAACATAAAACTTCATTCCCTTGTCTCATTAACAATATTTTAATTTCTATGATAGACAAACCAAACTGTTAGTTTAATCTGAACTGAAAATAGCAGTTATGGATCAAGTTTATCGTTCTAGAATATTCTACTACACAACCAAATACATCTTGAGAATAAGATACTTATTCTCAAGTATTCTCAATACTTACCAGTGACTCTAGTAATACCAACAGTCTACCAGCAGGATCTAAAATGTTCAATCCTCTAGATTACCAAAGGGAAGAACACAATGGCAATGGGACTAAAGCTCAAAATACTTTTTATATAAGATTCATGCAAGATTAATAGGCTAGGAAATAATGGATCCTTGCTTCAAGTACAAACATGACTGACAGCAGAGCCCAGAACTTTAACTACTCTTAAAATACAGAGTGACTGATGGCAAGGCTTACTGTGTTTAAGTTATGAAAGTAATGCAGAGAGCAGGGGCTGCTGGGAGATCTCTGGCCACTAGGCAAGGCATTGAAATGCAAAGAAGGGTTGCTTTGGCTGAGAGGATAGAGGAGAAAAAATGTAACTGAGAGAGGAAGTAAAACAATGATCTTCTTACCTTTTCTTAAGCCAATATTATTTTTGATATTATGACTGAGATTTCCAAAGGCATTCCCAGCTATTATCATCCCCATGATCTAGTACATGGGCTACCATGGTGATATTAAAATAGAGAGCTGCACATGTTCTCCCCAAATTGAAAATGTATACAAAGTTTTGTCAATACATTCTTTAAGACAGCTCTGGGCTAAGTCTTATGCCACATGATGGTTTTTCCATTTAATATCAGAGTATCTAAATAGTCAGTGTGGTGGGAATGTAAGGAAACAGGACTCTATGAAAGGATATTATTTATTGATTCATGCTTGCTCTTTGCCTTGATTGATTCAAGGAACAGTTGATTTAACTGTTAGTCTCACATTTGATAAATTAAGTCTTTATTTAAATCTTTCTCTTCAGCATTTACACTAGTTTCAATTTGGAAAAAAAAGTAAGACTTCACCAAATATTTTCTCTAGCTAATGAATAGCAACATTAATGTGTTAATCTGAATGGTGGTGTGAATACTTCTTAAGGTCTGGATTATACACATGGTGTCTTTTCCCTAGAGAAAATCAAGAGTGCAAGTGATGTCATTTCAACAGGGCAGAGCAGTTCCTGTGGCTAACAAAATGGATTCGAAAACAGGACTCATCATTCTGATGCATGCAAGAAACACACCTTAGCAATAAACATAGGCATTACCTCCTAGTAAAGGGCTAATCCCTTCTTATAATTGGCAGTGAGGAATATTTTGTGTTGTGGAAGCATTTTACACTTATTTATATGCACATAAACACAGGTACACAATACGTGCACACACACACACACATACACACACACATATGCGCACGCATGCGCACAAATGCCTACACCTCCAATGCTGAATTCAGACAACCTTTAGTTGTCAGCTCTCTCTTTCTACCAGATAGATCCCAACATTGAATGAGCTTGTCAGACATGATGGCCAGACCTACTACCTAGCTTCTCTGTGGCCTTCTTGCCTTCATAGTGACCAAGTTACTCACATTGTCTAGCAAAGTAGCAAACACAATTTATGAATTTTCTCCTTTGAATAGAAAAATTCAGTCTTTTACACAGCCAAACTGTCTGGTCCAGCTTTATTACAAAATATCCTATCCCCTTAGGCTGGCCAGCTCTCCATTCCTTCTCCATGAGTCCATAGTCATCCAAACTCTCTCAAGAACTGTGGTTTTCTTCCTGGTGACCTTAAGCCTGCCCTCACTTTTACTTTGGCTCTGAAAACACAAGAGCTGTGTTCAATACCTTTAAAATTAGTCAGTAAAGTGAAGTGTGATTTCTTTTGCTAGGCTTAATGTGGTTGCTTTAAACAACTACACCCTAACTGTATATTCCACACTTAGATTTCACGGCATTAAATTTTTATGAGCTCCATTTTCATCAGTTTCCTAAATCTGAGCAGCAATTTTGGTAATAGTATATGTTCTTCATGAACAACAACTGAATATGCATAATGCTGTTTAATTAGAAAAACTGAAATGTTAAGCTTTCTGTGATCCTTTTTTAAAAAGCAATTTTTCATAAGATGGCATAATTTTTAGAATTTTTGTTGAGCCTGGTGCTTTTCTTTTGCTTGTACTCTTCAATGATGTTACATTTATATCAAATGATTAAAATAACTCAGTACCACCTGACTTACAAGATATTTCTGAAAATGAGCTAAAATTATAATACGCTTATACCTGTGGCTCATACCAGGAAATCAGGCTCAGTTAGTATTGATTATTGATTTTTACTGATAAGATTCCTATTGGTGACCTCATCTGACTCACAATTATGTAAATTCAATAAACCTAGTTTATTCTATTATTGACACTATGGGCACGATACACGACCATGTTCTTTCATGTTGAATTTTTTGTTTTCCCCAGAAAATAGAAGTTATCGCCCAGGCAAATTTTGTACACAGGTTTGTAAAAACTAGCCATGATGACACTGGCTACAGTTTGCCACCAGTGAATGTACACATTAAAAAAAAAATTTTTTTTTGAGACAGGGTCTCATTTACCCACACTGGCTTCATTATTGCTTGTGGAGCCTCATAATCCTGAATTTCTGATTCTTTTTGCTTCCATTTCCCAAACGCAGTCATTGTAGACGTAAGCCTACAAGCTGAAGACCAGTCCTTCCTGCATGTTTGCCCGGCATTCTCCTCACCTCCTTATGTTCCCAGACCCAGAAGGGAGAACCCAGCTAAGTCACTGACTTTGCTTTACTTTCCTCACTCTACTCTGTCCTTCCAGGTTTCCAGAGACCTTTGTACATTTTGATATACAGCACAAAGGTGAAAATCAGACGTAGATTCCCAAGAAATGTATGGATTTCTAGGCTTCAGGGCTTTCACGGCTACAAAGAGAAACCCTCTAGAGTAATTGGGGAAAATTTGCCATACAGTATCATCAGGATCAGATACACATATTTATTTATCCATTCATCATTTTTTAGACAAAATTTTCAGTGAGAGTTTCTATTTGAAGTGTGGCAAGAAGTCTCAGCAGATAAAATAGCTGAGAGCTCAAGTTGGTGACCTTAATCAATAACCAGCAGCCACATAAGAGTGGAAAACGAACATGGTTCTTGAAATTGTTCTCTGATCTTCACACGTTCACCACAGCATTCGTACTTCCCTTGACATCTCTCTTTTGGGTCTCAAACACACACACACACACACACACACACACACACACACACACACACACTCACACACACATTTTTCTCAACTAAAAAGTTCCTTTTAATTTTTTAATTTAAAAATAATAATAACCTAAAAAGTAGAAAAGACCATTTAGCCGAGAAATACACAGATAATTCTGATGCTAGCTTTCTCAGGGGAGAGAACTTATTCTTCATCTAAACAAAAAAGAAAGGGAAAATGAGAAATAAAGATAGTGCCCTGTGGAAATCAAACAATGTGCTGCTATGGTTTTAATTGTCTGTTGTGTGCTGTTTTCCAGAAACCATCACAGGAATAGCCCTGCCTTTAATCCAATGTCTAGACAAAGCGCATATCTAACTTAAATGCAACCTAGCATATGTTTCCCAGTGAATTAACACCCAGGAGAATGTTGAAATGGACTAAATAACAATGCTCATTGCCTTCAGATGATCCACTAGGTATAATATTTGTATGACACTTTATTTAGTCCCCGTCCTCTGTGTGTAGAACATTACTTTGCATATCATTGAGATGGTATATAAATGCTTCCTAAAAACAAATAACTAATTGTCACTTTAAAAACAAAAATTATGTTAATGAAAGATATATGTGACAAAGACAATCGAGACCTTGATGGGTAAGATTTGTGTTGGCCTGTACCATTGGCCAGAGCAGGGCTAGTGGAAGATACTGCATCTCCATGCTTGTGGTGGTAGGGCGTGTGTGTGTGTGTGTGTGTGTGTGTGTATGTGTGTGTGTGTATATGTGTGCATGTGTGTGTGTGTGTGTGCGTGTGTGTAATCTTATAAGTTCAAATAAGGAATGAAGCCTGACAACTGTCAAGCTAATTTTTCCTAGGATCGATGGTAGGGCAGGCAATTTTAGGGTAACAAGATGGGAGCTGGGATGGAGTCAACTCCCACCATCTTTATTTGAGGTTTCCTTGATTGATGCTCTACTTGACCCTTCCTTCTTCCTCTGTAATCCTGGACAATTTTGGTTCCACATAGTTTCTATGCTTGCTGCTTCAGTTGCTGTGAGCTTATATGTGCCTTGCTTAGTTGACTCAGGGGCCTTGTTTTGCTGGTGTCCCACCATCCCCTCTGGCTCTTAGAATCTTTATGCATTTTTTTCTAGGATTCCCTGAGCTCAGAGAGGAGGAGTTTGATCAAGATTTCAAACTTAAACATTTTCTCCAAACAATTTCTGCCTGTGGACCTCTGCAACCACTCTCATCTGCTACCAGAGGGAGCTTATCTGATGATAAGACACTGATCTATCATTAGGAATCATTTTATTGACTTCTTTTGAGCCTTAGTGTTTGGTTCTGCCCTAGGTCTGTGAACTTTCTAGTCTCTTGTACTTGGTGACAAGAGTGGTGTCAGATTTGGGTTCCTTCTTATAGAGTTGGCCTTAAGTCAAATCAGACATTGATTGGCTACTCCCACAATTTCTCTGATACCATTGCTATAGCATATATTGCAGCCAGGACACACTGTATATTAAAGGTATTGTGGCTCATTTGGTGTTCATGTTTCTCTTTCACTGGCCTACAAAATACTTTCCAGCAGCAAAGAGAGTTAAGACATAGAGGTGAGGGCTCCATGTAGACAACAGCTCTCCTCCATGTTCAATGAGTTATGTAAGTGTTGTCCTCAGCAATGGGGTCCCACTATTAGTGTAGGAAAGCAACACTTTGTTCCTTTGTGTTAGCAACAGACTGGATTCTTTGGCGGATTTTCGTGATACCCCTTTAGCCAAGAACTCAACTAAATACAATGCCAGACCCACCACAGGAAGCATTACTTGGCTACAAGCGATGGCCACTTGAGATTCCATAACTTCCATTAAATAGAAGTCATCCTTCATAGACTCTAGGAAGTTTCCAACGCACTGTTTCCACATCACTCCCCAATGCTCCCCAATTCCAGCAGTTTCTCCCTGCAGTCTCTCCTTACATCTACTTTCTCTCACATAATCTGTCTCTCTTCTTATTCCCACCTTCCCTCTGTCCACCTATAAAATCTATTCTATTTCCCCCTCCCAGAGAAATCCATGCACCTTCCCCCTCCCCAGACCCCTTTTCTTTAGCTAAACTTTCTGGATCTACAGATTATAGCTTGGTTATTACTGGACAGCATTCACTTATAAGTGAGTACATACCATATTTACCTTTCTGGGTTTGGGTTAGCTTACCTAGGATAATTTTTTCTACTTCTTTCCATTTTCTTGGAAGTTTCACGATATCAGTTTTTTTTAACAGCTGAGTAACTACTCTGTTTTGTTAGTGTACCACATTTTCTTCATCTATTCTTTCGTTGAGGGATAGCTAAGTTGTTTCTAGTTCCTGCATGTTATGAATAAAACTGCAATGAACATGGTAGAGAAAGAGTCCTTATGGTAAAATGGAGCATCCTTTGTGTATATGCCCAAGTGTTATAAATATAGATTGATTCCCAATTTTCTGAGGAAGTATGATAGTACTTTTGATTGTTGCTGTGTACCTTTGAACTCCTAGCAGCAAATGTTCCTCTTGCTCCACATACTTCCCAGAATATGTTGTCACTTGTGTTATTGACTTTAGACATTTTGACAGATATTTAGATGGAATCTCAAAGTGATTTTGATTTGCATTTCCCTAATGGAAAAGAACGTTGAACATTTCTTTAAGTGTTTCTTGGTCATTTGAGATGCCTCTATTGTGAATTTTCTGTTTAGCTCTGTACCCTATTCTTAACTGGGTTATTTGTTTTTGATACCTATAGTCTATCATCATCATCATCATCATCATCATCATTGGTGTTTTTTAGACAGGGATTCTCTGTGAAGCCCTGGATATCCTAGAAATCACTCTGTCCTTGGCTTCAAACTCAGAGATTTGCCTCTGCCTCCCCTTCTGAGTACTGAGATTAAAGGAATGTGCCATCACTGCCTAGATATGATATCCATATTATTGAGTTCTTTATATATTTTGGATATTATTCCTTTATCAGATGTGGAGTTGGTAAATATATTTTTCCATTCTGAATGCTGCAGCTTTATCCAACTGACACTGTCTTTTGGCTTACAGGAGCTTTTCAGTATCATGATTTATTGATTGTTGATCTTAATGTCTGTGCTGTGGGTTTTATGTTCCAAAAATAGTTTCTTGTGCCAATGAGTTCAGGCCTATTACTCCTTTTATCTTCTGTAATGCTCAATATATCTGGATTTATGTTGAGGTTTTTGACTCATTTGGACTTTGGCTTTGTGCAAAGTGATAAATATACCCCTACTTGCATTCTTCTACATGTAGACATCCAGCATAACTATTTCTGAAGATGCTTTTTGTTTTGGTCCGTACAGGTGTGTGGTTTAATGTATGAGTCTTCATTTGGATTCCGTTAATCAACATGTCTGTTTTTATGTGAATACCATGAAAATTTTGTACAACTTGAAATCAGGAATTCTGGGAACTTCAACAGTTCCTTTATTGTTCAGGATAGTTTTAGGTATCTTGGGTTTTTTATTTTCCCATATGAGGTGAAGAATTATCCTTTGAATGTCTGTAAAGAATTGCCTTGTATGTTTGATGGTGATTGCATTGAATCTGTAGATTGCTTTTGGTAGGATGGCCTTTTTTTTACTGTTAACCTTACTGTTCCATGAGCATGGGAGGTCTTTCAACCTTTAAATATCTTTTACAATTTCTTTCTTCAAAGATGTGAAATTCTTATCATACAAGTCTTTCATTGCTGAAGCTGTAAATTCTATTCCCATGATCAGAAAGAAAGGAGAGCACAAGGAACAATTAAAGAACCAAGAAGAGACTCGATACCCTATGAGCATATACAGGGGGAAGAGGTCCCCCTCCGTCACAGTCATAGGGGAAGGGAGTAAGGGGAAAATGGGAGGGAGGGAGGAATGGGAGGATACAAGGGATGGGATAACCATTGAGATGTAATATGAATAAATTAATAAAATATATTTAAAAAAGAATTACTATACATAATTTGATGATCCTATGTAAGAATTAGAGGGACAACATAAAAACGTGTTTGTTGGGGGTAGTAGTATTGTGACATCTAGAAAAGCTGACACACTTTAGAACAGTTTGATGATAGAGTGGAATTGTGAGAACAGAGCAAATAATTGCACAATCCTTAATTCAGTTTCCCTCTGTATTAGCATCTCACCTTAGTACGTTACAGCTGTTAAAAACCATTAAAATTTATTGACAAATTGATACATGCTAAATCCCAGGCTTATTTCATAGTTCTTTCACTCATTACCATTGTCCCTTTTCAGTACCAGGATACCAATCAAAACACCATATTATTATTATTTTTTTTTATTTATTTATTTTTTTATTTTTATTTTTTTTTCTGTATAAAAAAAATTTATTACTAAATGTAAATACAATACAAAAACTTGGGCCATTTCATCATTTTTGCATAGTAACTCATACTTTCCCCCCCGGATAGCTATATTTATTTATTTTTTTATTTTTTTTTTAATTATTAATTTATTCTTGTTACATCTCAAAAAAATATGGAACGCTTCACGAATTTGCGTGTCATCCTTGCGCAGGGGCCATGCTAATCTTCTCTGTATCGTTCCAATTTTAGTATATGTGCTGCCGAAGCGAGCACAAAACACCATATTATTTATTAATAGTTTCTATCTCTTGCTGGACTCTTTTCAGACTTTTGTCTTCATAACTTTCACAGTTTTGAAGATCAATATATTTTTAAAAATACCTCACCTCTGGGATTTTCTTGATGTTTTTCTCATGATCTGACCAGAGAGCAAGATTTAGGGAAGAAGACCATAGAAATGCAGCAACTCTCAGGAGAGACAGGCTGAGAATTTAGTTAGTCACTGGGCATTTTGACTTTGATCAACTCATTGAGATGTTGTCTGCTTTATTTATCCAAAGATGCTTTCCTTTCCTCCGGGACTTCATTATGGTATTCTCCTTATATTTTATAGAGTTACTTTCTCTACATCTGGAATTCTGGGATTATGGGTGTGTACCTGTACCTTCTCCAAGAAATTATATTGTTCAGAAGGAAGTGATTTACAAAGTATGTACTGACAGTATGGAGTTAGTCTTCACCTCATAAGTTATGACATTCTTCTGTCCATTTTTTTCTTGAATAGACGTGTCCATCTGCTATTTTATTTGCCTTTGCCATTGCACTGAACTTTACTAACCTAGCAGTCTAAAGCTGTTTATACTATTTTTTTTTACACTCCTCATATTTCTTATAATGTAGTAATGTCTCCAATTTAGCTTAGCTATTTAGTTACTATTTGAGGTTCCCCCAGGCCCCATCTCCTTTCCCCTTTTTTCCTTATTGTTTTATCCTATTGTCATTATGGCAAAGTTTATCAGTTCTGTTAATCTTTTACAAAGGTGGTATCTGTGTTATTATTTTATTTATTTCAGATTTTTTGTGTGAATTTATTTATGTTTGTTGAAGGCTTAGCTACCCTTCATCGTGAATTTTCCCAAGTTAAAATTTACAACTTCTTCATCTTCTTCTTCTTCTTCTTCTTCTTCTTCTTCTTCTTCTTCTTCTTCTTCTTCTTCTTCTTCGTCTCTCACTACCCTGTGACTTTGTTTACCCCATGGATCCTTCTAAATATTTTCACTGCCTTATGCATATTTGTTATTATTGTCTTACTCTTCACTTAGTTCTCATTTTTCTTTCTTCAGTGCTGGGGATCTAATTTAATTGTTTTGCCATTGAAGTGCTTTTCTAGCTCTTGCTCACTTGAAAAAGGTTCTTACTATTAGCTCAAAGTGTCCTTGAACTTACCCATCCTCCTGTCTATGCCACCTAAGTTTAAGGATTAGGCATGCAATCCCATACCTCATGGTATAAATTTAAAGTATTTTCGAAGTCACTTAAAATACTTTTAATGAACAACGAATTACACAGACACATGTAGGTTAATCTTCAAATATTTATGTGTTTTACAGCTACTGTTATGTGACTCTCACTGTCCATTGTTTGATATGATATATTTAGGATTATTTCGTACCCCTGGCCATAGACTCCTTGTCACTATGAGTCTCCCTCTATCATTACTGATATTCTTTTACCCAAACTTTTCTGTCTGACGCATAGCTACTCATTATAGTAGCTTTTCTTCAATTTAGAATGACATTCTTGCGCTTTTATGAACTCTAAATTTTGAAACAAAATTTGGCTTCTTAAGTGGGTGTTAATGTTTTGATTAAAGCATGCCCTTTAATATGTACTTTGGGGGTAGCCACAGTTGAAATGACTCGTGACATAATCTAAGTGTGTATGATGTCAAATAATTTTTGAAAGGTATTTTTTTTGTCTGTGCTGTTTAAATTTCCCTTGCAAGTTAGGAGGAAAGAGATAAACACTCCTTCTAACAATGAGTCCCTTGCAGCTCTTTTGGGGACAGTCACTTTAAAATGCATGCCTATGGTGGTAGATGTGCAGAATGGGAATCATTTTGTGTAGCTGGAATCTCTTGTGTATTGTATGGATGTGACATCTGTCAATTAAATACATATAGCCTATAGCTTAGGCAGGAAATAGGAGGTGGGATATCGGCTAGGCAGAGGAATTCTGTGATAGAGCCAGGTGCTAGAGATTGAGCTAACAAATATGAGGAAGACAGATGTATTGTGCCCGAGCACCCACCACGTGGAAAAATGTGGATTAGTATAAAGGGTTATTTTAAGTTATGAGGTAGTCAGAGAAGCTATATGGAGTAGGTATCTGTATAATATTTAATGAGATTCATGAACCATTATTCTGGGAGCTAAGAATGAAGGGAAAACCCACTTACAACAAATCTGAGCTTTAAAAAACATACAACCCTGCTAATATGAATAATTCTCTGTACTAGTTATACAACTTCTATAAAGTCTTCTCTTGGATGGGACAGAAGAGCCAGAGCAGATATACATAGATAAAGAACCTGCTCCTACCAATATTGGAATGGGGGATTGAGGACATCCTTTTAAATTTCAAAAGGCACGGAGAATATTTTGTGGCTTGAAGAACATTGAACATATTTCACATAAAACTATTCTTTTATCATCCTCTATGAGTGGCTTTTTCTCTCTTGGTTCTAGAAATGCACTGATGTCCCTAGAGATAAAATTCAGAAATTCATGGTAGCCTTTTTTAATACTGCAATTGTTCACAATTAACTTTTAAAAGTTTTTTTTCTGGTTTTATTCTCATCATGACACCATAGGCTTCTGTATCAGATAACTTGATTCACTTACTGTATCTCTCTTTAGACAATAATAAGAGTTTGCTCTATTACATTAGTTTGTTATAGGCCCAAGGAAGGTCACTAAAACTCACAATTGTTGGAGTTTATTAACAGGGAACACTTCCCAATTTTTATATGCATTGTTGGAGCTAAAATTAGAAAATCTCTCATGAGTAAGCATATAAATAATGAAAAAAATAATTGTCTTATGTTGTTGTTGTTGTTGTTGTTTAAACAGGAAAATAATCCAGGAAAAGGACCCTACAGTAGTGGTTCCCACAACAGCTGGTTCTGTAAACATGTTTCTAGAGTCACAGAAAGGCAATAAGCTCTAACAAGACATTGAGAAATAGATGGCAGCTACAACAAATGTGCTATATCCTGTAGGAACCACCCAAAACTTCCTGAATCTTTAGGTATTACCCAATTGTAGGAACAAGAAGTTGGGATGTCCTGTACCACATCCCTTTATCCTTGTTGAGAATCATCCACAAGTTGTTAGGTCCTCAGAAACCTGGGTATCCTTAGAGAAATTGTCAGGTAATCACTCTCATATTCTTCTATGGTGCTTCTTCTACCCACCAATCTTCTTCCAAAATATATAACATTTCCACAATTCTTTTTAGCAAACAATGTATGGAGAACTTTCAGTTCTAAAACTATATGAAAATCCTGCTGATGTTAGGGCCTCATCTTGCAAGAGGGAATCTACAGGAAATCTCTAGCTTGAAACCACTAATGCTAGGCTCATGATTACATCAACTTGTGATGGAGATGTTCCCGGAAATTTGGTGATGATTGTTTCTGCTTGCTGACTTGTTCTTTCCCTAAAAGTACCGTCGTGCCCAACCTACAATTTTAGACATTTACATTTGTAAGCTTCACTGCTTTTCCATCTAAAGTTTTAAAAATAATTGAACTTTACTTTCTCTAAGAACTTCCATTAACATACTTTCTACTTAAATTATCTCACAATACCTTTTTTTTTTTTGAATTGAGAAAAGTTCAGTTTAATTTCAGACATTGTTCTACATGTGGGAGAGATGGATGGGAAGATTTAATAATCAGCATGTCCAGGGAGTCACTCAAATCCAGAAACCCTTTGTTCTTTATTTTCACCAATTGCATTCTCTAAAATGCATGAAAAACCCCTGTCTTTGTCTATTTGGTTATTGCTACTTCTCTTTCAATTTGGAAAAAAAAGACTTCTTTTCCAATTGAAAGATCTGTGAACTAAAAGATGCTCGTTGATAAAATACTCTGAATTATATTAATCCAAATACATGCAAAGGAGCCAAATGAAAAGCACTTCTAATCAACATTCCCTATCTCTGTGACAAATTTCTTGTACCTGTATGATATACTTATTTATGTATAAAAATGGAGAAATTAATATATTTGATCCACAGTACATGTTCAGAAACCTGGCTTTTAGAAAACTCCATTTATTGATTGTCAGAATTGGTGACTGTTATTTCATTTGTATAGTCGCTTATATGTTTTGGATATCAAATCCTTTTCTAAGAAGTTTTTTGGCAAAATTTTTTTTCTCACTCTATAGCTGGCTCTTAAGTCCTCTGATAGTTCCTTTTGCTATGTAAATAGTTTTAATTAACTTGGTGAACTCCTATTTGGAACCTCTTGGTACATTTCACATGCTATTCTGGGGTTATTCACAATGTTCTTGTCTATACCTTCATCTTGAAGTGCTTCCCTGCATTGTCTCAGACATCAGGGAAAGGCAAATTAAAAAGTACTGCAAGATTCCACTTCTCTCTAGCCTGAATGGCCATAACTAAGAAAACAAATGGCAACAGTTATTGGCTGGGATGCAGAGAAGAATAAAATCTTACACATAAAGTAGAGGAAATACAAACTGGCGCAAACACTGGTTATCAATGTGGAGGCTTCTTAGAAAAATTAAAAGCATAACTACCAAATGCCTTAGCTCCCCCCTCAAAAAATGCTACAGAAACATTTATAAATCCGTGCTTACTGCTGTTGTCTTCCATGATAGCAAGGAAATCAGACCAATCATGAAAAATGAGTTGTATATACACAATACAATTTTATTCAATTATAAGAAAAGATGAATTTTTCAATAAAACGAATCAAACTTGATAATATTAAGTGAGATTTACCTAGAGCTCGGAAAGGTAAACACTGTATGTGCTCTTTCTCACGTGCAAGTCCTAGCTTCTAGCTGTTGAATATGTATATTTACAAAGGAGTAGGTTTGGGTAGAGGGGTGAGAGGCCAGGAGATGAGAAAGGGGAACATAAGATAGAAAAGTAGCCCTTAAGGGAAGGGTATGAAAAGGAAAAAGAAACACCAGGTAGGAAAATGGTATAATAACGCTAGCAATGGAAAGCTGTGGACTTACAGCTAAGACAGAAAGAGTGGGGGATGATGGGAGAAAGGTGTGCATAGGCAGCAAGAATGAAAATGACACTAGGAAACATGTTATCCTGTTAGCTAATTCAGAAGAAACAAAGAAACAAAGGAGGAAGGAAAATAAAAAGAAAGGAAGAAATTCCATTAGCTTGAATGTATTTAACAATTAATAATCTCTAGCCGTAAATTTAAAAATAATATGTAATAAGACAACAATGTGTTTCTCAAAACAACAAAGATGATTGTATGTGTGTGAGCATGTACGTGCTGTATTTCTGTCTTATGGTTTCTATTGCTGCAACAAGACACTAGGACCAAAAATCAAGTTGGGAAGGAAAGGGTTTATTCGTCCTACACTTTCACATTGCTGTTCACCACCAAAAGAAATCATAATAGGAATTCAAACAGGAAACAAAGCTAGAGCACAAGCTGATGCAGAGGCCATGTATAGGTGCTGCTTACTGGCTTGCTTTCCCTGGTTTTCTCAGCCTGCTTTCTTTTTTTTTTCTCCATTTTTATTATGTTTCTTTTTTAACATATACATTTATATTATTATACATAAGTAGAATAAGCTACACAGAGCAGGAAGAACCACAAAACAATCAGGAATTATGTAAATGTTACATTCATAGTGACTTGGCTATTTGCATTTGGCAAACTTGAAGTAAACATCTTTCCTATCTTGGTGAGTCTAAAATTCTGAATGTAAATCAATATATATAATATTTCATCTCTATTAACTTAAAACATCTATATAGACCTAAAATATCTTAACCCCTAACCAACTAGACTCCCTGGTCTTCAATGCTATCAGAGACTTGAGGAGGAATGAAACTTAATTACTTTGAGTTAAAGCAAGTGCCAGTTAGCAGCTTCCAAAATGAAAAATTACATAGACAGTTTACTGCCTGAATAGTCACCCAAAACTCTGGATAACTTTGGAGTACCATCTTCAGCTTTCTAGCCCAATATATCTGACAGATATATTTGTGGGGCAGGAATTATTGTGGACTTGCTTACCCTGGCTTGGCAGAGTTTGGCTATTGACTCTGCCTGCATCCAAACTCGCCCATTTTTAGACAGAATTCTGTGGCAGAAACGAGGTTGTTTTGTCTAGTGTCTTGTTTGCCACACTTGAAGCCACCTCCACAAGGAGATTCTTGATACTCATCATCTTCTTTGAGGTAATCTGGGTGTTGCCTTGTGGTCTTTAGAATAATAGAAACATTTTTAGATGCCATATTCTCTAGGTTTCTGAGACTTTTGAAGACTTTAACTATTTTACCTTATATATCTATAGAATCATATCTATCTCTTAGACCTAGGATATATATTCTTGTGATAAAATTAGGCTAGTATTTGACATGACCATTATTTGTTCAACTAACAATTAGCTTGTATTACTGAATTATCCTAAATAGCCTGTGTTGGAAGTAAACCTTGTATTAAAGTTGAATTGGATGAGTATAATATGTCATATTAGAGTAGAAATATATGTGTATATATATATATATATGTCTTTCCTCTACATTTCTATATCCCCCTTTCTTTCTTTTCAGCTCCTATCTCTTTACTTATGAAAGGAAGATAAAGGAAAAGAGAGACATCCCTAAGCCTAACCTTGTTTTCTCTCTGTATAAAACCAATAATAACTTATCACCAACTGTCAATGAAAATAAGCATCTGTAGGCCAAGAGAGCAAGCAGAAACCTACTCAACCCCTATTAGAGGAAATGGGGTGTCATTCTCTTCAGGATTCTTCATCAGCCTGCTTTTCTTACAGAATCCTGAGCCACCATCCCAAGGATGATACAAACCACAGTGCATCTCACAGAAGCATTTCCTCAACTGAAGCTCCTTCCTTTCCATTCTAGCTTGTATTAACTTGATGAAAAACCAGCCACCATACTTTGTATATGGTTGGTGTGTGTGCATGAGTGTGTGTGTGTGTGTGTGTGTGTGTGTGTGTGTGTGTGTGTGTTGTGAGTGTGGACATTTGTGTACTCTGTATACCTGTCAAGATCAGAGAAAAAAGTTGGGTATTGATCCTCATCTGTACACCTTGCTTGAGACAGGCTCTCTATTGTTTGCTGGTTCACAAGGCTGGTGAACTAACCCATCAGCCTTTGATACCGCTTTCCCACACTTCCCCTCTCAGGGGTGTTGGAGTGTATGCCACCATGAACCTGGCTTCTAACCATTTTAACTTGGGTTTTACACTCGCCTGACAAGTGCTTTAGCCATGGAGACATTTCCCCAGTGCCAAGATAGTTTTGCTGTGCTTTCTTTTCTATAGTTTAAATTTTGGTGTTTCCATTTAATCAATAAAATTAATGTATATTATCTTTAGAGATATGATATCCAACTACTCCAGACTTCTGCTAAAAGCACCTATGTTTTCACATTTAATTTAAAATAAAATGTGGCGAATGTAATAATAAAAATTTTTTATTTAAAAAATGTGGCTGTAAACATTTTTAATATTTTGAAAAAATGCAAAAAGTAGCATTATCCCACCTTTTCTCAGTAACAATTGGAAGTAATGATGAAAACAGTTAAAATTCTATATTGCCCCAATATATCCAGAAAAAATCATTCAAGAAATACACATTTTCTTGCTTATATATACATTATGAATTATTGACTTGTTCTAAAACTGGCCTCTTTGCTAATTTAAAATGTTACAGAATGTTTATTAAGTTGTAGCTGTCTGGAACCATGGCTTTGCATTATATACATGTGGATGAGAAAAGAACTTATGTAATATTTCCAATGAATTTCATGAAAATTTCATGAAAGTAAATTCCCCAAAATAGTCTATGTTTGCTTGCCAAGAATGTCATTTCTTAGTCTTTTAGTTTGATAATATGAAAACCATTGGTTCAATTATTAGTGGAAATATTTCTTTAATTGTGGGAAATTATCAGATGTTCTAGGTAACTATAAAATATAGTAATCATTTCTCACTTAAAATGCAATTTTCCTTAAGGGAATATGTATGTATGTTTTTACACTTTAGTTTAAGAATATAAAATCAGGCATCCATTCATTGTTAAATTCATGACATATATTACCTTAGAAATTTGACCCTTATCCATTCAAACACATTTTATAAGCATCATAAGTCAACAGCATTGCACAAGGATCATTGGAGTCCAAATCCTTAGACAGCAACATTTTCCTACATCATTTTTTTAACCTATGCAACCTCCTTATATGGGGCTATGATTTTAAAGGAAGTTGAACAATGCAGAAAAGCCTTAGTAACAACTTGTAATTACATAGTAAATGTTTTCCCAAGAATTCAAACAGGAAGATAATATTTTTTAAAAGGCCTGTAGGGTTCTGAGCATGAGAGAAGCAACTTCCCTTCCTGGACACCAACACTATAATAAATTAAGCCTTCATTCATCTTAAAATATTTTAACACACATAGTGACAAGGACACCTGTTATCTGATGAATGGTGACTTGTGGGTATAGTGAACCAGAAATTACATAGGAAAAAATTAAAAAACTTATGTCAGGGACATATTAAACATTTATATAGACTTTTGAAATGACATTGTGTCTATATACTGACATAAGCAAAGAATAATAAAGGAAACTATGAAAGTAAAAGAGATTTGGGAAGGAAGAAATAAAAATTTCTAAGTAAACAGGTTTCCACCAGGAAAATTCATAAGTTTTCATTTAAGAAAATTCAGCAAATTAATAAGTACATAATTTAAAACACAATAAACCAGTAAGAAAAATGAAACCCATTTGGGGAATGCACCTACAAAGATGTAGCAATACCTTTAGTAGAGAATATATACAATTATTATGGTGAAGTGCATACTGATAAAGGCAGAATAATCTTGAAGAAAATGTAGAAGGGAGCCAATGCCTATTTCATAGCAAGGATTAAGAAAAAGAAATAGAGTTAAATGGTGCTATCTAGCAATAGGAAAAACAAACAAAATTAAGTAAAGCTTAAAATTATTGTAATTCCATTGTTTCTTAATTGCCCTTTTGAGGTGAAAGGTAGGGTTGAGAGAGTGTCTTATATAACCCTGCCTTGCTACATACTCACTATTTAGCCGAACTGACCCTGAAGTCTTGTGACTCTTGCCTCCACATCCTAGGGGATGACTGGGATGCACCACCACAGCCAGCCACTTGTATTCTATATATTTAAATAACGTTGCTATGAATGAGCATATCTATTAAAATAGTAGCTTGAGTCATTATGTTACTCCATAACTAGAGTGTGCAGTCTTTTGATATCCTGACAAAATATTTTTTTCTACTAAGTTAATACTCAAGAAAATTGGGTGGGTGGGGGGGGACTCTCATGTTTTAAATAGATTTACAATTTTGTATTGGGCTGTTTTTCATATTTACCTTGTGGTCCAAATGGAAATTGGTCAGCCACTGAGTATACTTGCATCTAAGGTGATGCTGATAGGTTTCCTAAAGATAAGAGGTAAGAACACAGATGCAGTAGAAAGAAAAACAGTGAAAATTTACAGGATGAAACAAGATGTCTCAAAAGAAGCAATCCTGCTTAATTTTAGACACCTGATTTTGGACCCTTACTCTACAGAATCAGGAGAAAGTAAGTCTTTGCTGTTTTGATTGAAATAAAAAAAATGGAAAAATGAAAATACACTGGTGGAACTCCCTATCTGGAAGATATCCACACCTGTTTTGGTACTTACATTATTAAGCAAAAGCTGACTTGCATCTCTATCTCACACTGCACAACAAAACTTCAAAACAAAGGGATGTGGGAAAGCATTGCATGGAGGAGAGGGCTAGATGGATGTAGGAGGGGGATGGAAGAGCATGGGAAACCAGAATGCATTGCATACACTTATGAAATTGTGAAAGAATTACAGTTTATAAAAAAGAAATAAATATTTATTATGCTGCACACCTAATGACTTAGTAAATTTTTTAAAAGATGGGAAATACTATTATATCCAACAATAGCAGACCTGAAATAATAACGGAAAGGTTAAAATAATATAATGGTCCAGCCAGGCCATGGTGGTGCACACCTTTAATCCCAGCACTCAGGAGGCATAGGCAAGTGCCTCTCAGAGTTCAAGACCAGCCTGGTAGGAAGAATGAGCCCAGCCAGGGTTACACAGGGAAACCCTATCTCAAAAAGCATGCAAGCACACAAGCCAAAACCACTAAACTCACAATACTTCAAAACACCAACAATTCATAAATCAGTCATTTTATGAAATTAGAGGTGAAAGGATAATTTATACTATCATAAATATCTTAAAATGCTAAAAATCTAGAATGTTATAAAAGGTTCATAGATAAGCCGGCAAAATGCTTTCTAAAATAAAATGGGAACCCCACTAAAATGGACAAAGCTATTTATAAAGTCAGAACAACACTGGCCTATGGATAAATGATTTCCCATTGAATTTAAATTCACACAAACCAGGGCATCATTTTTGTACTGCATAGTTGCAAAATTGGGTAATCCTACTGTCTATACTTAGAAGGTGGAAGAACAACAAATTTTCTCTTACACTGTTGGTGGGAGTATAAAATTTTATAACTAATTTTGAACGCAGTTGAACAATCTAGTTAATTTAAAGATAAGGCTGTCAATATGACCTATCAATTTTACTTCTAATGACACTATGCTCTGAAACATTCCTAAAAAGATAAACTCAACATTTGAACATGAGGAAGAACATAAAACAAAAGGAAATATTTCTGAGAAGGGAAACAAATGACAAATGTCGAAATTAATATCCCCCGAGACAGATAAAGAGAGAACACATTTTTTAAATGATTAATTCACAAAGCAATGCATGTAGCAAAATTAAACTTGTTGAATTTGTAAGAGCTTGGATTATTTAGGGTTTCACTATAAAACCGAGGGAAGGCAACGGAGATCTGCAACATCCCTGCTCTTCAAACACACAGCCTGTGCTGTTATCAGCATCTGCCACCAGAGTGGTCCATTTGTTGAGTTGATGGAACTACACTGACACATCATTATCACTCAAAGTCCATAGTTCACATGGGGCTCACCCTTTAGTGGTGTTCATTCTGTGTGTTAGAACAAATTTACGATGTATCTCTAGAGTTATAGTCTCAATCAGAAGAGTCTTACTTGTGCTATATTAGATTTCATAAAAGAGAATACATGATTTAAATCATCGGAAAACTTGAAACATATACCTTTGTGTACAGGTACCTATGGTATATCAGTTAAAATGAATAGTCACTGTGAAATAGTTTCGCTACAGCACACGCATACTTGAACTCACTCATGCATGTTCAGGTGCATGTGCACGCATGCACGCGCGCGCGCACGCACACACACAAACACACACACACACACACACACACACACACACACACACACACACACACAGAGGTCATTTTTCATCCTTGTCTTACTATTAAGCACTAGGCTTATCAAAACTTAGGAACTTACGATGTATGTTTTAAATAAAGCCAGCAGTAATTCATTTAACCACAGAACATGTACATCGTTCCTTGCATTCCATTTGTTGCCGCAGTGAATAAATGAGCAGGGTAACTGACAGAAGGTAACAGAGTCTTGCTTTAGAGAAGTCTGGTAAAATTAGGTTTTTAAATAACACAGCAGCTGCAAAGAGACAAGTCGGACAGGGCCGTTTTTCTCCTCATTTGTCGGCACTCTCAGGTCTGAGTGACCTTTCTCTATTTCTAAGTCAACACAAATCAAACATAATCACACTGGTTTGTCCTTTATGTTTCACTGCCCAACTATCACAAGATTATCCAGTGTCCTCTGGGCTGGGGCTAGACATGCTGTATCTTGGTGTCTGAGGCAGTTTGCTGGTGTCCCTGGCATCTGAGTCAAGATTCATCACTGTGAAGCTCAGGGGTAACGTAAGTCTGCGTTCAGGCACTAATCATCCTATGAACAGTTTTCATTTACAACAAACGTTAAAGTCTTTGCAGTGTTTAGCTCAAGAGGTACACAGGCATTTATTCATTAAAAAAAAAATCAAATAAGATGTCATCGTGAGAACTACATCAAGAAAGTAAAACACAAAAATTGTCTCCTGGTAAAAAGCAGAGATTGCTTTTAACAGCAAATTGAGAAGCTGTACAAAGCTGTCTCTGCCTCTCTTCTCGGCTCTTGCTTTTACATGAATAAGATCAAGGCTCATTATTTAATGTTCTAGATGCCTATATAACTTCTGGGAAGTTGCTCTTCCCCAAGGAAAAATGTATTTCTATATTACGGTTGTCATTCAGTTATTTTTTTGATCCACTATTTATTTAAATTTCACTATTATTTCCCAGGGTAGATATCACATACATATGTAAATATATATGTGTATATATATCATGCACACACACACACACACACACACACACACACACACACACACACATATATATATATATATATATATACATATATAAATATGGAAGTCACTCACTGCTGTCCCCAACTTGTCTTTGAAAAAGTTTGCCTATTGGAGCAATTTCAATGTTATGTTGTACAACTGACTTAGGAAATACACTTTCTGGGTGTTTTATCCTGCTTATTAATGGTTCTCCAAATGTGAGAGTAATCCCTCAAGTGCTGAAATTACATCAAGGGCCTTTGACTTGAGGTATTGACAGAAGCCAGAGGGAGGGCCCACAGACACTTTTGCACTGGGCGTAATGTTGTAGCCCCCTGCTAGGAGAGTGCATTTACCATGCTGAACCCTTTGTGTCTCCCCACAACCATTTTGCAGAAGCATGTGTTTGTTGCTGGTGTGTATTTAAAGGCCTCTTGGGAATCCAACCATCACTGTAAGCCTTTAAAAGAAAAAGAAACAAAGGCAATACCACATGACCCTTTCTCTGGGTTACTCTGGTTACTGTGCAGGGTAATTCTAGTTTTACATTTCTATGGGCTTTTAGGCAGTGTGGAGCTTTAGGCTACACTTGGTGCAATTTGACCACATGTATGGCTGAAGAACAAATGCTGGGTCATTTTTTTTCCTCACCAATAAGGTAAAGTAGAAGACTGTGATTTGTAGAGGTCATCAGGGTTAAGGAGGACTCTTACTCTTCAGTGTCCCTTAGCATGTGGCGAATATTCATCTAGTGTCTGCCACTGCTCATCAGGCACCTATTAATGAATCTCCATCCCCTGGTAATTATAGCCCCACTTTGTCTCTGGGCTGTAGATGTTCTGTTCTAGAAGGAAGAAAAATGAGCTACATAGAAATTAAATAATAAGCTCCAGGGTTGCACACCTAATATATTTCAGCACTGGGATTAAAGAACAAGGGAAGCAGCAAAACTCTTGTAAGTATTGGCACTGGATTATTAAAGACTGAACTCTAACACCTTTGTTTTTTTTACTGTTATGCTAAGGAGAATATAGAAAGAGACAAAAACGTCCAGAATCGATGTGCCCTTTTCCCTATGGGAATAACATCCCTGAAAGTTATAGATATGCACACACACACACACACACACACACACACACACACACACACACAAGCATATACACATGCATATTTAGGTATATATGTGGGCAAACACAAGTCAAATCCTATAACAGTGTCAAATCACATCTGGTATTGTAAGCCATGATGAAAGATCATGTTAAGGCAGTTCAATACATATAAGCAACATTTCCTTTAGCATGCTGTTAGCCACCATTACCATCAGAACAGAAACTGGGAAAAATGACAATGTAAAGATGCTTTAATGATGTATTTGATAGAAACCTCATTATTGATGTATGTAAACATATACTAAAATTTACATTGTGTTCAATTTGAATTAAGGGCTATGTGGTTAGATTCATGTTATCTGTTTTAATTTTGTGCTTGTGGGTTATAGAAAGGCAAGGGTGTGCTTATTTTTCCTGAACTTCATTACTGAAAGCTAATGATCCTCCAGTCTATTTTATTACGCCCTGCAGTTTTTTTTTTTGAGAAACCCATAATTTCTAAGTAGCACCACTAATTAACTAGATGCTGTTGTTTGCATACAAATAATAGTTACTGTAATTCTGCTCATCTTTATATTACAAGTGGAGCACCTTGCCATGATCAGTTCCTCAGCAATGTGATAACGCGGTTTGTACAACTCCCTAGGTCTAATAACCTAAATAAAGTAGTAAGTGCTTATTTTCATACATGATATTGAGTTTTACCCAGAATGAGCCGCAAGTATTGTGAAGTGTTGAGACTGAACACTATTAAAACTTAAGCTTTGCATGTTGATGGGGGTAGTATGTGTGCAAAGATGAAGGGGTCATATGTTGAAAAACACAGCATTCCTACGGGGTCCTTTTAGACCTCATCAACAGACTCAACATTAATTGGCACCACTTTCTGCTTCCATAAAAGCTGTGGCTCGCGTGTAAATAAGAAAAGGAAGCCGTTAAAATTCCGATTTCAGCTCATGACTTAGAATTTAATGAAACCGTTCAAGTTCAGCACTTTAATCTCACAAATTGGTTTATCACAGCCTAGTGGCCACTTCTTGTTTTATAATAAGCACAACAAAAAAATATCTATGAACACTTAGAAAATTAAACCAAGGGAAGTGTATGTAATTCTGAGCTCATTAGAAGCAATTCATATTTTCATCTGTCTCATTAGAGTGGTGTTTTTATGAACTGAAAAGTGTACTTTTTGTATCTGTGTGTCTTATATATGTATTTTTCAGGCCAACTGGTAGGAGGAAAGTTTCCATGCAAATAATATACACATTTATATATTTAAAGTGTATCTTGTGATCGCTACAACAGAAAAGCAGGACCGTAAAGAAATCCCTAAAAGGGAAGGTACAAATAAATCGCAATTCAAGATTCTGAAAATTTCCTTTGGATATTTATGTGTTACAACAGCATTTAAAAATAATTATGTGCACCCACATGAATGTGTTGCACTCTTGTTCATGTGTCCACAACAGCCAGGAGAGGCCAATGGATTCCCTGGTACTTTAGTCACAGGCAACTTTGAGCACCCTCACGTAGATGATGAGAGCCCTTACCCACAGAGCCACCTCCCCAGTACATACCGCGTGAGTTTACTTTCACATTTTAAGAAGATTTAAAAAAAAAGTCTCAGAATTAAAATATAATTTCAAAATCTGAAAGAATCAATATTCACATTCTATCTAACTTCACAAAGGTCAAATTTACAAAACAATATATCATTTGTCAATGATGATTGCTTCAGCTTACCCCTTTACTCTCTGGTAAATTCAATATTTGAAATTTTGTAGGGAGTATATGAATCTATTTTCTACAATTTTTCACCTAAAATCAAAGTTAATGTTTTTATGAATAGTAAACACCATTTACTCTCTGCCTGACCTGAAAAAGTAACTATAAATGATGTCTGTGTTTTTCTAGTTTTTCAAATGTTCTGAATAAGCAACATCATCTTGACATGGGGTAAGTGTAGATTTTCAGTTCTATTAGTTATACGCAGTATCACTCAGGCCTGAGCAGGGACTCAGGGTGCACCCGCATATACTTTGTCATGGGCTCTTTTGAGTCAGAATAGTATTGAAATACCTTAGAATCTATTAGGAGACTATAATGCTTATTGATTTCTAAACCTGTCTGGAGCATACTTGAACTAAGTGTATTGACTGAGACCACCCCATTATCTTAGTTACTCCCACGCTGCAGTTTCTCCTGAGAGACTTGCAACTCATGTCTGTGTTTTATCAACAGAAGAGTGGACCAACTCTAAGTTTCTTTACACCCACCTTTTAAAACACTGTCATTGCTATCTGCCCTAGGATTCTAAGCAATACATGTTTTATAATTCATATACAGTTGAATCTCGGCATGGGAAATCCAAAAATATGACACGTCTCCACTCCTTCTCCTGTTCTTTCTTTCCACTTAAGTATATAAAAAGAAAATGTTTTAGTTATAAACCTCAGCTGCTATCTTAGAGATTCTCTACACATGGTGGATCTCTAACGTCATTCGTTGTCTTTTATTCTAAATCATTTCTTTAAGATCGCTTTTCTTTGCCAGATTTAAATAACCTGGAATACAGGAAAATAAAATTCAACTGAGATTGTCTTGTTATATTTTTTTCCAAAGTAATGCCAGCACATCCTGAAGAACGCAAAAATATCTTTTTTTTTTCTTATTCCCTATTCATCCCAATCCTTTCCATTTTCTTCCACTCCTACTGGTCCTACTCTCATTCTTCCCCCTATCTTTCCTACCGTACTCCTCAGAAAAGGGGAGCCCTCCACAAGCAAACCACCACAGCATATCAAGTCTCATTAGGACTGAACACATCCTCATCCACCTAGGCTAGGCAAGGCAGACCCCCAGCAGGGAGTCATAATGGAAAAAGCAGGCATGTCACAAACAGCCCCCTGCTTCTCTTTCTACGGGACTCAGATGAAGACTAAGCTGCCCTTCAGCTACATATGTATAGGAGGCCTAGGTCCGTGCATCTTCCTCAGTTGCTAGTTCAGTCTCAGTAAGCCCTCTTGTGCCCAGGTTATTTAACTCTGTTGGACTTCTTATGGAGTTCTTGTCCCCTCCCCCACCCTGGCCTCTGCCACAAGGCTCCCCCTGCTCTGCCTAACATATAGCTGTGAGTTTCAGCATCTGTTTCACTCTGCTCTTTTAATGCTATTAATCAATAATTTTTGCAATGGCCTATATAATATGCTGAATTTTGTGTCCCACATTCATTTCTTTCATCAAATCCGAGAATGTGACCACATTTGTTTTCTGAGATACAATTGCAAATTATGACGTTGTATGGGAGTAGGCTGTGTCTTTGGTTCATTGAGACTATATCCATAAGTGAACAGAAATCCTGGGATAATGTACACAGGAGAACCCTATTGAAGTTAGAGGCACAGATTACAGCTAACTGAAAGTCAATATTACCAGAAATTAAAAGAAAATCTCGAGGAAGATTCTTCACCAGACACTTCAGAGAAAGTATGACTTCGTTGTCTTCATTTTAGGTGTTTGCTTTCATAACGCTGAATCAGACATGTTTGTGCACCTTTGATATGCACCCTATAAAACTGAGAGTCAGTTTTCTTTTAGCCATACACATATTTCCGAACGCAGGGCTAAGGATCTTATACTATCTGGGAATACAGCCCTGTGTGTTCCAAGATGAATTATGTAGCACTCTGGTTCCCAAGGATTCCCCATGAATTTTTGTTTGGGGGGTGGTGAATGGGGCATGAAAAAAAAAACACAGACAATACTAGATGGAGATAGTATCTTGCAACGCTTAATAAATATCCCTCACTTGGGTAGGTGGCAAATATTTGTTGATGAAAGGCCTTAATGAATCAATAAACAAGACAATCAATGAGTAAAAGAAAACATGGAGTAAATAGATATCAACAGCTTTCTCCCAATAGGATGAGATTTGAGCTGTGCTGTTAGGAATCTGCTAGAAATGGTAGTGACGAAGCTGAGGATAGAGAGGTCAGCAATAGAGTCAGCGCACCCTTCCTTTCCTAGCAGTCTTAGACAATGGGTGCAACCATGAGTTCCACAGAATAAAAGAGAGGTGGGGGAAGAATGGGAAAGGAAGAAAGGAAAGATGGAAGGAAGATAGAAAAGAAAGAAAAAAGAGCTTGATTAGTGAGAATTACACACACACACACACACACAGAGAGAGAGAGAGAGAGAGAGAGAGAGAGAGAGAGAGAGAGAGAGAGAGAGAGAGAGAGAGAGAGACAAAGTGTATGTGAAACAAGACTGACTTTCATAGGAACTCTGGTGCCCCATATTTAACCATATCCCCTTGATGGGGAGGCCCATTGGCACTCAGAGGAAGGATGACAGGCGATCAATAAGAAACTTGATACCCTATGATCATATAGATAGTGAAGTGGTCCGCCTCAGTCACCAACATAGGGGAGGGGGATAGGGTGAAAGTGGGAGGGAGGGAGGAACGGGGGAAAACAAGGGATGGGGATAACAATTGAGATGTAATATGAATAAATTAATTTTTAAAAAGCCTATAGCTGGGGAAATGTAGCTGCGTCGGAGAACTGCATAATATTCAGTATGACTGGGGCAAGATCAATGTAATTTAGTACTGAGAAATGGGGAGTATCTCACAGGGAGAACATGAAGCATGAAGCACTATTGAAGAGGTTTATGTTTGGCAAAAGAATGTAGATTTTTTTTTTTTAGTAACACAATTTGATAGAGGTGATACTGGCATGACTATACTGAGGAAAAACTATTCTCCCAACAAAGTTTTAAACCTGTGGTGTAGAAATCACTCTCCTGGTGTGTGTGTAGACTGGTGCTCATTTCAGCCTGACCCTCTGTTGTTTGCTAGTGGCCACCACCCATCGGCGTGGCTACATTTTCTGATTCAGAGCACAGCTTCAAACTCCAAGCTCATCCTCCACATATGGCCCTGGAAGCTGTCCATCTTTACCGTTACCCAACTGCCCATTTCTTCCTCCCTTCTTGTCCATTAAAATCATGTTTCCTGGATCCTTGTCTATTTTATTCATCCCAAAATTGTTGGAAAAAAAAGTGGGAGGGAAACACAGAAATTGGGAGGCCGCATGTAAATTTTCTTCAGGCATATTATAGTACATTAAATATATAGTATTCCATTCCTAGAATTGCAATGTAAAGGAAATGCTGGCGTTTCGATATTGTTTCCAATATAAGTTAACGAGCACACTCAAACTGATTTCCTAGTGTAAACCGACCCTCTGCCAGTGTACGGAATATAGGTAAGAGCCTGCAGGATTTGTAGCATGTGAAGATAATGTGGGTGTGAGCTGGAAGTCAGCCCAGTATTGAAAGGCTGTCATTGCTCTAAGATGTCACCTGGGACCATGCCATCAATCTAGCCACCTTTCCTGAATGGCTTTGATGCCGATCTGTCTGGTTTCCCTTAGTATTAAAGTAATGGGCTCCTGGCTCTATTTCAGCTCTGTCAAAACAGTGGCTGGGGCCTCTGTATTGCCTTCCTACTAGGATTTAATCTACTCCAAGCTCCCTGACACATTATAAGGAGGAAATCTGTTTTCTCTGTCACTTTTCCTTTCTCAGCTGGGTGTGTAGCAGAACATCTTTGCTTTGGGTGAGGCAGTACAGACTTGCTATGAAAGCTGGTGTTCTCCCCAGTGCTGAGCTATCTAACTTAATCGCATTGTTTCCCCCCCCACACTGGAGGCTTTCTGCATGTAGCTCCCCCTGGAAGGAGCCCTTACTTACACATATCTTTACATTCCTTAGGTTCTCTTTGGTGAAGTGTTTGACTGCACAAAGAGACAACATTATCACTCTTGGACTTGCAAAATTACACTGTTTAATGCCCTCACTACTGTAATATATTTTAGGTTCCTTCCCTCTCCCTCTGTTTCTGCTAATGGACAGGAAATAATAATGACATAATTTGTATATAATGACAGAAATTATAAATCTTGGTATATATAGTTAAAAGGAAACAATTTGATTCCTTACTCTGGGAGAAATGACACACTAAGTATTTAAGTATGCTTATATATGAGGGGTGTGTGTGTGTTTGTGTGTGTGTGTGTGTATGTATGTGCTTGTGTGCAGGGTTGTGCATGTGCACATGCTTATGTGCATGTTGCAAGGTACTCTAGGGAAATTTAGGCATGTGTTCAAGCCAAGGTAATCAACATGTGATGGAGCCTGAGCCTAATTTCAATACAATGAATTCTATATTATTCTCTTCTACAGTTCTGGGTCTGCTGCCTGTTACACATTTAGAAGTTAAAGGAGTCTCTCAGAGAACATCTATGCTAAGATCCACACAGAAAGTGATCTGAAAAGATGCTGGGACTCAAACTCCAGGTGTGAGTTGTATGGAAGAATGGCGGAAGGAAATGACTCGGAGGGTTCATGAGCCCCATGAGAAGACCATCAAGACTGATAGATCTGGAAAAAGGGGGGTCTGCAGAAATTTGCAGCAACCAAGGACAAGGCATCAGAACCTAGATCCCCTGTTCAGATACAGCCAGTGGAGAGCTCATTCTCCATGGTTGTTGGGAGAGCAGGGACTGCCTCTGATGTGAACTCTGGTGTCCCTTATTTGATTGTTTCCCTTGGGTGGGGAGAGCATGCAGGTGCACAGGGGAAGGGGAAGCAGGTGATCAGGATAAGACGTGATAGACTGTGGTCAGAAGGTGTGGTAAGAGGGCCCCCTGTCAGAGATCTAGGGAAGGCAAATAGGGTAGAAAAGGGAGGAAGGGTGGGAAAGGGAAGCAAGAAGAGAGGAGATAACAATCCGGATATAATATGAATAAATTGTAATAAATTTTAAAAAAGAAGTTAAAGGAATAAGAGGGAGAATTGAGTATAATTCTAGCTACTAAGGGAGATTACAAAATCACTGTAGACAAGGGAGGAGGAAGGAGAGGAAAAGGAAGAAAGTGAGGAAGAGGCAAAAGGGAAAGGAGGCAGAGAGTAGTCCAGAGACGTCTCAGTGGTAAGAGAATAATCTGCTCTTGCAAGAGGACTCAGATTTGGTACTTAGCACCTACAAGGTGTTGGTGCTGAGTAACTCAAGTTCCAGGTTTGCAATGCCCAATTTTTCAAATTTATGAGCTTCTGCACCTATGTGCACTCAATAGGAAAGCACACATAAAATAAATTAAATATTAGTAAAAGTGTTAATATAATTAATTGAAGTCATTGTACTCCTTGTAAAAACTCAAGATAGTTGAAAAATTGTGCTCCTATTTACTCTGTTTTTCTAGACAGTAGTCTAGCTAAATAACTTTAAAAGATAGTTAAATATTCAGAAAATCAATTTGATTCCCTGTTGTACAGTTAAAAATAATTTAGAAACACTTTTTCAAGAAACATTTTGATAACAGGTTTTGTTTCTCTCTGTCTCTCTGTCTCTGTCTGTCTGTTTCTCTGTTTCTGTCTCTGTCTCTCTGTCTCTCTCTGTCTCTGTCTCTGTTTCTCTCTCTCTCTCTCTCTCTCTCTCTCTCTCTCTCTCTCTCTCTCTCTGTGTGTGTGTGTGTGTGTGTGTGTGTGTGTGTGTGTGTGTGTGTGTGTTCAGTCTGTGTTCCTATCTTTAGGTTTCATCACACTTAGCTATCCAAACCCCTATAGGAGTTGCCAATTTTGGTGAATATTACTTGAAAAGCCAAGAGTAGCATGGTTTGCTTGATGTCATATCCATATACAAGTCTTAGAATCACTTTGGTATAAGCGTGAATCCTTGGTAATTCCTCATAAAGACAAAAGGAGAAAAAAATTAGGGCTGGAACATGTAGATTATAACTTGACTTTTCCAGCCCTGGAAACCCAGTGCTGTCCTATAAGCCTTAAGATATAGTATCTTTCCATTTTCATCATGGAATATTGTTTTATGGACCAAAACATTTTAGTCATCAATGAGGTACATCTCTGGTGCTACCTTATCATTCACAAGTGATCAGAGGCTTTGATTTCCACCTGTACAGTAAATGAATAAATGGATAAATGGACATTGGATACTGTCAAAGAAGAAGAAGAAGAAGAAGAAGAAGAAGAAGAAGAAGAAGAAGAAGAAGAAGAAGAAGAAGAAGAAGTCAAGAGATTCTACTCAGGTATCACTACCTTTCTAATCCTAATGTTCTCTAATAATTATAGTCTTCCGGTGTCTCATTAAAAAAAAAAAAGATATCCTGCCGGGCAGTGGTGGTACATGCCTTTAATTCCAGCATTTAGAAGGCAAAGGCAGGTGGATCGCTATGAGTTGGAGGACAGCCTGGTCTACAAAGCAAGTCCAGGACAGTCAAGGCTGCACAGAGAAACCCTGTCTCAAAATACCCAAACAAAACAAAACAAACAAGCACAACAACAACAACAAAACAAAACAATAAAAGATATGGTATTTTATGTTTTTATATGACATGAAAGCTGGCATTTTTCCTAAACTGATACTTATACTGAGGCGCTGGTAGACATTCTTCAACAGACTAGGCTTAACCTCATCTCATCCCTGCTTTTCAACAAAATGGATGACATCTCTGTATAAACTGTCCACAATAAGCAACAGAAGAAGCACTCATTTAATAATCTAAGACTCCAGAGCAAATTTATTGGCTAATATTAACCATTTACTTACTTATATTGTCTCCTGACATTTTAAAAATCAAGCCTAAGGGATGAGTAAATAATCATATGTTACAATAGGATGTCCTCCCCTCTGTCCCAGTTTCCTAGTAAGTGAAGTCTTTCATAGGACATGCCTCTTGGGCTAGTATGCAGATATAAGTGAGTATATACCATTTGAGTCTTTCTGCTTCTGGGTTAACTCACTCAGAGAAGCATGGGAGAATAGAAAAGTAGAAGGATCCAGAGGGTCCTAGAAACCTACAAGAAGAACATTATGATAGGCAGATTTGGACCCAGGGATCCTGCTCAAACTATGGCACCAGCCAAGGACAATACAGGCTGTAAACTTTAAACCCCTACCCAGATCTAGCTAATGGACAGGACATTCTCCACAGTTGAGTGGAGAGTGGGATATGACTTCCACACGTACTCTGGTGCCTCATATTTGACCATGTCCCCTGGAGGGGGAGACCTGGTGGCACTCAGAGGAAGGATAGCAGGTTACCAAGAAGAGACTTGATACCCTATGAGTATATAAAGGGGGAGGAAATCCCCCTCAGGAACAGTCATAGGGGAGGGGAATAAGGGGAAAATGGGAGGGAGGGAAGAATGGGAGGATACAAGGGATGGGATAACCATTGAGATGTAACAAGAATAAATTAATTAAAAAAAATAAAAATTAAAAAAACAAGGTCTGACCAAAAAAAACAAAAAACAAAACAAAACAAACATGTGTTACTGTTACACCATTTTATTGTTTAGTCCTTGCAACCAGTCTAGGAGAGGCTAACCTCAATTCCCACCACATAGTGGAAAATAAAGTGTACACAGGCTCCTGCAGCTAAAATGGTACATTCTGAATTGGCCTTCAAGTCTGGCTGCTCATCCCACTATGCCTTCCCACTATGACATTTGATTAGAAAGATAAAAATGTAAGTGTTTTATTTAATGTCTGCATTGCTGTGGAAACGATAGTTTCCACAAGATGATGTGGGCTTTTCCTAGCCACTGTTACGAATGAGTTCACCCAAAGAATTAGCCTTGAAACTCACAATTTGCTTCCTTTTCTAAACATGATAGTGAGACTTCTGCAAGAACTAAGGACTTACATTTCCCTAGCAGAATGACCTAGGCACCCTAAAGAGAGAACCCAGCTTGCTTAGCATATCTCTTGGGCTGCTGCATTATCAATGCTCTACTACAAGGTCGATGTAATTCCTCACTAGCTATCAATTGTATGACAATAGGGTGTCATCCATCAGCCTGTAACTTTCATTGCCAAGTGCATTCTATTTTTATATACCCATGAACTCACACATTTAGCAAAGACAGGAAGACGTCTTTCTCTATAGGATAAGCAATGAATTGTGTATTTCATCTGAAATAAGTTATTTTACAATGTATTATTCAGAAATACTCTTTGCCACAGACCAAAAAAAAAGTCTTTGGAAAAAGCTGTAATATATTCCTCCTTAAAAACTATTTTTTTCTATGAAGGTTTGCTCAGAGAGCAGATTGAAAAAAATGTCTTCTATTCTGCCATTTTATAAAATATGTCTCAGCAAATAGTCATAAATCTGTCAGATATTGCAACCCAGTTTGGTATTATATACTAGGAAAATGAACTCAATAGCAATATAATCTTACTTTCCAATATAACTGAACTCAGGGAAAATATCTCAGGAAGAATGCAGGCATGGAAAGCAAATAAAATCTAAGTACCACAGATATAAAGAAGTTTATGATGGCATATACAACTTTGGATATTGGTGTTTTCCTTTTATTAATTCTAACGCAAACCCTCAATCATATCTTTCTTTTTAATTTGCCTTATCTGTTTTTTTTTTCACTTTTCTTGAGTGAAACTGCATTTTATTTTTTTTTATCACTATTTTGTTTAGCTTCATTTTCCATTAAGAATATTATGGGAGCCTTATATGTAGAAAGTAGTCTATTCATGCAAACAATATTTTAAAAATGTTATTGGAGAGTTATTTAGAAATTTGCCCTTTTGTGTAAAAATTATTTTTATGATTCATTGTGTAGCTACATATATATGTATAACTATGTCATAGAGATATATTTATATCAGAGATGTACTGATTGTTATTGATTTCTCTCTCTTACAGATCACATGACATGTCTGTATTGAACTGCAGTTTTAATTTACTTAATGTAAATAGAAATCACTGAAGTTCCTTTAGTGGTGTCTGATGGGTTGCCACTTTTTGGCAAGGTTTGCTTATTAAGAAAACAGAAAAATATTTTAGCAAATACAGATAAAACAGTAGCCACATTTTTAAGAGATCATTTTTACTTGTTGTAGGGGTAACTGGTTATCTTTGGGTTTTTTTCCACCAAAGCCTTTGGAAAATGACCACAAAATGATTGACTGAAAAGAAATGGAGTTGATTGAGTCTTTTTTGGAATAACTGTGCCATTCATTCTAAGTACAACACCACGTAAGAAGTAAAATTGAAAAGTACAGGCCTCAGAAGGAGTAAAGGGCTCAGGAAAAACATATGGAGTAGTTACTGTCTCAAAAAGAAGGGCCTGCCAGTGATATAATTAGCCAGTGGAAAGTGGCTTCTCATTGATCAGAGATACAAAGTCCTTAATTTGGTTCACTGTAGCTTTTCTGAACTGTTATTCATTTGCTTTCCACCATCACTTCTCCACATTTTTCCCTCTCCAACTCTGTGCTACAGTCAGAATAAATTTCTTTCAATTTTGTGAAAAAGTTAAACGGCCTTTTTTTCTCAGTAAACCTTAAATATGCTGAACTTTTCCCATAGATCATTGCCATTTTTGCTTCTCCCTCTCCAGCTCCCTTTTCAGAAGTGTAAAATTTGAACGTGGGCTCCAAGGACGTTTGCTTGAATTTCCTATTCTATTGGCAGGGGGTCCAGGAATGAGGCTTAGTTGTCAGGGTGTTTGTCTAATGTACAGTGTGTCCTGAGCTTGATCACTAGCACAGCATAAAACAAGCATGGTAGACTAGCCTTAATTCTAGCACTTAGGAGGCACAGATAGGGGGTTCAGAAGCTGAAGTTCATAACCTGTGTGATGGCTAGCTTTATGTCAACTTGATAAAAGCTTTTGTCATTTGGAAAAAGGGAACATCTCACCGTATTAGACTATGGTGCATTTCCTTGGTTGAAGACTGATATGAGAGTGCCCAGTTGACTTTAGGCAGTGCAATTCCTGGTCTGGTGGGTTTAAGTACTATAAAGAAGCAGGCTATGCTTTTCCATTGATGGAAATGGCCTCTGCATCAGCACCTGCTGCCAGGTTTCTGCCGTTTTGGTTTCTGCCTTGATTTCCCTCAACATTGGACCTGATGTGGAGTTGTAAGTTGAAATACACCTATTCTCCTCAAGTTGTTTTTGGTGTTTTAGTACAGGAATAAAATCTTTAAGGCAAGCTTCTACATAGAAATCAAGACAAGGTAATCCCAGGATACTTGAAACTTGCGTACTGACTTTTTTTTCCAACTTGACACAAGCTAGAATCATCAGAGAGGAAGGAACCTCAGTTGAGGACATAGCAAAAATAATATCAATATGCAAGAATATGTACCTTAATAAACACACATGCATCTATAATGTGTGATCTATAGTAACCCTCAAGATAGATAGTGTTATTTTCCATTATCCAAAATGTGGATATATGACTTATTCAGATTGATCTGTCCTAAAAAAATGCCATAAACACATTGGCTTCAAACACAGGAGTTGATTTTGTCAGTCTTTGGAAGTGGGGGAACTTACAATCATCTTAGTAATATGCTTGGATTTTAAAAAGAATCTCTCCTTAGCTGACAGATAAATGACTCCTTACTGAACACACACTTTGTGTTCTTCACATTAGAAGTATGGAAAGAGAATATACACCTCCCTTTATCTGTAAAGAAATAGAAGTGGCTCATGATGTACTAACAGCATCAACAGCATTTGACTCTTACTGACATTATCCTAATAAAACCCCAAATCAGTGGTTCTCAACCTGTGTGTTGTGACCTTCTTGGGCATCTCATATCAGATATCCTGCAATCCTCCTGTCCCAGATTTCCAACTGCCAGGATTCTATGCCTCCACACATGGTTCAGTAGATTGTATTTTAATGCTATTTGTATTATTCTTCTGTGCTGTTGTGTATTATTGATAGCTTTTTTGATGGTAGTGTACAACATCTCACACACGTAAACTTGAAGGTGTTTAAGATATTCTGCTTCTGCTTTTATGAGGCACGCAGCTACTCTTCTGTTGGCTTAGAGCCTGGCTTACATACATGTGTCCCACATATCTAGATACATTGGCACATGGTCTACACTCTGTGGAAATTATTTTGGATAGTAACCTACTTTTTAAATTATGTACCTGAAGAATTCTTAAACTAGGTTGAAATTTTAGGCAGCTATCATGCTAAAATGCCTTGGCAGTACACACTAGACTGAGGAAAAGAAAACTCAACTCTGGTGTTCCAGCAGTAAAGAGGATGAGGCAAGAGGAGAGGGCCTCAAAGCCATCCTCAACCACAAAGTTTGAGGCCATTCTGGCTATCTTACACTGTGTATGGGGGAGGGGAAAATCTATATCTCCACACCTTCATTTCCAGGATTACACATTTAGAATAACAGGGGCGTGGTGGGGGTGGGGGTGGGGGAGTCTTACAGGTAACAAAAAGAGTCATAGCTTCCCAATGACATAAAATTCATATATGAAGCACAACAGTTCTTGTTGACATATTACACTACTGTAACCAATATAAAATCTTGCTTCAAAACACAACCTTTTTACCTGACAAAATACATAGACTATGTAAAAGGATTTCATATATATTTGTATATGTATTTGTATATATATGTATATAATTTTAATTAAAATTAATGATCTGATTCCCCCCAAACAAAACAAGACTTTATGAAGCAATATAAAAGGTCAACATAGTTTCATTGGCGTGACATCGTGTGATTCTAAATGCGAAGAGCTATATTCTGAGCCCATCATGTCTTCTTGTATTAGTCTCTCAGACTGAAGTGGACCTTCACAATGGAAAACAGTTTGTTCTGAACAATTCCTAAATAATTATTTAGTTAATCTAACTATAAAAATGATTTGTGTAATCAGTAAAATATGCTGACAAACATTATGAATGTAATAGATGCAATATTGTCCCTTGGTTTTAAAGGAGACTGGTTCCAGGGTCACACAAAGATAAAATCAACAGATACTCATGAATCTCGTATAAAATATATAATATTGGCATGTCTGTCTGTCTGTCTGTCTGTATGTATGTATGTATGTACATATGAATGAATAAATGTGTTCTTTTAAAATCTTTTCAAGTTAGTTAGAAAACCCAGGAAACTCAAAAACGGTATCAACGGATGTTGTGCTATATTGTTTTAGGAAACACGCTTTTAACATTTTCAGTGCAGATATACTTTTTTAATACTTTGATCTGTGATTATATGAATATGCCAATGCATACCACAGAGAGTGGCCATCTGAACATTTTAAAAAACATTTGTATTTAAGGAATGGGAATTATCACAAATACACAATATGACATAAAACCTCATTTACTTCATTATTTGTTATTATTATATGTATTAAATTTATTATTTCCATTTACAAATAACACTCTAAAGATATTGTTGAATGTAAAAAGAAAGCTCCTTACAGAGGAAAATATCTATTACAGAGATCATAATACTCAGAGTAAAAGAAAGCCATGACATTTCTAAAGGTAGTTTGTAAAAACACAGCATATGTACCTCATATGGTGGCCTTTTGTTCCATACCTTCATTATATTTTGGAGAGTGTGCTCTGCCTTTCTTTTTTTCTTTCAGTAAGCATGTAGAAATTTTTGGTAAGGTTTGAGGAGTGAATTACAAGGAAGCCAAGGTCTCTGTGCTCTTTCGGAGCTTTTGTAGTCCCATTGTGTTCCTGTTCTTTCCCTCGTCTGTAGCTACAAGTTCGTAGTTCCACTGCACATCTGTTTCACACCATCTTGAGTGATACAGTCACCTTCTTACCCATGGACTCAGAGAGGAAGGTCATGACTCTGAAATCTATCTAACTTCACCTTACATATTTTTAAAAATACACTTCAAAATCCCCACAAAGGCAAAGCATGGCATTTATATAATAGTTCCTATGTGTCTGTTATCTGTTTTTCCATTTGAGAAAACATCTACTTGGAGATTATTGGAGAGAGGGCAATGTGTAATGCATGTTGCAAAAGATCTAAAATTACCAGAGTGTTAATATATTTAATGATATTGATATTTCTGCCCATTTAAAACGATGAGCTGAAGATAGAAAACTGTCCACGAGAGTTGTAACATGTTGATTAAAATATACATGAAATACAGGAATACATTATTTTACGATTTAGAATCTCCAGGGCTATTGACTGTTTGTCCCAGGTTGTAGTTTGGGTACCTAGTCCTTGTTGTGGGAATATATCAGACTCTGTGGGCTTCTCAACATTTGTTAGTTGCCAAATGATTGCGAAAGCAACCCCTTGGGTTTATGAAAGCCTTAAAGAACAGCAATTGGGCAGGTATCAACCCTCTAAGGTATTTAACTATTCCCCAGCTACATACGCCATGTTACTTGCCTTAACCATTCCTTTCTAAGATGCTTCTGTTCTATCAGGCCAGCCCTCATGGCCATGTGCTGATAGTCCATGCTGCCCCATGGTGACTCCCTTCCTCTTGCTATGTTTTCTGCTTCCTCTCTGCTCTCCTCAGCCTCGTGGTCCTTCTCAGAACTTAAGCCAGGGAACCTCAGCAGTGCCTACTTCTCTTATGTGTGGTCATTGGCTTCAGCAACCTTATTACCCAAACAACTTTAAATTAGGTAGAGCAAGCTTCACAGCAAAGACAGGTGTGCTTGAGAATGTGCTCATCTGGGTAGCAACCAGATCTTGGGGGCCAGTAATTAGCATTAGAATACACAACACCAGACAAACCCTTAACACATCCTTAACAAGCCCTCTAATATCAATTTCATGTTACAAATGTAAAGAAAGCAGGCACTTAGATGATCCAGTCACACTTTCAAATGACTCAGAAAAACAGAAATTATTTATCTATTGTTCTCCTTTATTATATTTAACCTGTCTTAAAGAATTATAACGGCAGAATATTTTTGGCCATACACTGTTTCTTTATCCATTTTCTGTCTTATTATTTAAATTTGTATTTAGTTAATTCTGCTATAAGATAGATCTTCTATCCTGGCTAGCCTTGAACTTTTGATCTCCCTGCCTCTCCTTCCCATATGTTAGGATTCCAGGCATGCTTCACCCTGACTTGCTATCTCATAATGCTCCTTTTAAACACCCTCTTAAACCACTTCCTTTCCCAATAGCACTTGTCAAATTTTACAAAGAAACGCCCACATAAAGCTTTGCCATCATAAAATAATGCCTAAGATTCAAAAACTAAACAAAATAAATGAACAAATAACAAGAAAAAAAGATCAGGCTAGGAATGCAGGGTCCAGCCTGTAATCCTAGCAGTCAGGAACAGGTCAACCCTTATGTTTTTATTCAGTAAGAATCATTAGGAAGGTGGAATAGAAGATAGTTTGAAGCTCACACGTGCAGGTAAGTCAGGAAGTAAGCCATCCTGGGCTACGCTGTGGGTTCTACATTTTCTCAAATAAGGAAGAAAGGAGAGAAGGAAGGCATGAAGGGAGGGAGGGAAAGAGGGAGGAAGGGAGGGAGATAGCAAGAGAATGAAGGACCAGGAGAGAGGGTCAAGCAATGGAGGACAAAGGGCATGGAGAAAAAAAGTGTGTGTGTGTGTGTGTGTGTGTGTGTGTGTGTGTGTGTGTGTGTGTGTGTAATATAATGGGATCAAAAGTAAAATAAATGCCATGATTTTGATAGTCTCTCCACACTCAACTAATGGAAAGACACAACAGCATCTTTTTCTTGTGTTTTATTTTTATGAAAATTTAATAAAACAACTAGAAATTAAAATCTTCCTGGCAATGTTTTTCTTAAAAAGGGTCAAAGTCAGGTGTAATGTTCGATGTTCGCACAGGCCTTTAGTCCCAGCATTTGGGAGGCAGAGGCAGGTTGACCTCTGGAGGTTTGAAGCCAGCCTAATTTACAAACTGAGCTTCAGGTTAGCTAGAACTGTGTAGTGAAATCTTGTACTTAAAAAAAAAAGTAGATAGATAAAAATAAAACACACACAAAAAAAGCCAATAACACTGACATTAGTAATATAGAAGTTGGAAAAAGGATCACGACAAAGGAGTGCTGTGGTCCTAGTCCTGGAAGATGTTTAGAAAACTTCAAGAATGACTGAACTGAAGAGAAACATAGAACTGCTGAATTATTTGGAAGCAGCTTCCTTGAAAGTCGTCCTTTATTTTCCAGTGAAAAATGGCAGGAGGCTCGCAATACCTGGTCAATGTTGCAGACTGGATTTGATTTTGCTGCACAGGAAGGGATGGACGGAAGGGATGGGTATCCCTCCTATGTTGGCACAGATGAGAACAATGACTCTCATGAACATCCACAAGATGTCTAGTCACACTGGTAAATAAAAGGAAGTCTCAAATCTATCATTATTTTAGTCCTATGTCTTAAGTGACTCGCCTCCCAATTTCTTGTCTCTCTTCCCTCCCACTGTCCCTCCACATTCTAATAGCTTACTTACAAGTTTATGAGTATTTCTAAACGTTTTGAGTGACACCAAATTACCACAATGCTTTTGATAGAAGAATGTCATTCGTTCTCCTAATATATGTTTTCAAAAATATTGCCTTATACCTGTCTGTAAAATGTGAAACATAATGTCAAGTTATTTTCTAAGGGAACTTAATTATGCTTATATAAAATCTAGTTAAATCTAATGGCACTAGAGAAAATCATCTTAGGAATATTAATTACTTTTTAATTGGTTCTTTGTTAAGTACTTATTTAGTTTTGGTGAGTGCGAGTTGGCATGTGTTGGTATTGTATGTGCAGTGGATGCATTTGTTAGTGGAGATGTATACATGTGAGAAATGTTAATATCCCTACTCATGTGTACATGAGCTTACAAGGAGACATAGCACATGTCTATAGAAATATTTCAAAGCAACATCAATATCCCAAAAGCTTTTTCAACATTTACATCATGTTAAATTATCTAATAATATTAGATTAGGTTCACCTTATTTAAGAGTATGTAATCCACATTGACCTTACATATATTATGTGAAGTTTTACCTTATTTTTAAATTTCTTCCAGATAATGGGCAATTTTCTAGAAACTGTTTACTGAAATATCTCACTTCCTAAAGTTTGAAAATTAATAAAAACTTGTGATATATTCTCTTCATGTTTTTTTCCCCTTTGAGATACAATACCTCACTGAAACCTGCTTTGTAAACCAGACTTGCTTTGTAGTTTTGTTTCATTTTGAGTACAGGGGACCCTTTATGTATCACCGGGCTATCTAAAGTATGCTATGTAGACCAGGTGAGCCTGGAACTCAGAGAGATCCTCTCACATACTGAGGTTACTGGTGTGGTCCATTATGCCTGCAGCATTCTCTTTTATTCTGAATCTATTCCTCTCACCCCATCAATGTCAAATGGCTTCACCTATGTTAATCTACTTTGAAGTATGGAATTCTTTCTAGAGGGCGGCTTCCTGATGAGTTATGCTTAATACCTGATCTTCTGGACTGATTTAAGATCATCACAAATCCAATCTGTGATCTCAGGTATAATGGTACAAGGTTATAGGAAATATAATTTTCCTACTATTATTTTAAGTTTGGTGCTTCCTACTAAGAAGAAAGGGATGTCTCTGACCAAAGACACTGTGATATCACATCTGAAAGAGCTCATTCACTGAGCTATTATTTGCTATGCCACTTCCAGATGAACTTTCTAAGTACAGACCTTGTCACGTACTTTCCCGACTTAAATTCCTCAGTGATGCTTTACTGACAGTATGGCAAGGTAGGATTAGAACTTTAGGTTGTAACATGGTATTCTTAATCTTTGTTATCTACTAGCTAATTTAGGAGGATTGAGGTCAGATCCTGGAGTTCCCACAGAGCATGGGCACTTAGCTACTGAGTGACACTAAATGAGGAAATAAACACACAGTCAGTTCACTTCAGCTGAGCTGCACTCTGAAGGGTGGTAGATGGCAATAGTGCATGATGTAATGTGGTCATGTGAAATGTCTTTCTATTTCACAGAGTACCTACCACATTGAGTATTATATAAGAGGTATTTTATGATTAAACTAAAATAGTGACTTTTAATTTATATTGTATGTCATACCAAGAATGATGTTTTCTGTTAAACTTATTTGTTGACATTTAATTTAAACAAAGCTAAATGAAGAAGTTTCTCCTTGAGATAAAAATATAACCAGTTATGCTTTTTTGTTGTTCTAACTTTGAAACACAAAGTCAACTGAAACACAGATGTGGTAATATCCCATTTTTCCTGACCTTGTAGTTCATATTTTGATGGGGGAAGGGAAGGAACAGAGTTGCTAAGTGCCCGCACATTGGCATACAATGAACTTTGAAATACTTTGATCCAACGTAGTACTGGAGGCAGACGACCTCCTTTCCTTGAGAATTCATCATACTCGGCACAGGGATCTGGGCCAGTAAAGAGACAAGCGTCATCTATCAGAGTCCCTTGACCATCACTCAGCTGTGACCCTGTGCAGCAGCAATGCCACTGGTAGTAATTAAAAGTAGATGTTCCTTTCTAAGTTGCTTTTGGCAGATAGTGAATTCCAACTTTAAACAGGGCAAGTCTTGGTAGTTGAGGACAGTTTAAAGTCGAGGAGCTCAAAGAGAAGGAAACTGATTTTCCTGTAAATAAGCCATGAAAGGAATTTCTTCTGACTTGAACGATAAGAGCTATTGTTTTAGTTTATGATTCTATGAATCATATATTTCTAGCAGAAACTGTATTAAAATATATTTAGCAACTGTTTAAGCAGTTTCCCTGCCATCTAACCATGGACTGCTTAGAATATGGGCACCCTTCAGTCACTCTGATGCAGTTCTTTGTGCTTGCAGTCTGAACCGTTACTACTTTCTTAATTTAAGCTTCTTCTTGTCAGGTATCAAGATCAACACCCATTCATGATACCCACAGATAGTAGCATACTGCCAATCTCATGATAATGAAAGGTATTATTATTTATTTTTACTGAAGCTTGTTCCATATTCTACTTATGTTGCTCTCAGACTTTTCTTCCACTCATAGCTATCATGTCTTCTCTTTTTCATTTTACTTTAAAATCACAATAACACTGATCCAAACTAAACAATTACATGCTCATGGTTACACAGATAAGTGAAGACCCAAGAGTCATGTTCATCCTAAACCATAACCATTCTGGCCAAGTGCTAGACAAATAAGTTTTGGATATTTCAAAATGAAGACACTGTGGTGGTAGTGGTGGGAACATTCTAGAAATGAATAAAAGAGCCTTCATCATAAAAGGAGGAGCCTTAAATTTATGTGTTTCTAACCTTCTGTCTTAATTTAGGGTTTCACATCTGGTGCTTCTATATTTTAAAATGACCATTAAAATATAAAGAAAGATATGCTTATACATTCTTTATAAGGATTAGTTACCAATAAGGCTCAGGCAGACTGTAAGGCTCTGGGCAGGAAAGTTGGCTGGATTCTTAATACCCTTGGAATCTTCTGATATGGGGACACACACAACAAGCCTTCCAGCACCTGCCACTTTTAGACTGCAGAAAGTGGACCTGCAGATGTCTTTCCCATCCCAAATGTTTGCTCCTTTTCAACTTATAGAACCCCAAACCTCTCACACCATTTTCTCACAGCGTCAATTGAATGGAAAGACTGAGACCTTTCTGCTGTTTTAAGAGAAGAATCCCTACTTCTCATGACATTTGTTTTTCTTTTATTTCCACATCTCTCCAATATTCCAAATGTAACACTTACAGGAAGATTTTACTCTTTTCAAAGTGGCCGGGACAGAAAGAAAGAGGCCAAAACACCCATCTCTCTGGGCATCTGACACCCACATTGAAAGAAGGTCTGTTGAGATGAATGTTTGATATTTGACACCTCTTTGCCATGCCCAAGCCCCACATTAATAAAGAGATGAAGACATGTGACTTGCCTGGAGGCTTAAGTATTTAATATAGAAGTCATTATTCTATGAAGAGGGAGAATATTCTATTCAACCAGTTCATCAAATTTATGTATCTAAAGGACACATTGTGCTGGCACCCAAGGGCAAATTAGAATCTCTTCTGTAAAAGAGTAAAAATGCCCCTACGATTTGTAAAAGATAAATCAAGCAAATAGTTCTACCATCTATTTTAAATTGGAGGATAATTCAGAATATCTAAAAGGATATAGAAGCATAACCCCTTTGCCCTTCTATTCTATTTACCATTATTATAGCTGATGTAGCTCAGCAAGGACCTTAACTACTAACTTGGAAGTTTCAAAGAATCCCACAGATGTGCGTCATCAGCCTACTATGTGGGCTCATTCTCTGTTGACAAAGTTGTTTTAAAGATGGAGATTTGAGTGGTAAAATTTAAAACTTAAGATTGTTCCCACTGGAATTTTCAATGCTAACTTTATTTCTAAAACTACTGTGCCACGTTCGGAAATCAATGCAGAATCCCCCACTGAGAGGAACAGCAACTGTGGCACTATTTGCCAGGTATGGTGGCTCAAGCCCTTTAATCCCACTTCAGAGGCAAAGGCAAGATGATCTCTGTGAATTAGAAGTCAGCCTCATCTATATAGTAAAGTACATAGAGATACTCTGTCCCAGAAAATAAACAAATAAGTAAGAGAAGAAGAAATAGTATAACTGTTTGTTGGTTTTTTTTCTTTACTTGTTGATTGATATTTTTACTTCTTTTTCACTCTGCTCCATCCATGTTACCCAGTTCTAGATTTCCCATTGCTTCCAGTCCACTAGTGAGAGATGGAAAAAAATGAACCATCACATACTTACCTGAATTGCTGTCATTCATTTTGTAAACGTTTTATTTTTAAAGAAAAAGAAAGTCTTCCAATCTCCCATTAATAGGTGCAGTGTATGTTATAAACCTCTTAATTTGAAAAGTATCTGGACACCTATTCACTGCAAGATGAATTATTTTGGGGTTCTCCAGTATTCCCTTAGAGCACTTGCTGAAGCTCAGTGACTGCACTCTAACCTGCTGCTGATCTCACATAGATGCTCCATCACAGTCACAAAGGCTGCACCATTCCAAAATGGTTCAACAGCATTGAAAGGCAGAGCCAGAAAACCCAGGGATCACCAGACAAGCTTTGCTCTGGAGTGTATCTCCACTGGATTTATCTCCTTATTCTACTAGTAGGTACTTAATGTCTTAATGTCTTTCCCTCTGCTATTGTCTTTTCTTTTCTCAGAGATATTTGATTTGCAGTTTACCTTTCACATTCCAGATCTATCTATTGGTTTTAAAAGATCCGCTGATTTTTTTCTTAGAAGACAGAAGATTCTCTAATGTATGTTCTGTGTAATCTTTATATTTTCTTTGTGAATATAGGTAGCAGCTAATACTTATTTGGATGATTTTTTTCTTCATGAATCATTGCTCTGGCTAGGGAAGCTACATAAAGTGACTTATTCAATACTTGCAATAAAGTCATAAATTAACTGTTATCAATTCACTTATTCTAAAACTGTCAAAAATGAGCCTGAAATTTTGAGTAAATTGATAAAGACCCCTAAGGTAATAGGAAAGGATATGAGAAATAGAGCTGTATATCCTAAAAGAATTTGTTCATAATCACTATTGTTGATTATTATTATCTTGTCATTATTGTTCTGCACTATAAAGAGACTAGCTACTACCTGGTGGGAAGTCTCTATTTCAAAAGAAATCCTACTAAGTAGACACATGTTTACCTTTCTTCATCACCACAAAATGAGACTAAATATCATCATTAGAATCTCTAATTTATAGTTTAGAAACAAAGGTCCAGAGAAATTGAAGAGCTTGTCTGAGTGACACTCAGCATGCGGGGAACCCTAGGCTTGCAGCCAGAGTTCTTATCATGATTCTGCATTCCCTTCCCTTGGGATACTGAGAATTTTCTAATTTCGGGTGGTAGATAGAACTTGCTCTTCTACTACTGCTAAGGAAATTTAAGAGTCTATTAAGATGTAGTGAATATTTCAGTTTTATTTCAAGCTTTAGTTCAATTATGTGAGAGCGGGTTATATAAGAAGTAGAGATCTTTATTGGACTATTGAGGACAAGGTGAAAAATATATATCAGCTTATCATTCCCCCATATATATGTCTACATGATTAAGTGGTTTAATAAGTTTTATAATAATCATTATTGTAACACATGGCATCATCTTATATCATATGATGGAAAGTTATGGTAGAATACTTTATGTTACTGCAGCTAACTCTTCCAGAACAACAGGACACCATATTAGCATGCAAATTAGAACTGCATTAATTGTTCAGCAAATGCTTGCATCTTACAGAGAAACAGATATGAAAAAACTTAGATATATTAACCTCACTGCCATGGTAACCTTGCAAAATGTAGGTCCAAACAGAATATAACCTTGTGATATATCATTTTGGCTTTCTACCCAATAGCACTTTCCTCTTTATTTCTTGCCAAAAGACTCTAGTATGAATTAGTCACAATTTTGAAAGGATGCTCTAAGAAAGGAGACATGCATAACATAAATTATGACTGGAATATGTACAACATTACTGTCTTTGACTTCTTTACCATTCTGCCTTGCAGATAAGTATGGTTTTTTTGTTTTGTTTTTAACATTGTTTGCATGAACATGATGAGTGTAATATGCTCAGTGGACATTTCTGGGGAAAAATATGTGAAAACAGAACCGTTGTGCTGCTTTTCCTTTCTAACCTTAGAGCACATTCCTGTAAAGTGGTATTTACAAGGGGAGGCAGCATTCCTGTGATTTACAAGCAAGGAGCACAAGGAAGGCCTTGATATCTGATGAGTGTGGTGTAGTGAGAAGAGAAGACAGGATCCTTGGGAGAAACCATGAGACTGTGTGTGAATTAAAATTCCTTTGGCTTCTATTCCTATTTGATTATCTTGATTAAGGATACATGAAGGTACTAGGGCATTTAATCCTTAAGTACAGTTTTGAGTTCAAGAGTACATGTATCTTGGATTATGGTTCTAGCTCTACCTGGTAGTGAAGTCTCATGCTCAATTTCAAGAAAGCGCTTAATTCCTGTGCCTCTGTTTCTTCAATCTTGAAATACTTTGTTGTCACTGCTGATGGTTGGGAGAATTGTGGTGGGACTAAAATAGCTTACAAGCCTAGTTTATTGTAGGGCAGGTTTTCTTTCTATTAAATTGAACTTTGAACTTCTTGCTTAAAGCAAGTATCAGCACTTTTTACCTACTTAGATATTGCATAGGTGGTCATTACATAAACAAATATTAACAGGATGATATTGGGTCACATTTAGATGTGGACCTGATTATCTCCCAAGTTATTTCACCTATAATATGGGTTTCTATATTATATTCATAAGGAAAGAAGGAAAGAAAGAATGACATAAAGAAAGAAGGAAAGTGAGAAGTAAATACATGAAGAAAAATCCTCAAGTCCTCTGTTCTGAGCTCACTAGGCTTCAGCACTGAGTCATCTTGAAAAGGTGAATGATAAATGCGCGTGATCCCTAACACAGGAAGCTAAGTTTCCTTTTGGAATTGCATTCACATTTACATATTCTTGGTGAATTTGGCTTCATAAAATTGTTTCTGTTTTGATTTTTCTGTGTTTTCTCTTCATGACTTTGTGCATTGCATTTATTTCTCCCTGGCCTTTTTATTTCCCTTCCTAATCTGATGTCACTTTTCCATTGCTATTCAGAAATAATAACAATAACTTTGATTATCTGCAAACCAAATTTAAGTGTACTCTGAGGAAAATGGAAGACAATCCATCAGCAATTGTGAATTCTCAGAAACCTCGTATTCTAAAATTGTCACATCCTTGTATCTTTTCTCTACAGCAAACAATGAGCCAGACCCTAAGACTACATCTGTGTTTCAAATGTTACGTTGCTCTCCAATGTACTGAAGAAGCAAGCCTCAAGGTCCAGAACTACCCAAAAGGCACGTAAAATGAGTCATCCCCTGAGCTAGTTGCAAGGGAGCAGTGGATTGGGAAATGGGAGACCTCAGCTCCTCAGTCCTCCCAGCCTCCCACTAATTAACCTCTTACTAATTAGAAATGCCATTTTTAATTACCATCATTTCCCTCTTTAAATGTGGTGAAAGCTATCTCTGTAAGGCTCTGGGGTTCCATTATGTTTCAACAGCTGTAAATTACCTAAGTGATTAATACGGCCTCTTCCGATGCCCCTGGAGGCCTCTTCTCCCTGGGGAACAAGGATGTCAAACACAGAGCTCAGCATCATGGGATGGAGCACATGTTTTCATGATCTAACTTAACAAAATGATCTGAAATTCGAGACCTTGCCCTGAATCTGGTATACCAGATGGTTTCCAGTGAAAGGCTGGGCCTCAGCTTTCATGGAGAACAAGAGCTTTTCCTCCCACACACCTCTTAGGAGGAAAATCATCTTGCAATGAGATGTGCCTGTCCCTGCTCCTGCCCTTTCACATAAATGTGTTGAATACAAATCTGCCTGTTCAACACTGAACTTTGCTCACTTGAAGGGGAACTCTACAATACATTGTACTTACTTTTCAGACTGTCTTACCTGGTATTTACTGAATTCATACCTCTTCATGCCCAATATTCATACTTTCCTTGTATGTATAGAAACCATCCACTGATATCACAATCAGCTTCTATCTAACTGTGCTGGCTAGTTTTATGTCAACTTAACACAAGCTAGAGTTAACTGAGAGTTAGAAATCTCAATAGAGACTAATGCCTCCATAAAATCAGGCTGTAGACAAGCATGCAGCATATTTTTTCATTTTTATTTTTTAAATAATTTATTCAGATTATATTATGATTGTTATCCTATCACTTGTATCTTCCCATTCTCCCCTCCCTCTCTCTTTCCCCTTACTCCTCTCCACTAGACCTGTGACAGAAGGGGACTCCTCCCCGACCATATGATCTCAGACTATCAGGTCTCATCTAGATAGCCTAGTTCCCCTTCCTCTGAGTACCATCAGGACTCCCCACCAAGGGGAAGTGATCAAATAGGGGGCGCCAGAGTTCAAGTCAGAGGCATTCCCCACTCTCCACACAATTGTGGAGAATGCACTGTCCATTGGCTATATCTGAACAGAGGGTCTAGGTACAGAAGTTTTTGCAGGGCCCCCTGGATCCAGAACCACCAGCCTTGATGGTTGATCTTCTTGTATATCTCCTAGATCCTCTGGCTCCTTCTGTCTCCCAATTCTTCTACACCACTCTCACCTGGAATCCCTCAAGACCCAGCTATTCCACTCCTTGGAATAAACCCAAAAGATGCTTTACCACACAAGGACATTTGCTCAACTCTGTTCCTAGAAGCCTTATTCATAATAGCCAGAATCTGGAAACAACCTAGATGTCCCTCAGTTGAAGAATGAATAAAGAAACTGTGATACATTTACACTACAAAACACTACCCAGCTATTAAAAACAAGGAAATATTAAAATTTGTAGGCAATTGGCTGCAAATAGAAAAGATCATCCTGAGTGAAGTAGGTCAGATCCAGAAAGACAGGCATGGTATATACTCACTTATAATTGGATACTAGCCCAACATGGATGTCCCTTGAGATTCTTCACTCAATCAGGGGATCGAGATAGATGCTGGGACTTGCAAGGTATTTTCTTAATTAGTGATTTGTGTGGGAGTACTCAATCCATTGTGAATTGGGAAATGACTGGGCTGGTGGTCCTTGGTTCTGCAAAATCAAGCTGAGCAAACCATGGCATGCAAGCCAGGAAGCCTCTGTGTCAGCTCCTGCTTGTACACTCCTGCCCTGCTTGAGTTCCTTTCCTAACTTTTCCCACGATGAACACATATGTAGAAGTGTATGCCAAATAAAACTCTTTCCCCTCCAAGTTGCTTTGGCCATGGTGTTTCATCATAGCAAGAATAACTCTAAAAGACACTAGCTTTCCAGTTTTACTTCACAGAAGCCTCCTTTGTAAAACTGTTGTCAACTTGTTCTCTATATTGCAGGTTTAAAAAATCTAGCCCACCATAACATGCATCTAAATGGAAAGTTAATGTGTATTTATTTCTCCATTTGAATAATATAAATTTTCGATTCCTAGGCCACTGTAATACAAAGACTGGAAACTCTTTGACCCCAAAAGTGTACTTACATTCAAGTTGTGGAGTTTGGTACATGGTTAAGACTTAATAAATGTATGAAAAAACAATTGGGCTACTTGCTCAATTGACAATTTCATGCCAGAAGTAAAGAGACAAAATCTTTATAATTTGGTTTTCCATTAATCAAAGATAGGTGTTCGTGTGAATGTCTTCTGATAACTTCATTTCTTTGAGATTACTGAAGATGTCTGGACATTTTTTTTTTGCATTTTTTCCTGTTTAACTGTTAGTGTCCAAAAAGCCTGGATATCAATTATTTTCTGATCTGTTAGACAATAGGGTATGGCATCAAAATTGAAGCAATGTTAACAGTTCTGTAAATTAAAGAGATTAAACAAGAACTATCAATTTGGTTTGAAAGGGCCCAGTTTATCTATTAAAGAAGAAAATTATCTGCTAAATTTACTAATATAATTAGCTACTTATTATGTAATTATAAGTCACATGTAAAACAAAATACCTGGCACATAATCAATGTTACAAATTTTGTTTCTTTGAGAGGAAGAGGGATGAGGAAGATACAAAATAATACTCTATATAAATCAATATATTAGTTATAATAGTAAACCCTTTTTCTGTGGCTATAGGCTGACTTCCAAAAACAGTGGCTATATAAATGAGTGTGAATAAGCTGACAATTCATGTATGACTGTGCCCACTTGATTCAAAATTTTGTTGTTTAAAGATCAACATTTATTTCCTGTGGTACAGGCCTATAGCCTCAGCTATCTATAATACTGAGGCAGAGGTATGGAAAGTTCAAAGCCAACAGGGCAACTTAAGGAAATACTGTCTCAAAACTAAAAACGACAATCTGACTGGTTTATTTCCTCACATATTTGCTTTGCATATATGTGGCTCTGGCTTTAATCCCTGGTGACAATAAAGGAAAAAGTCTTAACTTTATTCATATGCATATAAACATGTAATTTTATAAATGCAGCACAGTGAATCGTTTCAATTGCAAAGTGGACAATTATTTCATTGATGTTAGGGATACAGTCTCATCTCTTCCCGAATTCCTCTTGTACACCACTATAATTAATCTCCTAATTGTGGCAGTAATTTTATGGTGGGGTTACTTTCACATTACCAGTCTCATTCTCTTCACCAGAAGAGACTTCATTTCACCTTCAAAGTGTGTCTCAGCTGTGGCAAGTGCCCTTCATAAGGGAAGGGCCATTGAGAGCAGAAGGGGACTCTATTAGCTGGACACATCTGCTTTCCAGGTGGCGGCAAATTCTATGTGTGGCTCTTAGGTGAAAAGTTATATGTGCCATCAGTGAATAAATAGACCAGAGAGAATTAAATAGAGTTGATAATAGCTAGGAGTCATGCTCATATTAGAAAAGACAAAAAAAAAAAATAATAGAAGAGATTTTACACTGCTCAGTCTTATTGAAGAATTCTATTCTGTTGATTTTAAACATGATTCAGAGTTTGAAAGCAAAGCCGGTGAAACACACCACATGGTAATGGTGAAGTTTAAGTATGTTTGTGTGTTTGCAAAAAACTACTCAACACTCTGAGGATGATACCTTCTATATCCATTTGGTTTCTATATTTTATCGCTAGTATTTTACCATGAAAATTAAGACAAGACAGGCTATTGCTTATGTTATATTATTTTAAATTTAATATTATATGGGCTAGAAAGATTGCTCAGTGGGTAAGAATACTTCCTGTTTTTCCAAAGGACTAGAGTACAGTTTCTAAAACACTCATAACTGCCAATAACCTAGTAATTCCACCTCCAATGTATATGACACCTTTTCTGATCTCTACAGGTATATACAAATGGCACACACACACACACACACACACACACACACACACACACACACACAAACACACACACAAACACACAAACATATACACAAGCTTACATACACATACAAAGTGGTAAATATTTTAAAATACTTTGATATGATGTTTCTTGGTGTGGCAAACAACACCAATATTTATTGTTAAACATGCTTTTTCTAAAATTCAGAGTTCTTTTTTGACAAATTTGTTTCAAAACATTAATTTATTCTTTAAAATCTCTAGACTTCACTATAACAGCACTTTAAATTGGCTTTTACTTTAAAAAAATCATACTTCCTCACTCAAAACAGATGATGAATATTTTTGCAAAAAAGTAGAAAAAAAGGAAAGAAAGAAACAGTAAGACCCTATATATTCACAACACTGACTGATGATTTGCTCTTATTATATGTTTTGACTTCTATTCACGTTTTCCCACAGTGACTGCATTATAATAAAAGTTTCAATTACTTTGTTTTCCACAATTTTAGAAAAAATATCAAACATAAATTTGAAAGAATATTTTGGTGAGCACATGTGTTCTGGCACCTGGATTCTATTAATATTTAATTATACTTGCTTTTTAATGTTGCTATTCACTTATCTAACGAGTACACACATTAGGTAAATTCTAATATATAATAATTTTTCTCTTCTCATTTTGCTATGGCCTCATATAGTTGCAAATTCATATTAACTATTATTTATAATGTTTGCATAGCACTAGCTCTTTTTGATAACCAAAGTGAATTTTTCTTTTAAAATGTTACCATAAATGTTATGTTGAATTTTAAAACGACTAAATTTCTGAATAGAATTTACTTTCCAATTATAGTTAATAAACATTCATTGAGAACCAATTACAGACCAATCATTGTTACTTGCACTGGCTAAGAAAATGGATAAAATACCTCTCTTGTTCATAAGGAGTTTACTTAAGGCAGGGGACTTCTTTTTAATTTCATTCTGTCAAATGTAGAATGATAGTCACAACAGTGAAGGCATTAACAAGCTCCAGAAAAGGCACTCCCTCTTCTCCAAATCACTGCATGCACCCAGGGCCCAGTTACATGTGCAGGTTAGATACAGTGCAGCAGAAATTATTAACCTTGTTTGGCCCAAAGAGAGAATTTATTTTTCACATAATGTTCCAGAATTTGGGGCAAAGAAGTTTTGTTTCCTACCCAGAATATGGTCTTCAACTCCTATTATACCCCAATTCTTTTCTTCTTATTTATTTATTTATTTATTTATTTATTTATTTATTCATAAGTTCATTCATTTTTTGATGCAGGGTTTCCCTGTATATCCTTGACTATCCTAGACTCCCTTTGTAGATGAGGCTGGACTAAAACTCACAGTGATTCGCCTGCCTCTGCCTCCCAATTAAAGGCTTGCACCACCATGCTCGGCCTAAATGTGTAGCCTAGGCAGGCCTGGAACTTGTGATCCTCCTGTCTCCACCTCCCTCAGCAAATCCTACCAGCGTGAGACACCACAACCGGCCCTTTCTTCTTTACAACACTGAAGTTTATTCAGTTCTTTCAAAAAAGTGTTTTTTGTCCATTGCCCCACGTCTGCTTTGTGAACTCAAGTCAGTCTGGAGCCATCAGAATGGAAGATCGTTTTCACAATCAATGACAGACTTTATAAGCATTTTGGACAATGAGACACAAATGACAAGTCACTAAGAGACTGTGAGGATTCCGTGTGCTTTATGTGTGCAATCTCTATCAAGAAATAGTTTCTTGGCTTTAGGGATGGCTAATCTATTAAAAGCACTGGGTACTTTTCCAAAGGAGGTGAGCTGTGTTCCCAGGATGTGCATGGCCTCTTAACCACCATCTGTGACTCCAGATTCAGAGGACCTCCACAGCCACTCTCAAAAAATATTAAAAAGAAATTGTTTATTGTCCAGCCTCCTGTTATAGCACTGTAATTATAGCCAGTTAGGAGTCTGAGGCAGGAGGATTGTAAGTGAAACTCTTGGAGTAGCAGAGTGAGGTCAAGACCATCTTGGTCACGTTAATAAGATCTGTCTTAAAATAGAAATCCATGATGCCCACAGGAGAAAGTATTGAAGGTGGCATGGATTTTGTAGGTTCTTAGGTTGATAGTCCCATTTGAAAATGCCTTATGCTACAGAAATACAATTATTTGATGTATGTGCAGACACAGAGGCATAACACACACACACACACACACACACACACACACACACACACACACACTTACCACTTGAAATGGTAGAGCTCTGTTACCCACCAAGAATCATAGATTATTTATAAAATTAAAAAAAAAAACCCAATTACCAGACATAAGGAACCTTTTGTATCAGGGAAGTTGAAGAGACTCCCAAAACAATGTAGAATTTTACTGTTGCCCTTGGGTATCTCACTGAAATTAAATGAATCTACACATTGTGGATGACACAGTGCACTTTGGGCATAGTAGTATGAGGAAATCAGCTGGATCTGACCCGAAAGATTCCTCCCAGAGGCCTATTTTTCATAGTATCAAAATTTGATATGCAAGCTTCCAAAGAGGAGAAGGCAATGGCTAGTCTTATCAAGCTGTGATATCTGTGAACTAGAACAGTTTCCAACATAATGAGATATTTCCCAAAGTACAACAGTGGTATTGTATCTTCTTGGTAACCAACAGCTGTCTAATTGGACTTAAGACCATTCAACAGGAAATAAATCATGTCTGGCACTATAAACCTAGCCCCAAACCAAGGCTAGTAAGGTTAGTGGATTTTAGAAGAAAACTTACTACTACTGCTTTACTAAATCAGTGTGGTTTCTAAGGGCTTCCAAAATATTTTTTCTTATGCTCACAGATAAGTGTGGATTTCAGCCTTCATCAAAGAATCTTCTCTTACAGCAGATAAAAACCATAAAAAGAAAACTCTATCTGCTCAATATTCAGAGTGCAACTGGTCATGAGGTGCCCCAGTTGAATCATCTTCATTATAACTTTTTTGTTTTTTTTCTCCTTTATTAATTTATTCTTGTTATATCTCAATGGTTATCCCATCCCTTGTACCCTCCCATTCTTCCCTCCCTCCCATTTTCGCCTTATTCCCCTCCCCTATGACTGTTCCTGAGGGGGATTACCTCCCCCTGTATATGCTCATAGGGTATCAAGTCTCTTCTTGGTAACCTGCTGTCCTTCCTCTGAGTGCCACCAGGTCTCCCCCTCCAGGGGACATGGTCAAAGGTGAGGCACCAGAGTATGTGAGAAAATCATATCCCACTATTCAGCTATTAAAAACAAGGAATTCCCGAAATTTGTGGATAAATGGATTGAGCTAGAAATGATCATAATGAGTGAGTTAACCCAGAAGCAGAAAGACTCAAATGGTATATACTCACTTATATCTGCATATTAGCCCAAGGGGCATGTTCCCCGAAAGCCTTCACTTACCAGGAAACTGAGACAGAGGGAAGGACATTCTAGTGGGACTCTAGATGAGACAAGCATGGGAGAATGGCAAAGTAGAAGGATCCAGAGGGTCCTAGAAGCCTACATGTACAACATTATGATAGGCAGATTTGGACTCAGGGGTCCCGCTCAAACTAAGGCATCAGCCAAGGACAATACAGGCGGTAAACTTCAAACCCCTACCCAGATCTAGCCAATGGACAGAACACTCTCCACAGTAGAGTGGAGAGTGGGATATGATTTTCTTTCATTATAACTTTTATACCTAAAGATCAAGGAACTTCCATCACTTCCACCTGGCAGCCTGCCCTACCATGCCACAGAGGAAGAGGATACAGGCAGTCCTGATGAGACTTGATAGGTTGGGGTCAGTTGCTAGGGGAGAATGGTTTCCCTTCTTTGAGGCCTAGAGGAGGGGAATAAGGAGGAAGATGGAGGAAGGGTGGGACAGAGAAGAGACAAGTGAGCGGGCTATGATTGGGATGCAAAATGAATAAATTTTTAAAAATTTATTTATTTATTTATTCTTGTTATATCTCAATGATTATGCCATCCCTTGTATCCTCCCATTCTTCCCTCCCTCTCTTTTTCCCCTTATTCCCCTCCCCTATGACTGTTCCTGAGGGAGATTTCCTCCCCCTGTATATGCTCATAGGATATCAAGTCTCTTCTTGGTAACCTGCTGTCCTTCTTCTGAGTGCCACCAGGTCTCCCCCTCCAGGGGACATGGTCAAATATGAGGCACCAGAGTACGTGTGAATTTTTAAAAAAGAGGCTGGAAGTGGTGTCCTTAGTAGAAGGGTGGGCAAAACTAAGATACATAATACTTGAGGAAATCTTCAATGGCAGAAAACTAATACTTAATATGAAAAGTAGAGGGGAGAGAGAGAGAGAGAGAGAGAGAGAGAGAGAGAGAGAGAGAGAGAGAGAGAGAGAGAAAGAGAGAGAGAGAGAAGAGCTGACACTGGCCAAAACCAGAATAAAACTTTCCAGGGATGGATTATATGATCAAAGTAAAAGAAAATGTGGTTTGGAGCTTTCGAAATATCTTTCTATCATGGAAACAACAATTACTACCTTTGGCCTAAAGTTTTCTTTGTTTTGACCTAGCTCTAGCACCAGGTCATACACTTTTACATAAATAAGTCAGTAATTTCTTATTCGAAGAGTGTGATTTGTTCTCATATTGGGCTTACAAAATCTGCACAATGTCTACTTACATAATTTATCAGCATGGCATGGCCAGTGAATACTATAGTTCCTAGAAAAAAAAATAGTACTGAATAATTGAAAGCAATGTTTAAAACTACAGATACTGTCAGAAACTGATGGGAGAATGATGACTCGATCTCTGGCATTTTTTTCCTACTTGTACTATATTAATTCATCTCAGAAAAGAAAGAACATGTAACTGAAATAAAAGTTGTAGAAATATTAGGACACACATATAGGAGGTATGGTTGGCCTTTCCACTATCCTGTCACTGTTTCAGTTTTCTTTTGTTTTGCTGTTGTTTTGTTTTGTTTTGTTTTGTTTTTTTTTTTGGTCCTCAATGAAAAGTATTAGAATGAAATTCCAGGAAACACACTGTAAGATAAAACTAAAGCTACAGGCTGAAGACATAACAGCTGTCCTTTTCTAGTAGAGACTAATGTGTACTATTTCAACAATGGCTACATGTTTGCATAAATCATGTCCACTACTTATTTTTGATGATACCTGGTACTGCTTCCACACTTGTGTGCATGTGTGACACCAACACAGACAGACAGAAATCACAACTCAGAATACAATTTTTAGTAACAAAAGGAAATAGATCTCAACCTCGATTTAACCTAATTCAAGTTGTGATGTGCTTGCTGTAGAAATATGACTACAAACGACAAGCTCCTTGACATCTAGCTGTCCCAAGGCACTGAGGAAGCTCCATCACAGAGCTGGTGGTCCAAACCTTGCAAACAGATATGAAGTCACTCTCAACCCAAACTTTGGTTTTGGTTTGGTTCAGTGTGGTTTGCTTATTTGTTGTTGTTGTTGTTGTGTTCCCAGAAAGGCACTGGTCTTTTTAAATTATTATTCTTTAATTAATTAATTTACTTATTTATTCACTTCACATCCCAATGGTAGCCCTTTCTCTCTGCTCCTCCTGGTCCCATCCATCCTACCTCTTCCCCTCTTCCCCCTCCTCAGAAAAGGGGAGCCCCTCTCCCTAGCTCATCAAGGTGCTTCAGGACTGAGCACTGTCTTTTGCAGCACATGTTTTTCTTGTGTTTAGCAGCAGTGAGGTGCTGTTAAAGACCCTACTGTGTTCTGGAATTGTCCAGTGGCTAGGACCTGCATATTATCTTTCTTTCTCAGCCCTCTGCCCACTCAGTCTCTATTTCTCTCACTTTCTGCTGCTCCTTCAGCAGCTTCAAGGCACTACCACTTGGTCTATGGACTACCACCCAGCTGTTGGCTGCCACCGTGCTGCTCTGCCTCTTCCATGGCAATCCGTTGCCTCTGCTTCATCCTTCTCAAGTCACCTCCTCAGTGTGCACTACTGAAAGTAGATAGCTCCAGAGAAGCCTTTGATAAAGCTGAAGCTGCCCCCAAGGCTGTATAGAAAGCCCCCAGTCCTCTGGCTCACCACATGAACCTGAGCCACCTGTTTGCCGAGACTGCAATATTCATTGGCACCAATCACAACCATTGGTTTTTGACCAATCACGTCCTTGTTTGTTTAGCACCTATCAGAGCTAGCCCTCTGCTTTGGCATCAAGGTAGATGCTCTTGTTCTGACCTTCGGTGGGTATTTATGGTTACATAGTCACCGGTCACCGAGACTTCATTATTGCATGTGATACAAAACAACTGGCCTTGTTGTGCCAGTCGCTTTTGGGGCACAGCAATCAGCTATGGTCCTTGTGCAGTTTTCTTCCTATGTTCCAGGTGATTGGTGCAGTGTGAAGGTGGTGAGGCTCACTGTTAGACGGGCTGGTATTTTCTTTAAGGCAGTCAGGTTAACAAGCAGAAGTCCAACAGCTTCAAGGCAGCCAGGACAGCAAGGGGGAAGCTAAACATGTGCCCTCCCTGTCTTTTCTTCTTTATGGAAAAATGAATATGAGGACTGACTAAAAGAAGAACCTGAAGACTTTATCATTAACACTAACAAGAGTTGACAGTGCTTACCAGGGAGACGTGGGCCCCTGACACAAACCCACCTATTTGACATTATCTTTTTTCAATAATGATGGTATTTGTATACTCAGTGCTTCAGACAAACAAGTACAATATAGGAAATTCAGGTGACTTGACTATATTAACATAAATAATTATTTGAGAAAGAGAGATAGATAGATAGATAGAGAGAGAGAGAGACAGACAGACAGACAGACAGAGAGAGAGAGAGAGAGAGAGACAGAGAGAGAGAGAGAGAGAGAGAGAGAGAGAGAATGAGAGAGAAAGCGCTACTGACATATGCAAGACCATTGATAGAGTCAGTCTTTTACACTTGAATGTACTCATCATGTAAGAGAGAAATAATATATGCAAATTTCCAGGCCGTATTCAAACTCAGCTGCAGAAGAAAACGGAATGGCAGGTTTTTGTTTCCCCAAGCCTAAAGAACTGAAACCATGCCTAGTTGCACATCCACTAATATGCACAATTTGGTGGTCTCAAGTGGCTGGTTTGGGCTATGTGTATATGTGTGTGGGGGTTGTATATACAGTATATAAATTCTGTAGCAGAGATTGTTAAAGATAGTGGGTGATTATTTTTGTTCCTACGATAGGGGAGGGTGGCAATTGTGAAGGCTGTGGAGAGCAGGAGGGAGGTCTCCATTTCCTTTTATTGTATTTCTATTTATAGTAACATACAATCCACCAGGCAGGATCCAGGACCAGCCTTGTGTGTTCTCCACTGTCAATAAACTTGACCTTCATAGTATTGATCCAGGTAATATTCTTCTCTCTCTCTCTCTCTCTCTCTCTCTCTCTCTCTCTCTCTCTCTCTCTCTCTCTCTCTCTCTCTCTCTCCTCTCTCCCTCTTGTCATAAGATGCTCTGTTTAAGTACAAGAGATCCCATCTTTGACCTCCCTTTCCAGCAGCTCAGTACTTCTCAGAATGAGATTCTTTAATCTAAGAAACAAATTTCTGACCTTCTCAGTTGTCAGGGAAATTCTCTTTTGACTTGTCATAGCATGTCCACCTGATTTTAGGAATCTCGAGATTTTGATGAACGTGAAAGATCTATTTTGTGTGTGTTTTCTGTCCTTGATTCCATACATTTTCATAAGCATAGCTTGGTATATGAAAAGACAAGCTTTGTAGTCTCAGATACCTTTTCCTTTTAACATAGTACTTTTATTGGTTCTTTGGAAATTTCACATAATACACCCCATCACATTCTCTTCCAAGACTGTCCTTCTCTGCCCTGCCCTGTGCTTGTGACCTGACCACCCCCCCCAATAAACATAGTCACTGGAGTGTGATCAAACTCTCAGTGTCCTACCCTTCTGACTCTTTCCCCTCCTGTACCTCACTGGAAGCTATCAGTTGTGGACAGCTTCCTTCAGCATCCTTATCACACTTTACGGAATCTAGCAGAGACACCTAGTAGCCTGGGCCATAGAGACGAAAGAGGACACCGTCTAACTAGACAAGTCTCCTTGTAGAGGGAGGGAAACACCAACCCACTCAAAATCTTCTACTCAAAATTAACCCTGCCTACAATACGTGCAGGGATGAAGACAAAACAGCTATAGCAGAAATTGAGGGAAGGTCCAACCAAAGCCTGGCTCAATCTAAGACCTATTCCATGGGAGAGAACCAACCCCAGACATGTTAACAGTACTCTGCTGTGCTTGCAGACAGGAGTCAAGCAGAGTTGTCCGCTGATAGACTTCACCTAGCAGCACCTATTAACAGATTCTCAGACTCACTCCTAAACATTGGGTGATGCATAGGAAGCCTTGAAGAAAAGTAGGGGGAAGGAGCCTGGAGGTGACAGTAGCTTCACAAGAAGGCCAACACAGCCAACTAATAAGGACCCAGAGGGTCCCACTGGGACTGAAACACCAACCAAGGACCTTGCATGGACTGGACCTAGACCCGCTACAAAGATGTAGCTATGAATATCTCAGGATGCATGTGGGTCCTCTTGTTAGGAGACTGGGGACTCTCTCTGTCATGTATGTTTTTGACAGCTTTTCAACTACTTCTCCCTGACAAGACTGTCTTGCCAGACCACAGAGGAAGAGAAGAGTCTTGATACAACTTCATGAGATCAGGTTGCTGGGAAGGAAGGCTCCTGTCTTCTGAGGAATAGGAGAGGGGAACAGGGAAGAGGAAGGAAGGGCAGATAAGGAGGGTTGTAATATGAATAAATAAATACATTTTTAAAAGATTTCTTTTCAGTGTCTTACTGTTATGGCTGTTACTTTTATGGGATCAAAAAAAGAGTGGAGATAGAAGTTCTTCACTGAAGCCTTTGCTGTCTCTCTTTCTAAACTGCATCTGCAGTCAACCATCTATATAACTGACAAATTAGTTTCCTTGCTCTTGACAGTCAGCTGGAGCAGAGATCATGGGCTTCCACATGTTTTTTTTTGTCAGAAGCACAGACCATGAGCAGGGACCCTGGTTGTGATAGGACTCTTGGAGTCAGCATGGAGCACAGACATCAACATAGCTTCAAGTGGCTGAGCAGGACCACTCACATAAACATGGCTCCCAGTGGCAGAACTTCCCATAGACATCTTTTTAAATGAAATTTTTTACATGTATATCAAAGCATTTCCTTAGGAATTTGTTACTGTGTTTGCATTCTGCCCACATTCTTTCCTGCTATTTCCCAGTGTAACTGAATCTCCAGAAATATTACTTGAAAAAAATCTGTTTATTGTTATTCGATGTGTTTCCTTTTCCCATAGAAGATTTGAAATGGCTTTTGGATTATTTGAAAAAAGGTAACTCACTCAACTCTAGGTAAATCTTTATTCCTGTGAAAAGTACTGAACTTAGTTTATTATCTAAATATTCAACATTTTCCCACAGTACCTTTAAGTGTCAGTAAAGTGCCAGTCAAATTGTAGTAGTAGATAATGACCCTGATAACTATTGAGGGTCAGGTGCCAATAATCAAGCTGTGTATTATTTATCACATTCGGATGCCTACAACAAACACTTAATCTAGATTCACTCAAGTGCAGCAAATGATACATTTATTCCACTTTGCAAAGGAAAGGAATTCTTAAAACAGTTATTTTATGTAAGTACACCAAGTCTGTTCTGCAAGTAGGCAAACATACTTGTCCAAGGTCAAATAAAAGATAAAACAGAATCTAGACCAAGGCATTGTGAGCCACAGCCCATGCTCTCATGCAGTATGCTAAACTGCCTAACAAGAAGCCCTCAGCAGACCCTGTCAAAGCAGTTAGTTATCCACAGGCAAAGGAGATAAACCTACCCTTCATACAGGATCAAATTTAATAAAGGTGTGACTGAAGTAAATAATTGTTGAAGTAGACTGTATCACAGAGAACTTCATTTTATCCCTATGTACTACCATATCTATCTATCTATCTATCTATCTATCTATATCTATCAATCTATCTATCTATCTAAATATCATATATTATCTAAAATATAATTATCTATCATCCATCTATTATCTATTGTTACAATTTTTGATTTTGTTTGACACAGAATCTTCCTATATGGACCATAATGATCTTGAAGTCATAATTTTGCATCTTCAGTCCACCTAGAATTGGGGATGTAAGCTATAGAACCAAACCCAGTTCACAGGCTAACCTCTATCATCTCACTTTTTCTCAAATACACTTTGTAAGTCATATGTTCCAACAGCAGGCGAGCTCAGGGTGCTTTCCCTGGATGCAGCTACTGAAGTGAGAACTTTCAAGCAAATAGTTTATCAGGTGAGTTACTTCAGAACTTCCCTGTATTGACAAGGGCATAAACAAAACAAAACAGAACAGATCATGACACAAAGCACAGCAAGTCATCTTTTTGCCTGCACTAAAACCCAAGCAGGACTTACTGAACCTCCGGCATCTGAAGGATCTCAAAATCTGCACAGTAGGTGGGAGAAAATTGACCCTTGCATCTTACACAAATTATTTATCCAGTACAGATGCAATTGCAAGCATTCTGGAGCATTCTCGTGAATGTTTAATAATCTCATCACACCAAAAGTACCTCAAAGCCAGGTAGCAATGTTGCATGCCCTTAATCCCATACTTGGGAGGCAGAGGCAAGTGGATCTCTGTGAGTTCAAGACCAGCCTAGTAATGTAATACACACGGAGTTCCAGGACAGCCAAAAACCACACACAGAGAAACTCTGTCTTGAAAAACAATAACAACTCCCCCCCCCCCCCGAAAGACACCTTAATTTGTAGAACATGTTAATTTGTATATTTCAAATACTCTTTACCTGAAGCTCTAACTTCATGAAGGTTCACTCAGGGAGGGATAATTGGCTCATAAGCTGATGGGAACTGTACTCTGTATACTACTGGAAATAGCCTCCTAGATATTCCTGAGAGAGTATCTCTTCAGAGTCGAGAGTCCATGAGTCTTATGCCATTATTGCTATAAGGAGGAAATAGCCCATTAGCCCAGGAAAGAAGATGAGGGAAGTCATAACAACTCGTCCTATCAGTTTTAAAAGTTATATGGCCTTTGAACATAGATATTTACTGAACATTAACTTCCTCGGGGATGCTTTTATATCTTTTGTAAGGAAAACTTTAGGTCCTTTAGTGTATTGCAGTTTGAGGTGATATCAACTGAATAGTGTGTTTTTTTTTATAATACTTGCAAACTTAAACTCTCTTCGTTTTTGTCTAGACTATCAATATGCCTAATATTTATATAGAAGACAGATAGAAAAACCCACCCTAGTCATACACATACACACACTCACACTCTGTCCATGCCTCTATCTCCATCTCTCTGCATCTGCTTGGTCTCTTTCCCTCCTATCTGCCCTCTTTTCCTCCCTTCCTCCTTAGATAGAGCAGAAATAGTGATTGATGCTTGTACCATCCATAATAAAATGAGATAGATTCCTACTAACATATGTATACTTAGGTGCATGAAGTACAATAATGCAAACATTATTCTAATACTTGCTAGATTTAACAAGGACTTGAGGCAATTTTGATAGACACTTTGTACTGACTGATGTTTTTTATTGTATGAACTCATTCATTAGAAGTCATGTACTTTCTGTCTAATGGTTTTCTCTCAATTGTGATTTTATGTGATACAACCTACTTGCAGCAAGCTCTAGAAATATCTGCTATGAAACGTACAGAACAGGTGCAGTTCTTGCTAATCACAGTAATTTCTACAACACTTTGTGTATTTCATGTAGGAGCTTTACTTGGAATAATATTTATAAAAGTTAAGTGGCAAGAAGAGATTTACTTTTCTAAGAGAAATAATGTGATTACCACAATTGCAAAAATAGGATTTCTTCTGGCTACTTTATTGAGAATATTTCAAATGAATTTGTATACTTTTGATAACAGAAAGTCAGTTCGATCAGATCGTGCATTTTCCTTTAAATTCTCATACCTCAGGATTGTGAATAATGATAAATAACTAATAGCTGTAGCTTAATGAATACATTAAATGAATTTAAATACAAGCATGGTGCATATTAAGTGAGAGAACTCAATATTGAATTATTCTATAAGGTTTAAGATGTTTTACCCATTCTACAAATGAGAAAATGTGGTCGAGGGTAATTAGAAAACCTACTCAGATTCAAATGGCTAAAAATATTGAAGTTATTTGACCAAGAGGACGAACCTTAGAACCTTGGCTGTGTCCTTCCTGCCATAATTTATGTCATCAAATAAATTTTGGTGTATTTATGAACTCTAGTAAATGCTTTTTTGAAAATGTTTTGGTAAAGTAAAAAACACAAGAAGAAAATTATTCTGTAAATGAATGAATAAATGGTTTTTAATAATAAGGCAGTATATTTACTTGAATATTCTGTAAATGACACAAAGAACTGCAAGGGGGGACTTTCCAATTTTCTATATACTTTATGTTTTGCATAGAGGATCTTCATTTCAAGTCAGTCAATAATTACTCCACATATTTCTTCTTCAGAGAATAGTCCATAATGAGCAATCATAGCTTTAAGTCATCAGTCAATCACTATTTGCTCTATTAGTTATAATGCTAAGTCATAAGAACATATGCTTTGTGTTTCATATACTTTCAAACTGGATTAAAACTTCTGTAGAATTTGAGACATGCATCTCTCAAAAATAACACTTCAAAATCCCTTATAATTACATTTTGATGTTTAGCTAGTTTTTCAAGAACACATGTAAGTCAAAAGGAGATCTGAGAATTAACTATTGACTTATATAATCCAATGCCCATAGTTTTTACACTTTATCTTCCAGATATCTTTGAAATTGTTAAAAAAAAATTGATGAGTCGAGATTTTTCACTTTCAGAAACATCTAACGCAGTACAACAATAGTTTTGGAAATATTAACAAAGGTTATATTATAATCCTGTGAGCACTTTTGTGAAAAATTATAATAGAAGCTCTAAGTGACTCATATCCTCTATCATGACAATCAGTTTAATCAATGAAAGAGGACAAGATAGCTTTTTTTCCCCCCTCAGTAGCAGCTTTCATTTGGTTGGGCATAGTCTTATTTCATTGCACTTGCAGCAGATACAGGATAAGAAGTTTAAAACTATTAAATTCACAAAAGTATAATTTTTGGGAAGATGAGAGTTTCCACAGATTTCATTTGTTTGATTGAAATGGTGATTATTATAGTTTATGATAAAACATTCAGATAATGCGCATTGTTTGAGATAAAGCAAAATAACTGTATTTTATTTTTTAGAAAATATTTTATATAATCATAAAAATATCTGCTTTTTCCTAATAGAACAAGGCTGAAATATGTGCTTCTCATGAGAGAACAATGTGTAGAAATAGTTTTCTGAGAATAAGCACATATTTGCAGTAGAAGCCAGAGCATTGACTCTTCGGTTCATTCTAGGGTAGAGTAAAATTATATAATATAAATTCAGTTTACTAGGTTTTCAGATAATAGTACCATCTTGGAATGCGAAATAGTAGAGACTGCATCCATGTTCTGGAATATTTAAATTTTAATTTTCACATTAAAAAAAGTAACGAATAAAAATTTCAAACCAGCGTATTGGTATAGCAGATTGTAATAAAATTATGAAACCCAATCAATATATGTAATGTCCTCTTCAACACAGGTATAAACACATTGGGTCTAGCCAAGAATAAAATAGCCAAAGTGCTTGATTTGGAAGTAATCAAATGTCAAATGAGTATGGATAGGCCAGACCTCATAAAATGAAATCTTTACAGAGCAGTTTACCACATTTTGAAAGACATACTTGTGCCAAGATCGTGTGACAGAGAGCTGCCCATTTCCTCCAAGAAGTGAGAAAAGGCCTCTATGATCACAGGACCTCTGCAGTTTTGCAGTTTTGAAGAAGTGGCATGACGACAGGCAGCATCATTCCAACGAGTGTGGATGCTTCCTTGGTGATCAGGAAGGAAAGCGTCTCGGTGGATACCTTGACTACAATCTGAAGACACCTTCAGCAGAGGACACTAGAGCTACACTCAGACTCAAGAATCGTGCAAACTATAAGAAAAACAAGTATTTTTTTAAATTACCATATATCATATTACTTATTAGGAAACATTAAACAACCATTTGAAAATTTACCACGTTTCTAAAAGGGAAAAGTGCTTAGAAACCTCAGACATTTTGGTCTTCACTGACTCTTTCATTTTTCTTTTGTGATCCTGTTAGTACTTGCTCATTTCTCTTATTATGCTGACCCCTTTACGGTTTGTTTTTTTCCTATTCTTTTGCACCTCATAGTAGTATACCACTACCACCACCGCCGCCTCCACCACCAGCAACCCTTTTCCAGGAGTGTTCTTTCGTCTTGGGCTAAGTCTTTATGATTTCAACTCAGTAGATATCTAATCTTTGGCCGTAGCAGGAATAACTTTTATGATAGTTTTCCTATGTCTCCTGACCCAACCCTGGGTGGTTAGAGTTGGCAAGAGCTTGCTTTACACTTAGTGAAATACAGAACCAAACAGACAAAAAGAAAAATCTTAGCTTCATTCCACCACCACATCTTTTTTTTTTTAACACAATGATTGGAATTAGTATGGCCTAAAATTTACATTAGTCTCAAAATTGATTAACCAAAGATTTATACAGAACCGTTTAAAAGGAAGAGGGCCTGTCTTTGCTACTTCATGAATTGCACATGTAAGCTGGAAAATCTTTGGCATTTTCTTTTAGAAACTGGTGAAGACCTGAGTATAGGAGAAAATGGAGAAACATGGTGTATATATGTATATAGTCCAACTTTTGAGCATCTTTATAAGTCAGATCTAGAGATACCAGCAAAATTACTCAGCATCAGTTTTAACTGTGTTGACTATCAAAAATCAGTGACCTCGAAGCACTACTACTCAGTATATATGCATGTACTTATTTTTCTACAGTTGTTTGCAAGACAGAAAAGCAGACACTGTAGTGTCCATTCTGATCAGTCATAAGTTTTGCAAATTGCATATAGGAGTCATGATAAAATTAATACAAAAAGAAAATTTGAAAACTTAATGCAATTAAAATATTATTAAAAGTGAAACACAGGACATATATTTGATAAGAAGATGATATTCAGGAATATCTTGGCTAATCAAAGATTTATATAGAACTATTTAAATGGAAAGTGAAACCATGTGGAGGCATCCTTCAACCCATGGAGTGTTGTTACAGAATATATTCCAGTAAATTCTGAGGATGAAGAATAGAGTTTTCTAACACTAACAATTACTGTGCTGAACAAAGACACTATATCAGCAAAGTGATAGCAGCATAAAACAGGAAGTTCATTTGGAACTATGTGGGGCTTACTCTTACACACTAGGGATTAAAGTATAATTCTGTGAATGAAGTGAAGTATATGTAGTCACTCAATGAATGAAGTACAACTTTTAAGATGCTTTACGGCAAGACTTGTTAAAAATTAATGTCTATTTTAATAAGTTATAGTTCTTAAACACACAAATGCCCAACACTTTCCGCCAAGTCTTGTTTATCCTAAGTCTGGGCTAGAACCTATGAACACACATCGTTCCTATGCAGTCAAAGGGGATTGAACACCACTGGGCCACTTCTGGTTCAAACAAGGAAAATGTAAAGTGAATAACGGTGCAGTTTAAATTACCCATGACGATAGCCCAATGTATGCTGTTTCTTGTAAGCTAAGACACGTAGAAACATGGTTAAAATTCATTCAAAAGCAAAAACGAGAATCAGAAGCAGCAGCAAGGAAGCCCGTATAAAATGATCAAGAGAAAGCACCAGCTGAATTGTGCTGTGGACAATGAGTCCATGAAACTTCTAACATTTTTACTTGATTAAGACAGCTAATGGATATTGTGTAGAATTTAGAAGTGGTATTATTTTGCAGAGAACTCTGAATTCTAGGGATCTTAACAAGGAATGATGAAGAATGTAGTTTGTTTGTCAACTCCTGACCTTGCACGTAATATACATAAAAATTATACATATATATGTTCACTTGTACCTCAACAAAGAGGAAAGTTTTAACTTAAAAAAGGAAAATGATTAGCTCAGAATGGAAATGTACAAAGTACATTGTATTTCACATACAAATGGAAAAAATTTACAGTATTAATAAATGTAAGGATGAAAGATCAGATAGAAAGTATAATTATAAAAATGAAAAATTCTGAAACTTTTTCATAAACTTAGTAAACAAAGGACTAAGAGTTAAAGAAATCTGTCAAAGGTGGTGGGAAAAATCTGTAAATCAATCGTAAATCATCAGTGTGGGTAAATAATATGTAATTAATCTACAATATTAATTTTTGTGTGAGATAATGGGGTCTTTAAGAAAGATCCCATTTACTTTGACATTTGACCAATTTGGGAGAGAATTATAAAATACTAAAGGTGCTTGAGTGAACAGATGTATCTTACTTTTCTTGAGGAGTCAGAGACCCTAAAAATAATATTAAGAAGCAGTCTCAAGCAAATACTGCCATATTTGTTCTTCAATTACTTAGTTCACTGCAGCTTCCTGGGAGAGTGGTAAACTAGCAACTAGTATGCTCCTGCAGCCAGCCTGTCTCACAGAACACAGGAGCCAGTAGTCTTGGTGCTGACATCAAATCAAAACATCTACATCACTTTCCCAGAAAAAACAAACAAACAAACAAACAAACAAAAAACAAAACAAAACAAAACAAAACAAAAAACCCCCAGAAACTCTGTGAGCCTGTTTCTGCAGAACGAATTACCAGCAAAGGCTATCCCATGAATGCTCCAGATGAATCCAGATGATTTCCTGGTTTTGTAACCATTGAGAATCTTGAAAAACTTAATTTTTTTTCAGTGACTAGACACCAGACTAGATACAGACAGACAGAACACAGACTAGAGACTCTATTTCTGAAACTTGTAAGGAAAAGTAGCTTTTTAAATTTACTGTTTGAGTTGATTTTTATTGTTTTGTCTGCTTTTTGTTTTAACCCTGGCTTTGACACAAAAATTGGCTACTGCAGATTAAACTGGGAATGTGAGGGCATTCTCTGAGTGATGGATGCCTTCTGTAAAATAAGTAACCAAAGAATAATATACCACAGTGATTTTATAGCCATCATTTTTCAGGTGTCTAAAAAAAAAAGGCAAGAACTGTAAGAAACATTAACCTTTGACTTACCCACCCCCACTACAGAATTAGAACTGAATGCTGCACAATCCTTGACTGGAACTATCAAAGGTGACCTATGGGTCAAATACTTTTCTGGCTAGTACTTGCTTTCAACCACAAGTATGATAATTTACTAAGTACCTGATAATCAACAAAGTATTTAATATTAATATTCTGCTTCTAGTTTTTCATAAGAAACTATAACAGTATACTTCTTTTTTTTTTTATTAATTTATTCTTGTTACATCTCATTGGTTATCCCATCCCTTGTATCCTCCCATTCTTCCCTCCCTCCCATTTTCCCCTTATTCCCCTCCCCTATGACAGTACCTGAGGGGGATTACCTCTCCCTCTATATGATCATAGGGTATCAAGTCTCTTCTTGGTAACCTACTGTCCTTCCTCTGAGTGCCATCAGGTCTCCCCGTCCAGGGGATATGGTCAGAGGTGAGGCACCAGAGTGTTTGAGAAAGTAATATCCCACTCTCCACTCTACTGTGGAGAGTGTTCTGTCCATTGTCTAGATCTGGGTAGGGGTTTAAGGTTTACCGCCTGTATTGTCCTTGTCTGGTGCCTAGTTTCAGTGGGACCCCTGTGCCCAAATCTGCCTATCATAATGTTCTATTTGTAGGCTTCTAGGAACCTCTGGGTCCTTCTATTTTGCCTTTCTCCCATGAATCTCACATCTAGAGTCCCACTAGTATGTCCTCTCTTCTGTCTCTGTTTCCTGGTAAGTGAAGGCTTTCGTGGGACATGCCCGTTGGGCTAATATGCAGATATAAGTGAGTATATACCATTTGAGTCTTTCTGCTTCTGAGTTAACTCACTCATTATGATCATTTCTAGCTCAATCCATTTATCCACAAATTTTGGGAATTCCTTGTTTTTAATAGCTGAATAGTATTCCATAGTGTATATGTACCACAGTTTCTTTATCCATTCTTCTACTGAGGGACACTTAGGCTGGTTCCATGTTCTGGCTATTATGAATAAGGCTGCTATGAACATGGTTGAGCAAATTTTCTTGTTGTGTGCTGGAGCATCTTCTGGGTATATTCCAAGGAGTGGAATAGCTGGGTCTTGAGGAAGCCCTATTCCCATTTTTCTGAGATAGCACCAGATAGATTTCCAAAGTGGTTGTACTAGTTTGCATTCCTACCAGCAATGAAGGAGTGTTCCTCTCTCCCCACATCCTCGCCAGCATGTGGTGTCGCTTGAATTTTTTATCTTAGCCATTCTGATAGGTGTAAGATGGAATCTCAGAGTTGTTTTGACTTGCATTTCCCTGATGATTAAGGAGGTTGAGCATTTCTTTAAGTGTTTCTCAGCCATTTGATATTCCTCTGTTGAGAATTCTCTGTTTAGTTCCATGCCCCATTTCTCGATTGGGTTATTTGGTTTGGTGGTATTTAATTTCTTGAGTTCTTTATATATTTTGGATATTAGACCTTTGTCATATGTGCGGTTAAAGGAATAGCATCTTCAACAAATGGTGCTGGTCTAACTGGATGTCTATGTGTAAAAAAATGCAACTGGACCTATATTTGTCACCTTGTACAAAACTCAAATCCAAGTGGATTAAAGACCTCAACATAAAACCAGAGACACTAAATCACTTAGAAGAAAAAGTGGGGAAGAGCCTGGAACATATTGGCACAGGAGACAATTTCCTGAACAGGACACCAATAGCCCAGGCATTAATGTCAACAATTAATAAATGGGACCTCATGAGGCTGAAAAGCTTCTGTAAGGCAGATGACACCGTAAAGAGTACAAAGCGACAGTCTACAGACTGGGAAAAGATCTTCACCAACAGTATACTTCTATTCAAGAATTATAGAAAATTGTTCTTTATTTGAGTCATTAAATGCATCCATATTACTCTGGTGCCTCACCTTTGACCATGTCCCCTGGAGGGGGAGACCTAGTGGCACTCAGAGGAAGGACAGCAGGTTACCAAGAAGAGACTTGATACCCTATGAACATATACAGGGGGAGGTAATCCCCCTCAGGAACAGTCATAGGGGAGGGGAATAAGGGGAAAATGGGAGGGAGTGAAGAATGGGAGGATACAAAGGATGGGATAAGCATTGAGATGTAACAAGAATAAATTAATAAAGGTGAAAAAATAAAAAGCTTTAAACAAATAGAAAAAAAATAAATGCATCCATATTGTCAGGACCAATTTCTCATCAAATGATACTAATTCAACAACACAACATAGTCTTACTATTGGACCACAGATATCGTTCCATAGTTAGTTTTGGTACATAATTGCATTTTTTGAATAATTTAATCATGGATTAAAAAGGCTACTATGGCTTCTGATAGAATTATTACGGTTATACATGAGATAATAAAATAATAATAATGGCACACTATTGTTTCCTGTTTTACTCTTCTATACTTAAGAATTGGTAGTATCTTTCATAGTATTCTTCTAAGCTAAGAAAAAAATTCTCCTGTTTTTCACAATGTCACAATACATGGTTTATAATATTATTCAAACAGAGTTTGCAAAAATGTATATTAGCTTTAATTGTAAGGATTTTGCCAAGCAAATTAGAAGCATCTGAAAAATTATTTGTGGGTACATAAATGTTAAAAGCTTTTCTCTTTAGGTTCTCTACAATAGAATTCTAAATACAAGGCTGTGAGTTTGTTACATATTTTGAATGCTAATTCCAGTAGAAGTTTGTGGTCTGCGTTGCCGGAATTTGGTGTTGTTGATCATATTCTTTGTGTGCTAGTTTTCAGTTTAGCTAGAGGACCAGAAAAGTAATGAAGTAGAAATCGTCCTTGTTCTACAGCTGTGGTAATTCTTTCAGAGCACCTCATAATTGGCAATAGAAGGAAACTTGAAAATACATAACTTTGTGCTACAAAAATGCATGTGATGATTTTCTCTTGCAAATTCTTCTTACATAAACTGTTTGTGATATATTCAACATTAAGAGTGTTAAGCAGAAAAGGAAAATTTCTGAGTCATATAACATTTCAATTAAGCACACAATCCTCTAATTCAGAATTTGTCCCCAAATTTATAAAGTGAGATAATATTGAGCATATTGGCCTTCTAGAGCATAAATAGTATTCAAATTCCTAAGGTGAGATAATGATGATGTACTTCTGTTCTCTATTTCATATATATATATATATATATATATATATATATATATATATATATATATATATAATGTGTGTATATGTACTCATTTGTACCTGGTCACATATGTATGTGATGAGAGCTCAAAAGCTTTAAGGTACATAGACACTGCTTAATTGCTCAAATGTCCTGATTCTGAAAATATCCTATTAATCATATTTTTCAACTGTTATATCAGGAAAACAAGTAATGGGTTATATAGTACATTCATTAGCAATTTCCGCCTATTATTGATTATCCTTCAGAATTCTCGCATACCCATGCAACTTGCTCTTAGGTAATATATTCATGTGTCTATTAAATATAATCACTGACCAATCATAAATCATTACCAATTATTTTGAGTTCTATAGAGGTATATTTTACGAGTCTCATTTTATATCTGAGAAAATTGGAGCGGAGTAGAGAAACAGAATTTTTATGGTTATACTAGAAGCCTCTGTCCTAAGGAAGAGTACAATGAAAAAGCCAATGTCCTAAGCCAGGAATGTGTCTGCATTGCCATACTGGAGGCCAGTTATGGTGGTGCACAAGATGGATCAGCGAGCACATGTACTTGATACTAAACCTGACAAATTAAGTTTGATCCCTGGGACAAACCTACTGGAAGGAAAGAACCAACAATCATAAGATGCCCTCTACTCCACATGGACTATGTGTCATGACTGTCAAGTTTAAATCCTCAATCTTGTATCTAGATAGAAATGTTTTATTTCCTCAGAGGAGGGGATCAGATTAAAACCATACCTAATATTTAGGAATACTGGCTTGGGCTGAGCCTGTAGAGTTCCTAGTTAACTATACCTAAGCCTACGCCTGAAAGCTTCCAGGCTCCACACAATCTAATTTTCTCCACGCATGGCCTTGAAGGCTTCCGTTCCAGCTTCCGTCCACTAACCTAAGCATAGAATGATTTCATCTTTCAAGGCTTACTGTTGAATAAGTTCACCCTTTCTGGTTCTTTCTGAACTCTGGATGGCTGCTTCAATTCAGCTCTTTTGGCTCAAAACATCTTTCTTTTTTAAAAATATATTTTATTAATTTATTCATATTACATCTCAATTGTTGTCCCATCCCTTGTATTCTCCCATTCCTCCCTCCCTCCCATTTTCCCCTTATTCCCCTCTCCTATGACTGTGACTGAGGGGGACCTCTTCCCCCTGTATATGCTCATAAGGTATCAAGTCTCTTCTTGGTAGCCTGCTATCCTTTTTCTGAGTGCCACCAGGTCTCCCCATCCAAAAACAACTTTCTAAGCTGACTGATTCAAACTGGCTTCTCTCTACTTCTCATTGAATTGCTTTGCTTGGAACAACTGTCTCTGAACTCCACAAACTGAATTGTATGAACTCAACTGAACTACACCAAACTGCACTAAATTGTACTGTACTCCCAAACTCTACTGTCCCATTTCCATGAACTCTCTGTGTTGCTCTTTGGTATTCTCTTTCTTGTCTGTTTTCCTGAGAGTTGGGTATATTCTATCTGATTCATTCTGTCAAATATTTGTTTGATTCATCACTTTGTCTGCTCTTCAGTTCTAACTAATTGTTTGGGATTAAGTGTGTGTACTAAATTCCAGTCAGAGGGACTAAAGGTATGTATTCCAGCCATAAGGATTAACAGTGTGTACCAAGGGTGTGTCTGTATTCTATACAGACCACAAAGATGTAGGTCTTTGAATATGCTCCTTTGCCAGAGCAGCCATGTTGCTTGATTAAAATTCCTCTACATTACTGATCTTAGAATGATGGATCAAAAGCTGTATTATTTCATGGGTGAGTCAGAAAATATTTAGAATTTAAATTTAAAATAGATGATAATACTTAAATTTAGATAAAGTTATAGCATTTCTGTTGGCCATTTGTCTCTGTACCTACCAGCTAGATTTTATTGGTGAGTGTATTTATTTGGTGCTTTTATTAGGGTTTCTATGCCTGTGAAGAGACACCATGATCTCAGCAACTCTTATAAAGGAAAACATTTAATTGGAACTAGCTTACATTTCAGAGGCTTGGTCCATTATTATTATGGTGGGGAGCAGGCAGACATAGTGCTAGAGACATAGCAACGAGTTCCATATCTGGGTCATTAAGCAGCAGAGAGAGCCATGGACTTGGTTTGAGCTTGTGAAACCTCAAAGACTAAGGCTAGTGACAGGCTTTTGCCAACAAGGCCACACCTCCTAATAGTGTCACACCCTGTGAGCCTGTGGGAGTCATTTTCATTCAAACTATCACATTTAATTTACATAATGAAAAACTATTCTGTAGAAATTATTAGGATAATTGCAATAAATTTATCTTCAACTCAAGCCACAATGCCCATGACTCACACATTTTTTTCAAAAGCACACATGACTGAATATGGAATGTTTTATACATAAGAAAGAATTCGAATTATGAAACTTGTATGTTCATAAGAAATTTGTAAGATATAATAAATTACTTCTTCCAGCATCTTCCTAAGAGTAAATGTTAAGTAAATTATTTAGGAAAATATAAAAACTCCAAAAACTTCAATATATACAGGAAAATAAATATGTAAATGTTATTAAACATGTTTAAATATTAATTGAATTATACCCTTATAAAAAGTGTTTCAATTCATTGATTTGCAAAATAAATTCTATGCTATGCAAGAGTAAATTTGTTTATTATTTAATTTATAAGAGAGAAAATATTAGAAGAACCAAACAATACATATAAAATACAAAATTGTTTTTAATACTGAAAGATTTCTAACTGCAAATTTACTTTAAGACAAAATTATGGAAATAAATGCTATGATTTCAGATTTGGCTGAAAGTAAAATAGGTCTTTAATATCTGCCACCACAGTTTTTTGACAAATTGACAAAGACAGTTTGGTTAATTTAGTATCTGGAGTTTAAATTTTCCCGCAGATGAAAATCCATTCACATCTAAATTGCTCCAAACCAGTAGACCGCATTTTGAAATCATGTAATCTATTTTATAATTTATATGTTACTATGTGTCATATTTCATCAGTTCTACTTCCAAGTTATTGTCTCAAGATGTAGATAAAAAATAATGAAGATTGGATGCAAGTTCTTATAAGGCTTGAGCATGATTATTTTCCTTTAGATGTTGAATAAAATTCAAAGATACCTTAAGCATGTGTCAGTCTCAATGAAGCCCTCAATGAGAACTGGCTTTGATTATTAGATAGCAATGAATGACATAAGCACCGCAGTTCTTTTTTTTTTATCAAGTGATGGTATTTAGTATAAAGATAATCTATCTAATAGATTTAACATACAATCAGTAACTTAATATGCTATGTAGAAAAATTTAACGGCAGTTTCTTTCATTAATGATGAGATAATCTAGAACATTTTAAATTATTTTATTATTTATTTTAATTTTTGGGCCTATATGTGTAGTGTGTGCACATGCCTGCAGGTCCCTACAGAGGCCAGAGGTGTTGGATATTCCCAGATCTATAATTGCTTGTGGGTATGAGCCATCGGACGAGGGGGATGGGCCTTGTCTGAGGAATAGGAGGATATATGGGGGAGGAAGAAGAGAGGGTGAGACCAGAACCAGAGGAGGAAGGGAACAATGACCAGCATGTAAAGTGAATAAATAAAATAATTAATTTTTAAAAAGAACAACAACCTGGAGAAGGTTGCTTGGCTGCCTGAGCTGTGGCCAGTGGTTAGAATGCCATGGACAGAGAGGAACTTGTAGTCATGTAGGATTCCATCCTACACCCATCAGAATGGCTAAAATCAAAAATTCAAGTGACACCACATGCTGGCGAGGATGTGGGGAGAGAGGAACACTCCTTCATTGCTGGTGGGAATGCAAACTAGTACAGCCACTTTGGAAATCTATCTGGTGCTATCTCAGAAAAATGGGAATAGGGCTTCCTCAAGACCCAGCTATTCCACTCCTTGGAATATATTCAGAAGATGCTCCAGCACACAACAAGAAAATTTGCTCAACCATGTTCATAGCAGCCTTATTCATAATAGCCAGAACATGGAAACAGCCTAAGTGTCCCTCAATAGAAGAATGGATAAAGAAACTGTGGTACATATACACTATGGAATACTACTCAGCTATTAAAAACAAGGAATTCCCGAAATTTGTGGACAAATGGATTGAGCTAGAAATGATCATAATGAGTGAGTTAAGCCAGAAGCAGAAAGACTCAAATGGTATAGGCTCTGGAGATTTCAGTAAAAGGTGCTGAGGAAGCCTCAAGATGAAAATTTCCAAGAACACCCCACAGTGACTAGCTTAAGAAAGAGCCATCCCAAACATTGCCTTAGTAAGAGATAGTACAGGGCTTTGAAGGCGTGCAGGGCTTGGTACAGTCTTGCAGATAGGGTGTGAGTATTCTCAGCAAAGAACCATGAAACAGCAGATAATGCATTAAGCATTTGAAACCCAGGCAAGGAGGTAAATACAGGTACTAGGACCGACTACACTCCATCAGTGACTTGGTCGCAAAAATTTGTGTGAGGAGAAAATTGGAAGCGTATAGGATACAGAATATGTAATATTTATGTAGGGAGAAGGGAGACAATGTTCTCTGACTACACAATTTTTATTTTACAAATTAATACTGGAACTGCTCCCAAAACATTTCTGTCTGTTACGGCAGTAACAGATTTCTCCCCCTAACAACTGGGAGGAACACAAACCCAGCTAAAGATACCTCAATTGGAAAACTCATATCTAATAAACCATAAGAAAGTGAGAAGAGGGAAAAAAAACTGACACCTCAACTCAAAAACGATGCAAAAATCTCAAAAATACTCATAGAAATTATGAGCAAACAAGTCATTACGAGCCCTTAATAAACTAACAACTCTTCAACACAAGAAATAAAGTAAAAGGAAATATTTAATTTGTATTTAAATATTATTTGTGTATGTACGCGTCTGTATGTACGTTTGTCCACACAAAGTGCTGACAGAGGTCAGGAGGGGGAACCTATTGCCCTGTGGTTAGAGGAACAGACTTGTGAAGTGGCCATTGTAGGGGCTTGGGACCAAACTCACATTCTCTGAAAAAGCAATATGCATTCTTACCTACTAAGCATTTACCCAATAGAAGAGTCCTATCCCCAAAGAGTAGATAAATGGCGATACAGGTGACTAAAATAAATTGATGAAATTAAGAAATTGTATGGGACATGGGTAAGAAAGTTAGCAAAGTCAACAGTTTGTAGGATGAATCCAAAATTAAAAAAGTCAAACTTCCAGAAAGAAATTATGTAATTGAAGCAATCAGTTAACTTAATTAAAACAAAAGGAAAAAAAAAGACTGGAATCATTATCAACAGAGAAAGTGGAAGAATTTCAGGGCAAAGTGAGGAGAATATAGTCATATACTAATGTAAAAAATAAAACTTCTTAGACTCTAAAATACATCTAGAAGAGTGAACCCACGAGCTCCCAGGAGAGAGGGACGAAATAATATCTAGGAACATATAAAATACATTCAGTAAAATTATGGCATAAAGTTCCTCATATAGAAAGGAAGTATTTAGGATTTTCAAATAATGATATAAGGGCAAGAACTGGTCAAGACAATTCTCATAGTCACAATATCAAAATATGAAAGAATGAAAAGGGAACACTCTTCCTGTTGGCTAGGCATCACATGGCTGAAAAGTGCTCTGCAGGCTCTTGGGGCTGGGAGGGCAGACATCAACCATCCTATCCAGTACTGGTTCCTTAATTCTATCAAGCCTACTGATGAGGTTAGATGTGTCCTTTGGTGTCGTCGTGACATTAATGCTGCTGAACATAACTAACATTCCTCCTGACTGGATCTGAGCTCTGTTTTACAGGATTCTTCTAGATAATGTAAACATGGCAAGAAGTCATAGGCTGGAGGGAGAAAGCTATTGTTGCTTTGCTAAGTGGTCATGCTATTAAACCTCATTCTAAATGGTTTTTTTTGTGTATATACATATATGTATACATACAGATAGCTAATGGTAGATAGTTGATATATACATAGATGATAGATCGATAACAGATAGATGATAGATTGATAGATAAATAGAAGATAGATAGATAGATATAGATATAGATGAAGAAAGTCTCAATCATGAGATAATATGAAGGAATAAATGTCATTAGATGAAAGTCTGAATAAATGACAACTAGAAAGAAATCTATCAGGTCCAATGGTATTAAACATTTAAAACTAACAGAGGAGCATGGAAAAAATAATGATTCAGCCAACTATAACCAAAAATAACAAAAATATGGGCACGTAAATCCTCTCTCAATGATCATTTTAAATGTAAATGAAGTCCATAGAAGACGTATACTATCTTTCTGTATCACTAAACAAAATCTAATTTTCTTCTAGAAGAAACATAACTCAAGAACCAAGACAACCAAATACTGGTGACAATGGTCTAGAAAAAAATTCAAGAAATTTAAAACTTAGAAAAAAATTATTATAGTTATTCTGTTAGCCGATAAACTAAACTTCAAATCAAACTTAGTCTAAAGAGAGACATACAGCCAATATATATTTTAAAAGATGAAGAAAATTTACTGAGATGATGCCATATTAATATTTACATACACAACAAATGTTGAGGTTCCCAATTCTATTAGCAAACCAAAGGCTAATAATACAGGGCCTGAAGAAAAGCGCATCTGTCTACAGTAAATCATGTGTAGAAGAGAAACTAATAGATCTGCATCCTCTCTCGCTCAAGTTAGCTAGTGCAGCTGGTAGCTACTGAAGAGAGAGAATCACTGCCTTCATTGATGTAACCTCTGCTACCTGACCCTTGCTCCAATCGATAGCTTTATACCTAACTCCATGCATAAGTACCTGGCTACACTGAACTTACTGTACTACTACTACTACTACTACTACTACTAATAATAATAATAATAATAATAATAATAATAATAATAATAATAATAAATTAAAATTTACTATTATAACAAAACTATAAAATATATGGGAAGAAATACCAAAGAGCTAAAAAACATAATTAGGCTTTGGCCAGCATCCTGACACAACGGAAGTGAAAAGAATAGGTACCTGCTTCTGAATCAGAACGCAGAAAAATTAACAGTCCCAGTCGAACACTACGATGGCTCATGGGTTCTTCACTAAGAGGTTTGAGATCTGGCAAGGAAAAATATATTACATTAACGTGAACAATCTACCTAAGGGTGAGTCTCTAATCAGGTCCTTGCCTGGGTCCTCTGTATTAACACGTAAAGGAGATAGTGGTCTATCTCCACCTAAAGGTGGAGTCCATTGTTTGCTGGAACACACCCATTAGGAGGTGGAGCCTTGGGGCTTGTAAACTGGCTTCTCCCTCCTGATGGCTGATGTAAGGATCACCTGCTGGTTCACTCCTGTTCTAATGCCTTTACTACCGTGGTGAAATATATCCTTTCAAGCTGTAAGGCAGAAAAACCCTTTCTTCTTTAAATTGCTTTTGGTTGGCTATTGTGTCACAGCAAAGAGAAAAGTAACTATTACAAGAATCTTCACCTCATACAAGCGAACACTTTGTTGATAAACCAGGGTCTAATTTAAAACTAGTGCAGCTACACAGTTGAGACTCTGATCAGCTTTAGCCTTTAGAGTTTCCATGAAGCTTTATGAAAACCTTGTGTGATCAATTCCAACTTGTGGCTGTCAACCACAGACACAGAAATCAAATGTTTCATGCCTACAAATGAGTGGCTTAAAATTATGCATAAAACATGTGACTTCTTTGTTCTAAACTGCACTGAAGCTCTTATACTGCTCTATTTATATTTCCAGCACATATGAAAATAGTTGTATTGTTATAATTTATTACAAAGCCACAGAAACAGATGTCATATAGCCAAATACACTAGAATAAATATTAGCAAATTTATGCCAAACCATTACAGTTTAGGATATAAATACAAGTATGGTAGAGATTAATCAAGCCAATATTTGGAGAAGAAAACACAATGAATAATTGAAAGTCTAAGATCTGAACATTTTTTATTAGAAAATATAACCAAGAATAATACACCTCATCAGATGAAAAGCTTATAATATTTTAAGCATTTATTCATTCACTATTATTTTATAGTTTATTTTATAATCCTATCAAAATGATATTTAACAGAAAACAAATTTCATTTTAAAATGGTTCTAAAATATTAATTAAAAAGAACAATTACTATCTAGAAAGAATAACTATCAAAACCTGTAGAATAATTATCTGAAGTCATTATAACAGATTGAGATGAAATTATGTATGCAGCCAGGATGGCTCAGTGCATGAAGGCACCTGCTACCAAACCTGAGAGGATGAGTTCAATCTTGGGAATCACATGAAGAAAGAGGGGGAAAAAAAACCTCCCACAAGTTGTACTCTGACTCACATTTGCTGTGGCATTCATGTTTAATATACATTCAAGAACACACAGATACACACACAAACACAAACAAACACTAAACACACACACACACACACACACACACACACACACACACACACACACACAAGTACAGTAAATAAGTTAAATAAAAATTGAAGCCAAACAAAGTCAAGTAGGATCAGTGGTTAAAGGCACATACCATAAACACTGACAACCTGAATTCTGAGTTTCATCACCAACACCCACAGTACTGATTCCCACAGGGTGTTTTCTGAACCCAGTGGGTACATGATGGCATACATGTGTTCACAAAGACAGAAAATAAGTAAGAAATATTGTCTTTTAAAATAAAATTTAAAAATTAATATGAGACCATTTTGATTTTTTGAAGTTTTACATCAAAGAGGATTTGTATTGAATCTAAACGTCAGTCCACTAGTCCACCTTCCAGTTTTTTGTTTGTTTGTTTGTTTGTTGTTGTTTGTTTGTTTTGTTTACTTTTGTCTTTGGTAGTCACCAGCTTGCCAGTTATTTATGTTTATCTTGACAAGGAAAAACTGAGGAATGACAAGGAAAAACTGGGGCAAGGAAAGGCTAAAAATGTCTACCTACATCTTCGTGATTCCATTTGAATGAAAGATTTGTAGTCTCAGGCGATGAAAATATTTTCACTAGATGCAATTTGCATCTTCTTCAGAAATTGCCTTAACTACCAAGGAGCATTGAGCATAAGGTGATATCAGTACATTGATACAGGCACACCCCTGCTAATTGTCTTACTGTAAGTTGTGTGGTCACTGGGCCTGCATCTTTGCTGGTCCATGGCAGCCTTTGTGTCTTTTATTCTGTCCCTCCCCTTCCACAAGCCTTGGCCCCTCTCTCAGGGCATTATGGTCTTCTGTGTCACAGTCCTTACTCAACCCTTGTGAGACTATTTTCCCAAAGAGAGATTTACTAAGCTCACAAGTTCAGATGCCCAAAGATTTGGTGCTGCCCTCAGGAACCCTCTGGTGAAGGCTTCATAGGAATGTCATTATGAGGGTGGGAGTGACAGCAAGATCATCACAGAGTAAAACAGGAAGCCAGACAGAGTGGGAAAGGACATTTTGTTTTGTAACAATGATCCCATTCACTAAAGTGCTGGAATCTTACAAGCACTATACTAACTCTCGGGTTCTAGGATTTTAGACCTAATGACTTAACCCATAGCCACATCTGGTTGCATAAGAACCCCTTATAAATAGCAAATTAAAGATAAAAAGTTCATTTGGAATGATAATTAGCAGGTCCTGTGCATAGGTGTGAACCATGTGTGGAAGGTAGATATCCCAGTATTGATGAACAACAGTACTTGGGTTAAAAGATATGTTGAAAGAGAAAGGATCTGTAGATATAAAATAAATGCAAATTATGGGCTACAAAAGAAATATTTACACGATTAGGCTCCTAGGAAAAGGCATGATGAAAATTTAGGACTATGAAAAACAAATTAATGTGTCCCTTATGGGAAAGAAAGACTAGATATCATATTGCCTTATTAATCGCCTCCAGAGAGTTCTCCTCATGAAATAATATTAAACAGCCCTATAAAAATGGCTCACTCCTGTGACATCAGCCAAGGTCTTGTCTAATATAAACCAGGTCTTGTCTGATAGAACCCTTGAAAATATAACAAGGATACCATGGAGGGTATGCGTAGAACAACACAAGGACTTACCTAGCTGTGCTGCCACCCAGTGTCCAAAGTGTGAGCTCAAAGGCCATAGTCACTTCTCTTATATCACAGTATACCTCAGCAGCTACTTGGTAACTAGTTGGGAGCCCACTCTTTTTTCTTCCCAAGAGGACCAATATTTATTGGCTTTTTACCTCATATATTTTTAATCATTTATTTTTCTTGTTTTATCTTTACTTTGCTTCTCATTCTGGGAATAAAACATGTTCTGGGCATTAGTATGTCTTTCTGGCCTGAAGAGGCACAGTCAGCATGCAACATTCAAAGCTTTCAGAGCATCTCATTCTCTGCATAGAATTTGCTATGAAAGGACATCCACAGAACAGAGAAATATATGTATTAGTAAAAGAAGAAGGCACAAGAGATCTATGGTTTGAATATGTATGGTTTTCATATATATTAAGAAGTGAAAATTGGATCAAATTTTAACTTCCTTAATACCAGCTGGTCACTTTACTAATCCTCATTTTGTAAGGGAGAAACTGAAGTATCTATTGCTATCCATTATTAGTGACCAGCCTTAGACCAGTCCATCTAACTTCAAAAGAAGAGGGAGAAGAAAGACACAATTTAGAGGCAGTGCTTTCAAGGGAGTGATACACACATGCCTGGATTCCGTATATTATATAAATCAAGTTATTTTTATTTTTATGCTCTCTCTCTCTCTCTCTCTCTCTCTCTCTCTCTCTATATATATATATATATATATATATATATATATATATATATATATATATATATATATTCTGTATTTGGAGCTAGACACTTGTGATTGTATAGGCAGGGGGATCATTCTTAGGAAAAACTGATTCTCTTTCACTCAGCAGCAATTAATTGCTTGTAGGTCTTTATCTAATGGTGAGGTCTTTGCGATTTCATCCACCCAAGATGAAAGGTCAAATGATTGGCATTGATAGGTCATACACAACCATGTACACACACACACACACACACACACACACACACACACACACACTCACATACAACCACCACAAACATGCATGCACACATACACATACACAAAATGATGTTCTCTTGACATTAAGAGCAAAGCCTAGGCGATAGAATCAAAATATTGAAGCAGAATTTCCTGTCCTTGCAAATATTGTACATGAAGTAAGAATTTCTATAAGGCCAATATTTCCACCAGTGGTAGAAGAACCTGTCTCTTATAAATGCTCAGTAGAATATTTACACTCTGTGCAGGTGCACCACAAATTGTATGCCTCCAATTATATTAAGTAGTGTAACCCTTACTTCCCATAATGTAATTTTACTTACAGGTAGTATTTTTATAGAGGAAGTATGTCACTGGGTGAACTTTAATCTAACATGACTACAAAAGAAAATTAATACAGAGAGTTTTGCAAGGCAGAAGCAGCAGCCAAAACCATAAGCCATCAAGCCCTTTTGTTCTAGAAGCTCAGAGAGTTGTCAACTGAGTTCCTTTCATGTTGTGTCTCTGTAGTGAGTTTCCTCCTACTGAGAGCGTTCTCTCCAGAGCTACACCATTTGCCAGGCTGACATTATCCTATAAGGTGTGATAGGAAAGACTATCATTTGGGCCCATATAAGGATACCAGAAGAGTTGTTTTGATTCTAGAGTTTGCATTGAGGTGAGCAGCTCCAGCTCAGACTGAGTTGAATCACTTCTCCATCTTCTTTTTAAGTGCTATAATCCGAAGACTTTTCAAATCCTTATCCCCTGCATGCTATTTTCTGGAGAAGACAATTGTTCATATTGAATCGTTGTTTGTTTATAAATTATAAATGACATGATTCAGCAAAGTATTAGGAAGAGCCCACAATTCTAAATATTAAGGTAGTATCCTGGTGTGACGGTGAGTGTCTGTAATCTCAGTGCTTGAGAGACTCAGGTAGGAAGACTGCCTTACACATGAGACCAATCTAAGTTACATAATGAAATATGTCCGAAAAACATGAGGAATTTTTAAAAAAATGAAGCATTAATCATAGGAATTCTCATCTATGTCTCAAAGAAAAATCATCATAGTGGTCACCATAGAGACAACCCATCAATGAACATTTTAAAATATATTGTTTACCCCATCTAAGATGCATATTGCTTTCATTTTTGGTTTCCTTCCAATGTGATCTAAGTTATGTGTATGTTTCTATGTATATCTACTGTCTCATGCCTCTTGTAGATTTTGATTGAAGTTTTCAACATTAGACTTTTAGGAGATTTTTAATAATTTATAATCTGAAAATTTATCTTAAAATATAGTTATTCCTCATCAGAATGGCTAAGATAAAAAACTCAAGTGACAGCACATGCTGGCAAGGATGTGGAAAAAGGGGAACACTCCTTCATTGCTGGTGGGAGTGAAAACTTGTACAAGTACTTTGGAAATCAACCTGGTGCTTTTTCAGAAAATTGGGAATAGGGCTATCTCAAGACCCAGCTATTCCACTCCATGGAATATAGGCGAAAGATGCTCCACCACACAAGGACATTTGCTCGACTATGTTCACAGCAACCTTATTTGTAATATCCAGAATCTGGAAACAACCTAGATGTCCCTCAGTCAAAGAATGGATAAAGATACTGTGGTACATTTACACTATGGAATACTACTCAGCTGTTAAAAACAAGGAAATATGGAAATTTACCAGCAAATGACTCGAACTAGAAATGATCATCCTGTGTGAGTTAACCCAGACCTAGAAAGATACACATGGTATATACTCACTTATAATTGGATACTAGCCCAACATGGATGTCCTCTGAGAATCTACCCTCAGCTTGGGTTTGGGCCAGATGCTGGGATTTGCTATTGGGACTCCACGTGAGAGAAGTATGAGAGAATGGGGAACTAGAAGGACCCATCGGGTCCTAGAATGCTACAAGAAGACCATCAAGGCTGGTGGATCTGCCAAGAGGCCTGTACAAACTACTGTACCAACCAAGAACAACGCATACAGTCAACATAGACCCCCTATTCAGATCTAGCCAATGGACAGCACATTCTCCACAGTCGTGTGGAGAGCAGGGAATGACTCTGACATGAACTCTGGTGCACCCTACTTGATCACTTCCCCTGTGGAGAGGCCTGGTGACACCCAGATGAAGGGGGTGCAGGCTATCTGGATGAGACCTGATAGGCTGTGATCATATGGTGGGGGAGGAGGTTCCCTTCTTTCATAGGCCTAGGAGAAGGGAATAGAGTGAAAGAAGGAAGAAGGGGGAATGGAAAGGTACAAGTGAAGGGATAACAATCAGGACTTAATCTGAGTATATTATTTAAATAAAAAATATAGCTATCCAACAAAACTGTAAGTAAAAGATGTATGAGATCTAGATACTATTGGTGGCATTTCACCTATTTCAAAATGCAGCATCTAAAAAGGCTCTAAATAATATTGCTGTACTAAACCTTGCTCTTTCTGATCCTGCAGAAAAACTACATGACTTGACACTAGAAATTTTGTGTAGATTGATGCTTCTGATTTACTGTAATTTCAGCAGAGACATGATGCTTATGTTAGAACTGAAACAGTACATTAATTTTAGTTTACTGCAGCAGACAAATGGTAACATTCCTTAAAACTCAAGTTGTTTATATCCTAATATTGTTTTTTTGCTGGCTGTCTGGAGATAGTGTTTATTCTTGTACAAAGGGAGGATTCAATAACTGAGATGATGGTGTTCTTGCAAAGGCCTTTTCTTTTTTTTTTAACTCAGCAGCCTATGCTTATCATGCAACTATTCCTTGTATGGAAGGTCATCTGATCCAAGTCAGAGTTCATACTTCACTGTTCCTTCCCATGTCTTGTGTGTGTGTGTGTGTGTGTGTGTGTGTGTGTGTGTGTGTGTGTATGTGTGTGTGTGTGTCTTCCCTTAGTACTTGAAAACTATTTTGCATTGAAAACTGAAATCTGTTCAGTTCCATCAATATTGGAGCATAGTAGTTTTCAGTATTTGAGACCAAAGCACTGACTCTAGGGATATCTCTTCACTTATTGTTACTTGCTCTTGTTAGATTGAATTGAAGACAGAGAGGGTCACCCTACTGCTCTTGCATTCAGAGCATCTTGGAGAGCAAATAGACTTGATCAAGAGAGAAGAAGACTCAATTTACAGTGCAACTATAGTACTTTCCTTCGGCTTCTTCAATCTACTCTTTCCTGAAGTTATTGTGTTCAGGACCTCTAGCATGCTGGTCAACTATCTTGGTAAGGAAAATTTCGAAGAGTCATGTTTGTGGACTAACCAGAATCTAACCAGTGGCCAAAAACTAAATGTTGCTATTTCTCTATCTCACTGTTGCTCTGACACCCCGTTTGCCCTTGCTTAGTACTCCTTCAGGGTCCAGTAGCTTGGATTAGTATCATGATCACATTCCAGGTCAGGAAAATTGTCACCAAAGTGCAACACCAAAATAATTTTCAATGAAAGAATGATGGCAGCTATGAAAGAAAACATGTTTTAAGTCATATAATAAACTCCTTTGATGGGATGCAATTAAAATTTATATTGGTGATCACAGAATAAAGCAGGTTGCTCTCCATAATGTGTGTGGGTGGGCCTCATGCAATCTCCCCAAGGCCTGGGAAAACAAAACATAATTTTCTGATATCAAAGAAAATTATCCAACAGCCTGCCTTTCAAAATAATCTATACCTTCTGTTCTCCAGGACCTCCAGGACACCAAGTCAACTTTAGGATTTTTGGTTTTCATTTTTTGTTTGTTTGTTTATTTGTTTGTTTAATGTACCGGTGTTCATAAGCATGTAAGTTGACTTGTAGACATATTGGTTCTGGTTCTCTGGATGAATCTTGCCAACATAAGTGGCGGCCTTTTGCTTAGATTCAAGCACTGGGCCTTTGAGGGTGTGGGTGAGCTGGCACAGAGTCAAGGACACAGACTAAGGGAGCCCAGCAAGAGACAAAAGCAGACATTTTTATTGTTGAAATAGGGCATGCCTTTCTACCCTCTTCCAAGTGTCCCATTGGTTCCCATACTATGAGTTGCTCTGTGGCTCTTCCTCCTTGGTTCCGGTCTCCGGGCACACCTGGGCATGTCCAGGTAGGTCTTGTGCCTACTCTACACGAAGGCTCCCTTGTGCACATGTGTGTTGCTAGGTGATCCTTTTCCTGCTCAAGGTCCTCCTTCCTGCTTTCATTCTATTGTTTTCATCTGCTCTACTGCTGCCTGTCTTTGGAATGAAGAGGTCATTGTAGCTACAAACTCCTAAGAGATGGAAACGAGATAGAGACATTATCTCAGAACATAATAAATCTTAAACTAACCCTATTAGAGAAAGAGAGAGATAATCATTTTAATAGATGAAAAAGAATTACTCAGCATAGGGCTGAGTGATGTCTTAATTAAAACTTTTATGACACATTTGAACCTTGGACATTTATTTTCTTCAGTTGAAAGACAACAGATGGAGTCCTGTGGTCTCTGCACACAATAACAACAAGAACTTTTTCTGTGTTTAATATATTTAAAGAAACAATAGGACATAAAACTAAAGAAGTGTTTTTTTATTGTCTCTATTTCTTTTTTTATTATTAAAGATGTGTAGCATGACAAGAAGTCTATTTTACATATGTTGGGATTCTGCTTCAGTCTGCCTACCTTTTATGTCACTGCTTACCTTCCATGGGGGCGTGGCCCTGCGAGGGCCATATAAAAGACAGATCCTCCAGGTCATGTCTCTCTCTCTCTCTCTCTCTCTCTCTCTCTCTCTCTCTCTCTCTCTCTCTCCCTCTCTCTGTCTCTCTGTCTCTTTCTCTGTCTCCCTCCCTCTCTCTGTGTCTCTGTCTGTTTGTCTGTCTGTCTGTCTGTCGCTCTCTCTCTCTCTCTCTCTGTCTCTCTCCCTCTCTCTGTCTCTCTCTCTGTCTCACTCTTTGTCTCTGTCTTTGTCTCTCTCTCTGTCTCTCTCTTTCTCTCTCTCTCTCTCCTCTCATTCTCTATCTCTACTTTATCTCTCTCTCTCTGGGGTACCCCTTCCTCTTTTTCCATCTCCCTCCATGTTTATTCAATAAACTCTGTATAACATAATATCTGCCTGGTACCTTGTATTCAATCATTACTTTAATTTTTATATATAACAATATAGATAAAGACATTACAGTGGGGTGAGGTACTGAATATTATGTGACTGAACTACATCGGTAGAGACATAATTAAGGGAGACACTTTGAAATAGTGATTTCCAGCTTCTCAGTGTTAATGAGTAAAGTATGTGTAGAATATCAAGGTGGAAGCATCAATTAGCAAAAAAGAAGGAAGAGTCTAGCATCTCTGTCTTGCACCTTTTCAAAAAGTTTACATGCATACATCCTTTCTTCTTTTTAGGAACAACTCAGAATCACTTTTCTTTTCTTTCTTTCTTTTTTCTTTTTCTTTTCTTTTTTTTTTTTTTTTACTTTTTCCTTTTTTTAATAAGCTTTTTTAATTAATTTATTCTTGTTACATCTCAATGGTTATCCCATCCCTTGTATCCTCCCATTCTTCCCTCCCTCCCATTTTCCCCTTATTCCCCTCCCCTATGACTGTTCCTGATGGGGATTTTCTCCCCCTGTATATGCTCATAGGGTATCAAGTCTCTTCTTGGTAACCTGCTATCCTTCCTCTGAGTGCCACCAGGTCTCCCCCTCCAAGAATCAGTTTTCTTATTCAAACTTTCCCAGGAAAATGTTTCCATTTATTGATATATCTAAGCACTGAAGCCCAGAGGATGGCATAGAAGAAAATTCTAATACTGTTGGTTGTGCTGTTTCATTTTTCCTCATGGCATTAATTCTTAGAATAATTTTTTTACAGTTTAAAAAGAAACTAACAAACAAGGAAATATAAATCAAGCATCTATTATTAAATGACCTAATAAATAATGAGCAAGAAATAACAATTTCTATTCAGTAGGACTAGGAACAGAAGGAGAAAATCATCACATACTTAGCATTTATTTATATTTTAATTTCTCTGTTTACATTACTATGATTTGCTCAGCCCATTGTTGTTTTACTTCATCTACCAAGATAGAAAATAGCAACTAAATAATGTTTACAGTTTCTGTTATGAATTGAGTTTGTTAGCAGGTCAATGACTGATAAATTGTTTTCCCTGTATCTATAATGATTATCTTTTTTTTTTCAAAGACTTGTTTTCATCCGTACTTTAAGATGTGTTCTGAATATATCTGTGTAATATTGCAATTTTAAACTTTTTAGTGTCTTTATTGATGTATAATTGTATGCATTATTTAAGAAATACACAGTTTTTCTCTGCATTCATTTCTAAGCCCATACAATGAACATGTCAATCATTCTAATTATTTCCTGGTATCTCTTTGTGCTCCGTTTCTTCTACCTCTGCTCCTACAAGAGTTGTCTTTAACACTTAACACTCTGCTTGTTTTCTATCATAATAAATAGTATAAAACCTGAGAGTCAAGTATAAAACTTAATTATAAGGTAGCTAGAGAGTTAGCTCAGTGAATAAGAGCACTGGTTACTCTAACAGACAAGTTGATTCAGTTTCTAACATCCATATAGTACCTCACAACTGTCTATAATTGCAGTTTCAGGGATCTTATACTTCCTTCTGCTGCCAGATGCCTTCTGTCCTGCTAGCCCAAAGCTAATAGGTTAAGGTCTTGTTGTTTTCTCATTTTAATGTAAAAAGATCTTGAAAGGAAGGAAGGAAGGAAGGAAGGAAGGAAGGAAGAAGTAGAAATGAAAAGAGCTCCAGAGAATGTTGACTTCTCAGACCTACAAGCTCTTTTCTGCCATTGTGAGATCTGTGCTTGGTAAGAACTGAGATCTTGAGGTTGAGAAGGGCATACACAAATCCATGAAATCAATATACTCAAAGTTCATGATCTCCAGATTTGCTAGGGCACTCTGGATCTGTGAAGGTCATTTTGCCTGAATTACAGAAGCCTGCGTACTCTGGCCTTTGCTTAAAGATTAAGAAACACCTTCTGCCCTACAAGATGACATGCCTTCCCCAAGGATGTACCCTTGTCATTGTTCATGGCCACCAGACAGATAACTAAACTCAAATGTCAACATTACTGAGCTGGGAAGGCACTGCTGCTGCAGGACCCAAAGAAGTTTCATGATCGATCAACATATGCTGTCTAGAAGTTGAATAATAGTTGCTGAAGTGGATTTGAGGTTTCTAGGTAAGAGGAAGGTATCTACCTAGGAGGATTCCCCAAGAATACAAAGGTTAACATACAGGAAGTACACTCAGTAACATATTAACATGTTACCAAGGTGACTCTTGTTTGTATACGGTGAATGATTTCTTGGACTACCTGTGGCAGAAAGAAGAAAATAAAAATTAAAAGTCCAGAGAAATTCATTGCTCTAGATTGAAAATGATATAGAATAAAGAGTCCTATAGCATTTCTGACTGAAAGTGCTAGAAGGCACTTAGCTGACGTGATAAGGAACATGCTGCATAGGACAGAATCTGCATCATTCAAAGATCTATGGAGTATGCTCATCTGCACTATAGACATGGGAATAAAAGTTGCAGTTGGAGAACTGTCATTATTTACCTTAGTAGGATTACTAGGTGCAGTCTGTTCCGCGTTATTGTACACAAAAAATGCAAACTTCCTCACTACTAGACTCAGAATAATTAAGAGTAGAAAGATAGAAGGAAGAAAAAGTTGTTCTATCGAAACATACCTGTGTCCATTAACTCTAACAGCAAGTAAACTTGTAGTTCCCGGTTAAATGTTTTCCATGCAAACACACTACAGTTTTTGTACATTTAAATGATAATCACCAAAGGTTACAACTGCTACTTATGAAATTTTCCCATGGTATTTAAGAGGCAAATAAAGAAGAATGCTTTGGCTATCACACCAGTACAGTTTTACAGGGTGATGGGCACATAAAAGTAACTTCACTTCGGGTATAGGCAACCTTGTAGGGTTATCCACGGAATACTTCAGTCTGCTAAAGAAAAATATGGATGAAAATGAATCACTGTAGGAGTTAATAAAATGGTCCAGGTATTGAATTGTACTTTTCCCTGATTATCTATGAAAGTACTTGTCCTTAGACCTCTGGGAGTTGGATACCCAATTCCTGAATGCCCAAGCTTTTATATAAAATGGCATGATATTTACATATAACCTACATAAATCTTCCTGTAGATTCTACAATATCTTTAAATTGCATATAATACATAACGCAATGTAAATGATATTCAAATAGCATTTATGTGGTATTCTTGTAATAATAAGCAAATGAAGCTTCTACATATTAAAACAGAAGTAATTTTTTCCTATTTTCAGTACAAGGTGGTTCAATCAATAGTTATAGCATTTGCAGGTAAGAAAGGCTGATTATGAATTTTTAAATTTCTGGAGATGCTCTGGGCACCAACCAGGCTCATGTCCCAAATCCTTACTCGGTAGTTCAGTCACCCACCAACAGACACTAAACAGTCTTAGTGCAGTTAATTATTTGGGTTTAAATTAGCATAATAAAAATCATATATGAGTGATATTTTGGAAAAAATTGTTTAAGGGTTAAGTGATTAAAATGAAAGGTGGAAAAAGGAATCAACGATAATGTTTTTTTTCTTGTGTCATTCAAGTCCATTCAAAGATGGACTCAACATTTATGCAGTATTTGAATATTCTATAAGAAAATTTGCATCCAGGCAACATTCTTATTCATAATTATCTGTCAAATAGTGGAGTGTAAGAAAACAAGTTATCTACAGTTGTCATATAACTACTGTCAAGAAAATCTGAAATCTATGCTGCTTTCCCACTCTTCTGTATCTGATATAAATGACATCTATTTGTGTTCAGCCTTAAGCCAAAAATCATGGTTGTCAATACTCTAAGAGAAAACAGCCAGGTTCTCAAACCAACACTGGTAGCATTTTATTTGAGTAATAAATAGCAACATGGCTGCTGGATAAATGATGCATTCCAGTCTCAACTATGTGAATATAATAAGCAATAAGTATTCAAAACCACAGTTTCATCAAAAAGGTGAGAGAAACAAGCTAGGATCACACATGCCACCCACGTATATGAAATTCTGAAAAACCTTCATGTGGATAAAACAATATAGGTGCATGTGGGTGGGTTTGATTTATTATATACTCCCACTTAAAACCTTGTTGTAACATGTGAATTCTAGCAATGAGATTAACAATGCATTATAAGATATTTGTATTTATTAAAAAATCTTTCATAAAAACTCAGTCTTACTGTGATTGTTCTATTATATGTCAACTAGAGGAGACTGCAATCATTTTAATAAAATATTTACCTTACTGTATGACAAAAGATTTGGTACTGTTTGTGACTCTTCAGATGTAGACAGCAGATGGCTGCTTACCTTCAGTTCCAATGAATTCTACAAACATTAAACTCTTCATTGACTCACATATTGTAGTATGGACAAAGGAATCACCAAGCAAAAGCACGTTAACATGAACCAAAATGACTGTATATGACCAACATTTTCCTGGACATTTAGTATACTAAGAACACCAGATTTTAAGTTAGAAATTCACGCAGCAGCAACACACAAGGTAACATTGTTTGTGTGCTTGCCTGCTTGTTTGTTTGAGGCAGGACCTGATTTTCCAGCCCTGGCTGGCCCAGAACTCAGTCTGTGGATGAGGCTGGCCTTGAAATCACAGAGATCCACCTGCTTCAACCTCCTAAATGATACAATCACAGTCATACAACAATAACTTTGGAGAACAGCCACACAGTAAAGATTTATTACATTTTTCAAAAATGTATGAGACATCTGATTATTACCATAAACAGAGTGATTTTGTCTTGTAGTACCCCACAGAACAACTAAGAGAAAAATATGAATCGATTTGTCTGAAAACTTGAAAAACAATGGTAAAAATCCATGATGTTCAAGAGATTTAACTTGTGAAGTTTTACAATATATACACAGATGAAGCTTACCTGGGTCACACTCTAACAGGCAAAATAAAGTTTCTCATTTATAATAGACCTAAAATAAAGTTTATCTAGAAATACACCCAATGAAGAATCCATGAGTTTTTTTAAAAAAAGTATTGTAAAGCCTCACTGAAGGATGTAAAAAAAGACAAGTAAATGGAGATTTACTTCTAGTTCATGAATAGGAAAGTGCCAGGTAGTTAAAATCACAATTCTATAAGTTCAATCAATTTTATCCCTACAGTAACCCCCTAGTGTTGCCATTTGTGTTGGTTAGTGTATTTTTGTCTATATAATTTTTATTATGTTGTAAGATTAGAAAAAACATGAAATGTCAATTCTGGGTTTTATTTATCAGTTATCAAATTATGTGATGAAAAATAATTACAAATGTAATAATATCCAGAATATGAAAACAAATTAAGGCAATATGATTTTTTAAATGTCTAAATACATATCTTTAGCATATTTCAAAATAGCTTTGTAAAACACTGAGGAAAACATGGATCATTAATTATTTAGCATTATTTATAAATTAAAAATAATAACTTACAGCCTTAGATGATGGTGACCAAATTTATCCCAGCATTCAGGTAGGCAGATGCTGTTTGGTCTCTGTGAGTTCAAAGCAAGCCAGGTCTACAAAGCAAGTCCAGTAAAGCCAAGATTACACAGAGAAAACCCATCTCAAAAAACCCAATTATGTAAATAAATAAATATGTTGCCTATTTCTCTACCTCACAATACATTTCAGGAAGTCTAAATATTTTAAATGAGAAAAGGAAGGTTAGACAAAATCTTTTCATAGTAAGAAATTTTTAACTGATGCTTAGTTTGATCATAACTTTGGTAGATAAGTCAATAATTTATATATTTCAATGAATGAAGAACTAAATAAAAAATGGACACCAACTTAAATAAATTTACAAAATAAGAAAATAATAACCATACAGATGATACAAATTATATTTAACAAAACAATTATAATTTTGCAGTTTAAAAAGTAGAGATCTATACATCAAGGCTTCACGTTGCAGGCACTCCTGTTTTTACATGGTTTGGATGCTCCAGCCAGGAAGCGTTCTCAGACTGTAAGAATCCACAGATTAAAGCAATATAGAAGAAAGGTAACCACACACATATGGTGGCAAACACAGCCAAGACTTTTAAAAATCTTCTGGTCTGGAAATCTGAAATGTGTTTCACGGGGAAGAATTTAAGGTGCCAGAAGAACAATTCTTCCCCGCCCCCACATTTTAAGATACTTTATCAGCAGAATCATGCATGTGACTACACATATAGCCTCATGTGGTTTCTCCTTAACCATTTTTACACTGCATCTCAGTGCTTACTGGTTCTCTAGAACCAAGTCCCCTCATTAAATATTTAGTTAATTTGTTTCCAACCCTTCAGTGGTATTTTTTCAGATTTTAATGGGGAAAGACATCATTCCCATTATGTAAACACTAATATTCCCTCTTACTTATATTTACTAATGCTATTAATAAAAATGTTATGAAATGCAGTATGATAATTCAATACATTTATATAATGTGTAAAGGAATGATTCTTTTTGAGGCCTCTAGAAAAGAGTCTCTCTCTTGCTCACTTTCAGTTGGTAAATGTTAATTTTCTTCTTTGGTCACAAGACCATGATGGGTTCCCAAACAGTAGCATCCGGTCTACAAGTCCCTCTCACTCTGATGCCTCTCCTTCAATATTTTTCCATTTTAAATGATTAAATGACCTTTTGATTATATCTTGATATACATACATACATACATACATACATACATACATACATACATACACACAGATATGAAAGTTCTCTCTCTCTCTCTCTCTCTCTCTCTCTCTCTCTCTCTCTCTCTCATGCCTCATGTGCATGTGTGTTCCAATCTTTTCTCTTTCCCCAAAACAACACACAGAACATTTTTACAACTCAATGAAAAAAACTTAAAAGAAAGATTTAAAACTACATACATTGAGTTTACAGAGTTTGTCATTCTTATTGTTGCCCATGGTGGTAACATATTTTATTCCTGTGAATGAGCAACTTCTACAATCTGTTAATTTTGTTTATGTGAAATATAGGAATCTAAACTGTAAAGGCTCTCGGCTTGGGAACTTGGACCAGGATGCTCCCTGGCTTTATGAGTTTGTTCTGACTGGAATGGCAGTGTAGGCAGAAAAGCAAGGTAATGTTCTCCAGCAGGACACTAAAGACACATTTAAAGTTGTTTCCAATCCTGCTGGGTGTTATTTGGAGTGCTTTCTCTGCGAGTTCTGTGTTCCACTCGCATTGTGGATAATTAAAATCTACATATAATATGAAATTCATTTACACAGACAGCACTTACATAGCATTTACTTTATGTTGGGCATGGTGCTGGGAGATGGATTCTACCACATAAACAATATGAATGGGGAAAATGCATAGTGTTAGAAGATCAATCCTGAAATCAAACAGTAATATTTTGTTCTGCAGAAAGAACTTGAACTGGGTAGAGGACACAAAATGAAGGGAAAGGTTCTTATTTGGCTCGATAAATACAGTTCATTATAGTGTGTAGCCTCAATCACTTCCCTAGGCCCCTTACACCGTCATTGTTTTACGTTCTTACATAGCAGTGGTCTTAGTAGTCTGTTTTTGCATATTCGTGTGGCTACATAAGATAATACCAGGTCAAAAATTTATTATTCATCATGATTTTTCCTCCAACATTAGTCCTCTTCTTGTATTTCTAATTTCACTGAACTATACCATTTTCATTCTTCTTACATAGACAGAGTCAATATTCACAATTAATCTCCCTTATCCAGCTACTCAACCAGGCAAGGTATGACAAGAAAACAGAGAGCAGATTCATATTTAAATAATTCCAGAATGTATTAATGATGGGATCTCCCCCTGCCCCTGTTTTGTTATTGTTGTTGTTTGTGGGGTTTTTTTTTGTGTGTGTAAACATAGACAAGGTGTAGAGATACCACAAGAAAAAAATGCAATGTCCCAGGACCCTTTACTGCCATAACCATAAAAATGGATTTAGAGAGAGTTCCATAGAAACAGTGGCTTTGGTTGAGTACATAAACAGTTTAGGTGGTCTTACAGTAGGTAGCTAAGGTATTAAATAGTTGGACCTCACTGTCCTACTGGAGTGGATTAGTTGAATACAATTAGAAGCCATTGGTATAGTTTGTATAGATTAGCCTCCCATGTAAAAGTGGAGACAGGGGAAGAGCAGTTATGAGAAAGTCAGATGAGATGGCAGGCACAGTCTGACACCCTGTCTTATCAACATCTACAGTCAACCCTCCCAATTACTGCTGTCTTCCTGAGCCTTCACCATGGTATTTTCATGACTATTGTAATGTAATTTTATTTTATTTTTTTAAATTTCAGTGAACAGTTACCTCTTACAATAGGAAGAACTTTTAAAAATGCTTGTATATCATGTCCCTTCTATATAAAAGATACTAGTATTTTCTTATTTTCATTGGTATAAATATCAGAATACTTCATATGCCCCATCTTTGGTTCAATCGTTTGTTTCCTTATCCTACTTAACTATAACTTCTCATGTTCAGTCTGATTATTACTCGTTCTTCCTTGACTGTTAAATTAATTTATTCTCTGCAACACATTCCTTTGTAAGCAGAGTCCTGCAGCTTGTCTGATATGTTGTGGTTAATTTACTAGTATGTCCTAATATTAAACATTATTACTTTATTATTATTAGGCCTATAATTGTTTATTATTAGGCCTATATTTGTTATTATGACAGTATTTTCTAACCCGCTAGCAATCAATCAAGACACAGACACCTGTTATATCTTAAAATAGCCTTAGTTAACCTGGGTCAGGGCAGATAGTAATCCCCTAAGTGACTTCCCATAGTGGGGCAGGTATGGGATACCTACCCCAATCACATGAGGTCTGCTTCTAATAATTTCTATCAAGATACCTCCCATCCACAATCCCAAATACTTACTAATTATCATAATCTGGGTTCCCGCTGGCCATGTGCTTCTCCACCTAACCCATGGCCTAGCCTTCTTCCTCCTCTCCTCATCTCCAGTCTCTCCTAAGATTCTGTCTCACAAAGCCTGGGAACCTTAACCATGCCTATCCCATTGGCCCTTCCCAGGTGTGATGGCCTTTTATTAATCAATCTGGTTAGGCTCTCAGGCAAGGTACAGGTGGGGCACAGAGACTGCAAACAGTAATTAGCATCACAATACATCAGGCCAACCTCCAAAAGTAGATAATAGAAAGCATACTCATATTTACTGAAGGAAGAACGTAATAAACCAAACAATACCACCTCCTTTTAAAATGTTAGTTTTGTGTTCCACAGTGTGAAACATCTTCGACTAACAGGCCTTAAAGAATGCCAGTGGGGTATTTGTTGTATTAGTCAGGCTTTTTATTGCTTTGTCTAATAGTTGAAGAAAAAAAAATGAAAGGAGGATTTATTTCTGCTCATGGGTTCGTACATTTTAGTTCAGGGTCATCCTGGTTCCTTTACTAGGCCTTAGAGGAGAGAGAATATTGCATCAATGGGATTTTATGTAAACAGAATCAGCTCACCTCATGGCAGGCAGCGGGAGAGGGACAGCAACAGAGCAACACATGTCCCCTTTTATACACTTAGGCACCTATTCTCAATGGTATCCTTAGACTGTGATACTGTGAATTAATTCGTGGACAAAAGTGATTACGTGAGGATCCAATCACTTCCCCAAATCGCCACAGGTAGTCTTTAAGCCCATAACATAGGCCTTAGCAAGGAACTCTAAACTCACTATAGACCTAAACTTTCTTTCTAAAGAAACTTTCTTTCTTCCTCATTCTTGACACTTGTATCTAGAAAGAAAATTGCATTAATAACAATTTCACCTATGAGCGCCATTCCAATAACCCACTAAATAGGCTTCACTGCTCACAGAATTGAAATTTGTCTTAGAGATGTCTTCCTTATATCCTGTTTGACAAACAGAAATGAAGGGATCTAAAGTGAAAACAAGTCACAAGACAAGGGAAGCTTGCCTGTATCACTGACAAATCCCAGGAAGACCTTGAGGAAGGCTGAGTGTTGGGGGATGGGCTGGTGTGCTTTGACGCTAATTACAGCTTGCTTAATGAAAAAACCATCCCACCTGGACAGGGCAGAAGATAGGTGGGGCTAGGAGAGAGAGGAATTCTGGGAAGAAGAAAGACGGCCAGCCGGAGAAGGAGACCTGAAGTGAAGAGAGGAAGGCCACCATGGGTTAGCTGGAAGAGAAGCACACGCTGGCGTGGATGGAGAATTCGGCCCAGGTGAAGAACATGAGCAAGTATTTGGGATTATGGATGGGCGGTACCTTGATAGAAGTTATTGGAAGCAGAAGGCATGGGATTGAGGCAGGGATCATATGCCTGCCCCACTATAGGAGGTAGTTTAGAGAATTGATATCTGCCCTGCCCCAGGTTAACTAAGGCTGTTTTTAAATATAGCAAGTGTCTGTGTCTTGACTGATCGCTAGCCAGGCCTACAGATAATCCTGGTAATACAGATAACCCATGTAATTTTAAAAACAATAGCTGAGTGTTAGAGGAGCACAGAAAAGTGCACAGACGGCTACAAAAGCATGACTGGGATGTAACGCTGGCAAAGCATATGACTATTGGAGACATGGATGTGCTTTATAGAGTCTTTTTTTGTGTGTGTGGTAAAGAAATAAATATCCACGTGACTATCTTCGGGTGATAGTGAGCCCTTGGTAAGACTGTGTTAGCCTCTGAACTTCCTTGAAAACCATATTTTACTGTCTTTGTAACTTGTTCTGAGTGTTTAATATCTCATAAGTGAAGATGATAGAAACTAGGATGGAGACGTGACTTGAAGACTGTGATTAAGATTGTAATATCCTGCTATCACACTTTGCTGAAAGTCGACAGGAAAAGCTGATGCCATCGCTTTCCTTTTTCACTGTCCCACTTTAATTACTCTCTTGAATCCTTCAGATAAATACACATCTATTTCTACCTGGTGCAACAAATTTATGGCGATAATGAGTAATTTTACCTTTCTAAATTTTACTCAGCTGAGTATAAACAGAAATAGGAATTTATAAGAAAAAATAAAGATTAACTATCTAAACCTAGTATGAAATTCTTCAGTAACTAAAAAAAAAAATCAGTGATATTTTTCTGAAAGCACAGATGTGTTTCACAGTATGGTAGATGCATATCAGAACTCTAAGTCAGTGTAAGCATTAGACATATATATTAAAGAAAAATGCTCTAAACTACAAAAACAGGAAAAGTATGATACTGATAGACCTACATGTGTCTTTTACCATTGTTCTGAGAAGTAACTTGAATTTATGGTAGTAATGATTTTTTTTAAAAAACCACATAATATTGAGGGAAAATCCTTATCCTCAGATTTTTGGTTCTAACCAGCAAAACAGGAAAATGTTAAACATTTGATAGTCATTGAGTGATTGGCTGAAATACATGCATTCAGATAATACACTATAAGTGACCAATGAAAATGGTTAAAACTGTTTATTTAACATCATATTTCTAAGATATTTAAGTGACACTAGCATTTCTTAAATGGTGACAAAAATAGATACTAATAGTAACTTTAGCAAAATTTCCCATGCATTATGATAAGAAGAACAGTCATGTTTAAGTAAATACTTTATGCACAGGTGTGTCCTGGTGCATTTGAGCATGTAGCTATGATAATACCTTTCAATGAATAAACAAAATCTTAGAATGATTATATACATTTAATTTTATAAAAGTTATATATTTGTTATAACATATTTATATATAATCACTTATACATATTTATATGATAATATATATGTTTAAAATCTCTATATATAATTTATATAACATGTATTTTGATAATAAATACATATATGTATCTATGATCTAGAAGCAATTTAGCCAGAAGATGTTAAAATAATGCCACATCTTTTATGTATTTTTAGTTCATTAGAAAGATCATTGATTTGTCAAAGACAAATGGTTTTTAAAAACTCTATTCATATACATTGTTATTTCCTTGGGATACTAAATATATTTTAATTTTATGGCATGTCCTGATTATTTATTTCAATTTTATTTTAAAATTACATTCATTAATGCCTTAAATATGTGTGTAGGCTAGAGGACAGCTTGCAGAAGTTAGTTCTCTGCTTTCCACCAGGTAGCATCCGGGGACCAAACTCAGGTTGTTAGGCTTGGCAGCAAAGGTCTTTACTTGCTGAGTCATCTCTCTGGCCCTTCTTTCTCATAAAGTCATAATGATTAATATTTAAATGATTTTAAAGTGAAAACTAGTATAAGACGTTTACAATCATTTTAAATAATACATACACTATTATCATTTTAAAATTATTATTTAAATAATATTTTCAGTTGTTTCAAAGGGCATATCCCACTTTCATCTTTTTCCCTTTCAGAGTTGACACCAATACTTGCGAGAGCTCAAAAATTTAAAAAATAAGTTGAGTTGTATGAAATGTTTCTAATGAATGACAGTATTTTTATTCTATTTGAGAATTGTTGAAGATAAAAGATACCCTTCTGCCATCAGAACTGTTTTTGTCTAAAAAGTCTGTATTGTGGAATTGGATTTTTAAAAGTCTTTGATATGTCTTTTCATATGTATACTTAAGATGCAAAGGCTGTGAGGATTGGGATGTCTGCTGAAGCCACAGCACCATCTCACAGAGAATGGGCAATCAAAAAGATCCGAGTTAGAATATTTGACTCAATGTTCACTATGACAGCACAGGACAATATCCTCTTCTTCTTAAATATTTTTGAGTTATTAATTTCTTTTTTTAAAAATCATGCTCATCATGTGTTGTATTTTATTATGGTGGAATAAAAGGTAAAATACCAACTTTGTCTAAGTAAGGGGGCTGGAGGAAATGAAGAAATAAGCATTGTGCTTCCATTGCTGACATTACTTAAGCACGAAGCTTCCTGTAGCTTCCTGCTTTCAGCATGACAGGAGCCACTCTCTAAATTGCGGGACATGAAATAGTTATATCTCTCTGTGTTTCCATCTGTCTGTCTGTCTGTCTGTCTCTCTGTCTCTCTGTGTGTATATGTGAATGTAGGTGTGTGTCCTTTGTTTGTCCCCCTGTCTCTCACACATACATATATTTCATATGAGTCCTTTTACCGAATGTGTATGTGTAAATTTTTACTTGCACTTTGTTGATAGAAGGACAAAGGTTTTAAATAACTGAAGTTGTTTTTAAAAGTACTAAACAGGTTCTACCCACTTATAGTTTTATCAGACTATATGAGAGTTAGCTCTTCTTTCTCCCTATTTCTCCTCATAAAATGCAAATGGTACAAGTTACTCTGCATCCACACTGCAAAACTCCATCATCTTATTCAAAATATCATGTTTATGTCATGGATATGTCCTTTACAGATGAAACATAATAATACAATTGAACTCTTTGACATATTAAAATGCATCATCTTTTAGTATGACTTGTTTTGTTAAAAACTGAAAAATGTATGCATTATATGATAAAGGGCTCTTGATTACCATTATCATATTATTTTGGTCCTTCCCAGTAAAAAAAGATGTGTATGGGAATAATAATGAAGGGCATAAATATTTGCACACCTGAAATGATTACACTGAACAAAAATATATATATACTGATTTAATAAATAAACATAACCTTGGTGTGATGGTGCACGACTGTAATCGCACACTTTGGAGAGGCAGAGGCAAGCAAATCTCTGTGAGTTTGAGGCCAGCCTGGTCTTTTAAGTGTGTCTAGACAGTCAAGGCTACACAGAAACACCCTGTTTCAAAGAGCCAGATAGAAAGAAAGAAAGAAAGAATGAAAGAAAGAAAGAAAGAAAGAAAAATGAAGGAGGAAGATAGATAGATAGACAGATAGATAGATGATAAACACAACAAGAATTTTATAAGGCAAGGACAATGGAGGTTTCTGTAATTGCTCCATTGTATCTTGGGGTTCCAATGTTAGTTCAGCTGTTGGAGACCAAAGAGTTTGTATGCAAATGAAGAAGCCAGTTAACACTGACTGGTTATAGCATGAATGAAAATTTTCTGGCAGGAGGACTTATTGGCTATGGATTATTCTTAAGTCACCTTTTTGTACTTTTGGTACAATGCTAGGATCTAAATCTTATTCCTTGCACATACCATATTTTTCGGACTATAAGATTACTTGATCATAAGACACACCCAGTTTTTAGAGGACTAAAACAAGAAAAACAGTAAAAAAACAAAAACAAAAAACAAAAAAACAGTAATTGGACCCTAAGGCACACCCTAATACTTCCCCATATACACTCTGTGGGAAAAAGAACATCTTATGGTCTGACAAATATGTTAATAGGTATGGCCATGAATATATCCACGAACAGTTTCTTCTTAAAGGTTTCCTAAATAATAACAGTAGAGGGCTAGGCATGGTGGTGCCCACCTTTAATCCCAGCTCTCAGGAGGCAGAGGCAGGCAGATTGCTGTGAGGTCGAAGCCAGCCTGGTCTACAAAACGAATCCAGGACAGCCAAGGGTAACACAGAGAGACCCTGTCTCGAAACAAACAAACAGACAGACAGACAAAAACAGCAAAGACAAAACAAAACAAACAGTAGAGGGGATGGAGAGATGGCTCAGTGGTTAAGAGCACTGTCTGCTCTTCCAGAGGTTCTGAGTTCAATTCCTGTCAACCACATAGTGACTCACAACCATCTATAATGGGATCTGAAACACTCTTCTGGCATGCAGGTGTACATGCAGATAGAGCACTAATTTACATGTAATAAATAAATAAATCTTTAAAAAAAGAATAACAGTAGATTATTCCTCTTGTCTTCCTCTGTTTTTTGTTTTTTGTTTTTTTTGTATTGATGTAGGAAATAGCAACACAACCAGATGTTAGAATAAAGAAAAGAGCAACACTCAAAACTGGGTATAGCCAAGAAACCTTTTGAGAATCTAACCAATAGCCTAACACACACACACACACATACACACGTGCACACACACACACACACATACACACACATGCACACATACACATATATACACATGCACACACACATATGGACACATGTATACACACACACACTTTATTCTATCCCAGATGTCTTAATTGATTAAACACAATAAAAGTATATGGCACACACACACACACACACACACACACACACACACACACACAGAGTAAACTTTAATCTTAACATTATAGCAAGGCTAATAATTAATTTCTCAGTAAAGATCTTTTCCCAGTTTGTAGGCTGTCGCTTTGTTCTCTTGACAGTGTCTCCTGCCTTACAGAAGCTTCTCAGCCTCATGAGGTCCCATTTATTAATTGTTGACATTAATGCCTGGGCTATTGGTGTTCTGTTCAGGAAGTTGTCTCCTGTGCCAATATGTTTCAGGCTCTTCCCCACTTTTTCTTCTAAGTGACTTAGTGTCTCTGGTTTTATGTTGAGGTCTTTAATCCACTTGGATGTGAGTTTTGTACAAGGTGACAAATATGGGTCCATCACCAACCCTACATCTGACAAAGGTCTAATATCCAAAATATATAAAGAGCTCAAGAAATTAAACATCACCAAACCAAATAACCCAATTGAGAAATGGGGCTTGGAACTAAACAGAGAATTCTCAACAGAGGAATATCTAATGGCTGAGAAACACTTAAAGAAATGCTCAACCTCCTTAATCATCAGGGAAATGCAAATCAAAACAACTCTGAGATTCCATCTTACACCCATCAGAATGGCTAAGATAAAAAATTCAAGCGGCACCACATGCTGGCGAGGATGTGGGGAGAGAGGAACACTCCTTCATTGCTGGTAGGAATGCAAACTAGTACAACCACTTTGGAAATCTATCTGGTGCTATCTCAGAAAAATGGGAATAGGGCTTCCTCAAGACCCAGCTATTCCACTCCTTGGAATATACCCAGAAGATGCTCCAGCACACAACAAGAAAATTTGCTCAACCATGTTCATAGCAGCCTTATTCATAATAGCCAGAACATGGAAACAGCCTAAGTGTCCATCAGTAGAAGAATGGATAAAGAAACTGTGGTACATATACACTATGGAATACTATTCAGCTATTAAAAACAAGGAATTCCCGAAATTTGTGGATAAATGGATTGAGCTAGAAATGATCATAATGAGTGAGTTAACCCAGAAGCAGAAAGACTCAAATGGTATATACTCACTTATATCTACATATTAGCCCAAGGGGCATGTCCCACCAAAGCCTTCACTTACCAGGAAACTGAGACAGAGGGGAGGACATTCTAGTGGGACTCTAGATGAGAGAAGCAGGGGAGAATGGCAAAGTAGAAGGATCCAGAGGGTCTTAGAAGTGTACAAGTAGAACATTATGATAGGCAGATTTGGGCCCAGGGGTCCTGCTCAAACTAAGGCACCAGCCAAGGACAATACAGGTGGTAAACCTTAAACCCCTACCCAGATCTAGCCAATGGACAGAACACTCTCCACAGTAGAGTGGAGAGTGGGATATTACTTTCTCACATACTCTGGTGCCTCAACTTTGACCATGTCCCCTGGCGGGGGAGACCTGGTGGCACTCAGAGGAAGGACAGCAGGTTACCAAGAAGAGACTTGATACCCTATGAGCATATTCAGGGGGAAGAAATCCCCCACAGGAACAGTCATAGGGGAGGGGAATAAGGGGAAAATGGGAGGGAGGGAAGAATGGGAGGATACAAGGGATGGGATAACCATTGAGATGTAACAAGAATAAATTAATAAAGTAAAAAAAAATAATAATTTCTCAGTGAAGAAATAACAGTTTTAAAAAGTTGTCCCTCAAAGCTACATAATCAGTCAGGAAAAGAAGATTCCGAGAGAGGTAGTTAATGTTTGAAACTCGAACCTTTCTCTTCTCAATAGTGTGTTGCCTTTTTATGCCTGTCTCTTTTGGCATTGCAGTGTCTACAGCACAGCCCTGTAACCTTTAACACAGCTGTTATTTGTAGCTAACAGCCAGGCCCTAGTCCTCCATATTATGACATAAAGCATAATAGGAGAAAGAGTTGGAAGTAATATTTTTTAAAATATTACCGTTGCTAAAACAAGAAGCCCTATGGTATTTCCTTTAAGGTATTTTTTTCAAAATAATCAAATACTCTGTAGTAACTGCAAAAAGAGGTAGAAATCCAGAGTTATCCTCCTTTACTTGGACTCTGAATACCGACTCTATTATGTTTCCAGGCCTTACATTGGAATATTCTAAACAAGAAGCCTTGATGATAGATAATTCCAAGATGACCAAAGAAAGCTTAATTTCTCTTGTCCTAAGAGCATAAAACCAGTCATTTTCTTAATATAAACACTTTGATACAATATATTTGATCATGTTTTCCCATTCCCAATTCTTGTTATATTCCTCTTTCTCTCTCTCAAAAGCAACAACATGAAAGACAAGCAAACAAACATGGAATTTGTTTGAGTAGGCCCACTACTTTAAGCTATGGGGCCTGTGGAATATGATGGGTCTATTCACTGTTACTCAATTGTGTAGACAACTGTTTTCCACTTTTCAAGCAGGTAGCCATTGCAAATAGTTTCTTGATTGATGGTGAAACTTAAGTTCACTTCCCTTTTCCAGTGCTAGGAGTTTGTCTTACTTGAATCTGTATAGGCTTTTCTGTATCAGTCCTGTTGCTCATGCTTTTTTGTTTCTTTATTTTTTTTGAATGTGGATTTTATTTATTTATAATAAACTACATACAGTAAGAACACTTGTGAAACAGGAAAGCCATATGTAAAAGTTACATCCAAAATGTTTAGCTCACTCGTATTTGGTAACTTTGAAGAAAATGCTGTCTATCTTACCAAGGTCAATCTACAGTTCTGTACCTAAATCATTCTCTGTCACATACATTTTGGTAATATATTTCTTCTTCTCCACGTCCTCCAAAATTTTCTCCACCTCCCTATCCACCAGATTTTTATCAAACAAGCAAAACATCTAAAAGAAACAACAGCAAAATGTCTAATAAAAATAAATTAAAACAAAATGCTTACAAACAAACAAACAAAGAGAATTGGTTTTGTGTCGGTCAACTACTCCTGAGCATGGGGCCTGTCCCAGACTCTATTTAAATACCTAGTGACAACTGGAGAAAAGTGATTCTTCCTTTGACAGTGGCTATCAATTACAAATACGATTTTGGTTGTGCGTTGGACCCATGTCCATATCCCTCTCAGGGCTACAACTTCGTCCCGCACAGGTCTGGCCTGTAGTGCCACAGGCTCTGTAGGTTCATATGTGCATCAGTCCTGTTGTATCAAGAAAACACATTTTCCTTGGAGTCATCTAACCCTCTGACTCTTCTACCTCTGTGCCTCCTTCCAAGTAGATTCCTGAACTTTGGGGGATGGGAAATTGATGAAGTTATCCTGTTGAAGCCTGAAGGCTCCAATGCCTCTCTTCCCATTGTCCAGTAGGGGAATTATATATAAATTCTGGTCTACTGCGAGAAGAATGCTCTCATGTGTGAGCCGAGGGAGGCACTCGGCGATCAGTGAGTACGGCAGTAAGCTGTTAGGAGTCATGCCGTGATACTGTGGTAATATAACAGTAGTAGGGTTTGCTCCAAGACCTATGACCTAACTATTCTCAGGTTCTTAAACACTTTCTATCACTCAGGTATTATGAGTTTCGTCTTATAGATTAGGCCTTAAATGCATTTTTTTTCTAATTAATTAGTTTATTCCATTACACTTGTGCCACTAATGAGCAACTATGCTTTTCAGGTGAATCACTGGTCTCGGGGTTTACAGCTGGGTGATATTGATCATTCCCTTTGTCTCCCAATAATATGCAGGGTACCTTTTAGCACTGTGAATGCTAGCCAGTAGGGATGAAATTCCTATTTGGGCACTGGATGGCCGCCTCCATGTTCAGTTCCGTGGGACGCCTTTGGCAAAGGATTCAACAAGATCTCACCTACGTCGGACACTGGAGTTTTACTTGGTGGCCTAAGTTGTCTAGTTGGGCATATATATGTTTCAAGAAGTTTCCACAGTAGCAAGCTTCAGTATGTTCACTCTCCAGATTCCCTCCCTTACCCTTCTGTCTATTGTCTCCCTGTTTCATGCTACTATACTAAGTTTCCCTTTGTCTCTCTGTAACACTATATTCTACATCCCCTTCTTTGTGTGATCCTTTTACCCAACTCCTCTTTCCTTCAGGTATACAAGTTCTGTGTTTATTCAAAATATGGCACACATTAAAATTTAAAAGCTGCCATCCACATGAACGAGAAAGCATACAGTGTTTCTCTTTTTGGGTGTGGGTTTTCTCACTCAAGATGTTTTTTCTAGATCCATTCTTTTCCCTGAAAACTTTTTTTCATAACACCTAAAAATGTTCCATTGTATAAGCATACTGTATTTTCATTATTAGTTTATCAACTTCAGGATATCTAAAACATTTCCAGTTTCTTGATATTATGGATAGAGCAGCAATAAATATAGATGAGCCAGTATCTCTGCAGTAAGATGTAAGATCCCTTGGGTATACGCTCAACAGTGGTATAGCTATATCTTGAAGTAGGTTAATTGCAAGCTTCCTGCAGAACCATCACATTCATTTCAAAACCTAGTGTAGAATTATAGCACATCTTTGAAAAATTAATGCCAATACTCCTTAAATTTTTCCATGAAATAGAAAACTGAAATGGCATGCCTTAAGTATTCTTATAAAGCCACTATCACTCTGATACCAAAACAGCAGCATAACTGCAAAAGAAAATTATAGATGACATAGATGAATATCTCTGATGAACACGAGTGCAATATTTCTCAATAAAGTAATTGTAAACTGAATAGAAGAACATATTAAAAAGTTTATCTACCATGATTAAGTTGGCTTTATCCCAGTAATGCAGCCCTGTTTCAAAATATATAAATCCATGGGTATAATCCACATCATAAACAAACTGAGAAACAAGAGCCCCCATGATATTATCATTAGATGCAGAAAGATCTTCTTACAAAATTCAGCAACCTTTCATGATAGTGGCCCTGAAGAGACTGGGGGCACAAGGAGCATACCTATGTAAAGGCAATTTTCGGCAAGTACACAGCTAACATCAATCTCATTAGGAAGAAACTCAAAGCATTTATACTACAAATCATGAACAAGACAAAGATGTCTACTTTCCCCATACTTTCTTAATATACTTGAAGTCTTAGCTAGAGTTATAATAGAACTAAAAGGGACCGAGGGGAGAAGAAAGGAAAAATCAATCTATATTTGATGATTTATGATTTAATATGTTTAGTATGTAAAAGACTCTTTTAAACATAGCAGTTTATAAAATTGAGACACAAAATTCAGTAGCTTTCCTGTATAAAACTGACAAAAAGACTGAGAAAGAAATCAGGGAAATAGTACCTTTCACAATAGTGCCAAATATCTTGGAATAACACTAACCAATGAAATGTTTACATAATAAAAATATGTAAGAGAACAGCAATTTCTATTCAAACTAGCATCCATGTGCCATGCTGCAGTTTTGCGGTAACATTTATGAAACAGAATAATGTTATCAGCTTGTTTATCTTTAACAAACTAGTATTTGGCTAATCTTTATATTAGCAATAATAGTCTATCTTCAGTGCTCTTGCTAAAACACATTTTTTTTTTGGTTCTTTTTGTGGTTTTAGTTTTTTTTTTTTCTTCTGAGACAAAGGATTTCTGTGTAGTAGTCATAGCTATCCTGGAACTCTCTTTGTCAAAAATGGTAGTGTGGAACTCAGAGGTATCTGCTTGCTTCTGCCTCTTGAGTACTGGGATTAAAAGCATACACCACAGCACCCAGTTTAAAACACATTCTTTAAAAATATGTAATGATTAAAATAACTAAGCAAACACTAAAACTTAACAAGTTCATTTATTCGTTTCACATAAATGGACAGTTTTAATTTCTTCTTTTCTTCCAATGAAAATCCATTAGCAGTCTTAACTACATCTGTGTGAATTATTGAAGTTATAATTCTCAGAGATGCAATTGTTTTTAAATTTAATATGCATAAAATTTATTATGTACATGGATCATAAGTATTTCATTATATATACATATATAACATTATATATATATATATATATATATATATATATTTCACCTATATAGCCCAAGCTAGTCTAAGATTTGAGATACACCTGCCTCAGTATTCTAGGTGTTGGCTTCCCAGGATTACACTCTATCGATAGCTTAAATCTGTATAGAGTATAAAAGGATGAACATTTGTAAATGTTTCCAGGCTTATTTAGCTCTTTTTGAACTCTGTCTGGCTCACCTCATCTGTTTTGACCTAAACTCATTTTCAAATGACTGATCCAAACTGGCTTCTCTTGGCTTCTAACTGAAGTGCTCTGCATGGCCTCAAAATAATTTTGGAAATATGTTTTAATTTTTTGGCTCCTTCTCATTCTCTGTCTCATTCTGTCCTTACGTCTGTCTATCTTGTTCTTTATGCAGCCTGTCTCTGTAAAATTGTCCAGGTAGAAACTCTTGGTAAAAACTCTTCTCTGTCTCCTTGTGTTTTTCTTAAGTACCTTCTCTTTACTGTCCTGTCCTCAGGAGAGTCGCATGTATCCTATCCTGACTCGTTATCTCTAATCTTTCTTTGGTTCATCACTTTCTCTGACCATCAGTTAGACAACAGTTTCAAACACGGTTGCTTCCTTCTATAAACTAACCTTGCTTTCATTGTTTGAGATTAAAGGTGTATACTATAATGAGTATGAAGTGTTCTTCCTCATCCCTTTTGATTAATTTTGGTTGAAAGTCTATTTTGTTAGATATTAAAACGACTATGCCGGCTTGCTTCTTGTGACCATTTGCTTGGAATAAATTTTTTCAGCCTTTTACCCTGAGGTAATGTCTATCTTTATGTGTGGGATGTGTTTCTTGAATGCAGAAGAATGTTGGATCTTGTTTATGCATCCATTCAGTTAGTCTGTGTCTTTTTATTGGAGAATTGAGACTATTGATGTTCAAAGATGTTAATGACCAGTGAGTGTTAAGAGTTTTAATTTTGATGTTGGTTCCAGTAGAGTGTTTGTGTTTTTGGAATGGTGTAGTCAGTCACAGGTATAGGGGAGGGGAGTAATGGGAAAATGGGAGGGAGAGAGGAATGGGAGGATACAATAGATGGGATAACAATTGAGATGTAATATGAATAAATTAATAAAATATGTTAAAAAATAAAGGTGTATACTAAAAGCATCTCTGCATTCCAGCCTAATCGCATAGACCTAGAAGGTTTTTGGATGTGATCCATTTCTAGAGAAATGGATTTTCTGGATTTAAATTCCTCTACAAACATTGCTGAAGCAAGTGTACTTGAGGAGTCAAAAAGGAAGAAAACCGTTCTCAAGTACATTCAAATGATTTGAGAAGTTTAGTTGTTGTATATACATAGGCTGACAATAATAACTTGCTTGTTTTCCTGTGAAGGGAATGAAAATGCCTTATTATTACCACTCTAAGTTTTATGAATTTCTTAAACTACACAGTTAAAATTTCTGCCAATTCGATAGTAAGTATTACAGGTGATACCGTAACTATAATTACCCTTGTCGGAAGTCTATCACTTACTTTCTGTCAGGCTTGGCCCTGAAAGTTTTATAGCTTCATAACATTTCAGTCATCAGTTGTTTCTTCCCTTCTAGCTTGTTTTGTTGTATTTAATGGTGGTGATGGAGTCAGTGCCTTACAGAATAGGCCAGTAATAGCAGTGAGCTACCCACAATCACACTTCTTTATATGACAAAATCCAGGAAGTTTTGGCATAGATTGTAGTCTATACTTTTAAAAATAACTAAAATTCTGAAAAAATTCTCATCAGTATGATAGAATTATCAAACAGATTTTTATAAGAACAGTCATCCTTACTCCACTTTATTAGAAACCATCCCCTTTTCCTACAGTTTTTACTCTCTGCATATTTTTGCACAACATTGATACCATTCTTGTGTATTACAATATGAATTTCATACAGAAAGGAATCTTGCTCATAGATAAAAATCCACTTGGCATATTACCACATTGCTATATTCTCAGTTTATAGAGACCAGTATCTTATTGCTGAGCACAGGGCCCATATATTAAATGCTTAAGATACAAAAGGAACTAGACTAAATGTCAACTATCCTCTTATATTATTGTCACAATAAAGCAAATAAAAGAAATTGAGTTCATGGACAAAGAGCCATTAGTGGCCAACACATATTACATAGAATACCACTGATAATATGAAAACTTTCTAAAGAAAATATTTAATAACATGTTAAGTGATATTTGTGTGTGTGTGTGTGTGTGTGTGTGTGTATGTGTGTGTGTCTGTCTGTCTGTATGTACAGCAAACAAAGCCAAATTCTTTCTAGTCAGTTCTGCTGTTTATATGCATTTCCCATACAATGATAATTTTGACCTAATTTTAAGCACTTCGGAAGTTCAGCCTTTAATTAATACAGTTTATGTCATCATGAAAATGACCTCTGTGTCAGATCAGTTTGTTGACTCCTAGACTATCCTGAATAGAATATGTATCAATAGTCTTCATGGTTTTAATGTATGGCATATTTCCCTTCCCTTCTTTCTGGATAATTTTATGTGTTTCAATATCTACTGTTATCATATACAATCCTGCTTAATAATTTGTTTAATCCACTTTCTTACTCTAGGTAGCTATCCTAGATAGCTTTACTAATGATAGGAACCTAATTAAATATACTCTAATTCAGGCTCACCAAAGATTAATTTGCAATGGTTCACTACTACTTTACCACCACATACATACATACACACACACACACACACACACACACACACACACACACACACACATACACACACACACAGAAAAGTCAAATCTACCTTTCTAAATCAACTATGGCACTAGGTAACATCAAATTAGTATTGAATATCAAAAGAGATACCTTGGACAATTACATATGAACATATATATATATATACATAATCTGAATATTTTTATTAACTTGCTACTCTAAGTATTTACAAAAGAAAAATTTTAGATCACCAAGAGGAATAAAAGAATGCAAACTTGAACTGCGGGAAAGACAGTGACAATGAAAGATGACATATACACATCTGAGTTCTCAATAAGAAAATGCTATTACAACAGTTAATATGACCTAAAATGTATCAAAAACCAAGGCTCATTTAAAAATGATTACCAATTTAGAAAATACACCAAAGTGAAAGCAAATTTAACAAAACCGATAAAAGATCAAAGTAGTGAAAACTATTACACATATACACATATGTGCATATGTGGTCAAATGTGCATGTATATCATATATACATATGCCTTTTACACACATGCACATCCGAGATAAAGTGAAACTATTCTTAGCAGAAAATTATATTTGTGTTGATCTATACAGGTTGAACCAACTTCACAGTGTCGACATTTCTTAGTCTTTCTAAAAAAAATAGGAAAGTTCATTGTAAAATGAATATATAAAATTACTGTAATAGAATTTGAAGATGAATCTGAAAGCTCTACCTCTTCATGGTACTGATTTGCTCAATTTCAACCCTTTGAATACATTCTGCACCATGAAGATTATAGACTTCATGCATCTGAGTCTATTACCATATGCAGCAAAGCGGAGGTTTCACAGATGTAATCAAGAACCAGCACTGAACACTGAGATAATGGACAGACACTTCACACTGGGTTTCCCTGACCTTGTCAAGTGATCCTTTCAAATGAAGGGATCTGAAGTACAGGAGCATTTGAGGGACACAGAGGGTGGTCATAACCTCTGGATAAGAGCACAGGCCTAGTAGACTCCTTGGCTTCAGCTTTGAGACCTGAAACAAAGTCCGCTGACACTGCTTAGAGTTTTATTTCTAAGGAAACTTAAATAATTAGTGTGTAATGGCTTCACTGTTCAACACAGAGAGAAAAATGAAATTGTATTGATCTCTTGATACCCTATGAGCATATACAGGGGGAGGAAATCCCCCTCAGGCACAGTCATAGGGGAGGGGAATAAGGGGAAAATGGGAGGGAGGGAAGAATGGGAGGATACAAGGGATGGGATAACCATTGAGATGTAACAAGAATAAATTAATAAAAAAAGTTAAAAAAAAAAGAAAAGAAAATGAAGGGTGAAGTTGAAAGATGTACACAAGCTGATCTCAGGGTTTATGAAGCAGTAGTAATCTAGACAGTCATGTCTTACTGAAAAGTTATGCATAGAAGCCATACCAAAGGAAAAAAAAAGAGCTAAGGTAGATATGGACATTAAATGATTAACTTTGAGAAAGACATCAAAGTAAATTAGCTAAGAAAAATAATGTTCCAATAAACTGTAATGCAAATTTAGATCTGCATATAAAATGTATACATTTTAGCCATTCGTGATAGGCTTGGTTATGGTTTGTTATGTTTATCACTTTCTGCTACAAAACACTATGACAGAAATGCAACTTGGAGAGAAAAGGGTTTACTTAGGGTGTACTTACTTCCACGTGACTGTTGATCACCAAAGGAAGTCAGGACAGAAACTCCAGCAGCACAGGAACCGGAAGGCACGAGCTTATACAGAGGTCATGGAGATGCTGTTTACTGGCTTGCTTGATCTGGCTAGTTCAGTCTGATATCTTTCTTTAAAAGATTTATTCATTTATTATTATTAAACGGTGCTCTGCCTGTGTGTACATCTGCAGGCCAGAAGGGGACATCAGATCACATTGTAGATGGTTGTGAAACCATCATGTGGTTGCTGGGAATTGAGCTCAGGATCTCCAGAAGATCAGTCAGTGATCTTAACCTCTGAGCCATCTCCCCAACCCTCTGCCTGGTATCTTATAGTACGTAGGACCAGCAGCCTAGAGATAACACCACCCACATTGGACATGGGTCTCCCCCATTCAATCAGAAATTAAGAAAATCCATTACAGATGCATCTCATGGAGGCGTTTGCTTAAATGAGGCTCCTTTCTCTCTGACAACATTAGCTTGTGTCCAGTTGACACACAAGAGCAGCCAGTGCAATAATATTTGTGGTTGGGGAGCTGGGGACCTCAGCAGTCACACAGTTTAGGAACTGTGTGCTTTCGATTCTTTGAATAGCAGAGTAAAGATCTACAGACAATGCAGAGGCAACTTAGCTGTATTTGTGAGTTCTAGGTTTAACTGAAAGACCCTACCTCCTAGGGTAGAACAGTGGAAGAAATTCGCTAATGCCAAGCTTTGGATTCCACATGCAGGCACACTGGAATATATAGGATGAATAAGGCTCTTCGATATCCTAACAGGAGTAAGGTCTTCATAGTGTTTATTTAGGTAAGAATTCTATAAATAGACACAAATTTTAAAAAGTAAGCAATCAGATTATAGATCAATGTTGTAACTTTTACTTCTTTTAAAAGCTTTTTTTTTTACAAATGTATTGATCTTTTAATGCGAATATATTATTTCCCTGTTGTTTCTTCTCTCTCTCCAATCTCTTCCTTTTAACCCGCCCTCTTGATTTCTTCCCAAATTATAGTTTCTTTATAATTTTGATTTTTATGTGTTTGTGTTTGTGTCCATGTGTGAGATAGAGATAGAAGTAGAGAGAGGGGCAGAAAGGATGGAAGGGGGGTACTGCTAAATATAAAAATAGATCATGTGCAGTCCCTATAATGTTTCTTGAATGTAAACATTGGGGGTCACTAGTTCATAACCAGTTGGTATTCTTTTCCCCAAGGAGAATTACTTCTTATGCTCTAGTCAGCCTCTGGTAATTCTTTGCTGAGGCCTGACATCTCATGAGCATGCCCCTTCCATGCTAGCCTGTCTACTGATAATCAGTTTTGACAGCCAGGATAGTGAGACTCCACGGGGAGTCACTTCCCCAACATTTCTAGGAGATCCAATCTAATAGTCAATTTTACTTGGTTTTATGGGTCTTATGATCATTCTGTCCCTCTTAGGCAATGATCTCTGAGTCATAGATGTTAGAATTGTGTTACAGATGCATTCGTTTGAACTGTGTTTTTATGGGTTGTGAGTTTTTTTGTAATTGTCTTGATGTGAGGCAAAGAAAAGTTTCCTTGATGAGGGATGAGAGCAACCCCTGCCTGTAAGTATAAAAATAAATGCTTACAGAGTAGTTAGGGATCGGGCTGGTTCAGGAAAGTGGCAGTTATAGTTTCTTCTCCAAGATCTGTGAGTTCATTAACCTTGGGTACCTGGTTAGGTCTCTAGCACGAGATAGGATTTTCCTCCTCTTGTGCTAGTCTGACGTCCAGTTGGGGGGCTATTGGTTACTTCCAAGGTATACAAACCACTATTGTACCTTTACTGTTCTCATGCCATACGAGTTGTTTATGAACCACATAGTTCCATGAAAGATATTAAGAATATGAAAACAAAAGCAATAAGATAAGTCGAATATCCTTCCCATGTATATATTAGCATATTCGTGGCAGGTATAGCCATGTATAACATGTATACCATGTATACCATGTATAACAGTTCATCACTGTTGTTGAGTGTCTAAAAATATAAACCTTATTATGTATTGCTATTTCCCCCTTTACCCCTTTGATCACAGTAAGAAAGTATTAGACTGAGAAGATTGTACTTATTAATTTAGAAATACATATAAAATACACATGTATATATAAATATTCATTTAAACACATACATATATATATATTTCATATGTGCATGTATGTGAAATGAAGTTAGGGATTATACTGGCTTTACAGAGTGGCAGTTTTAGTTTCTACTCCAAGATTCGTGACTTCCACTTAACTAGCCTCTACTGCCTGGTTAGGTCTTTAGTACTAGTCATGATTTTCCTGTTTTTAGCCAGATTTAATTTTTATATACTGCATATATATGATAAACATATATAACATATAAAATATTAACTGTAACAAAATAAATATTAAATGTATAAGTAAATAATATATAAGTATATCTAAAATACACAAATAAAAGAATCATAAATGATATATAAATATAAATACATATTACATATATATATATCACTGTCGATTATGAAAATGGAGTACATGAGTTAAAAAGAGTAAGCAGGGCTGTGTAGAAGTGTTTAAAGGATGGATAGGGAAGTGGAAAATGATGTAAATGTATTGTAACTCAAAAATAAAAAGAAGTAATATACGTTTGTAAATACATATAAATAATATATTTGTATTTTAAAAGTCCTGGCACAATGAGCCCCTTCATTTGCTTCCCAGGCTATTCATTAATTTCCAAGAGGTCTCACTAAGACAGAATAGACAACACAGACATTTGGATTAGAAAGACATTCGAGTTAGTTATGGAGCAAGTTAAAGGTCTAGTAATTTGAATGGACTCAGCTAAAGTCACACATATGACAGACAGCACATGTGGTTCCCAGCTTCATGCTTACAGATTGTTTTCTCATCTTCCCTGTTTAAATTTATTTTTTAATTTATATACAGTTTTAAGAGCCTGAGGGATTTTTACATTCACTATTGTTTCTATGTAAAATGATTGTACTAATTTATAATGGATACTTTATTATTGAATGTTTAAGATTATATATATATATATATATATATATATATATATATATATATGATGGCATATATTTAATTGACAGGTGGTATATTTACTATCATACATTTCAGTGTGTATATAACCTATTTTTACTGATTATCACAAATTAAATTGTTTTTTTATTATACCTGTTCTTCAACTGGTATAAGTAAGCTGGCATGCCAATCTCATTCACTTTGTTTATAGTTTTAAAGCTACCACATGCATTTTGGTAAGTCAGTTCAATCTTTCTGCTTTTCAAATTCAATTAAGTTGAAAGCGTTGTCTACTTTGATAAGAGACAAGTGCTGAAAGCTAATGCCTTACAGGAAAAAATGTTACAAGGACAAAATATCATTTAACAGAGAAAGAAGAAAACATAACTTTATTTAACAGTCATATTGTTTTTATAAATATTTTATCAATCATATAGAAGCTATTATTTTATATCATATTTAGCTTCAAATGTTTCTGTTTAACATAGTTTAAGAGAAACATCTTTTACTTAAACATTAAAAACCACATTTCTGGAGAAGCATATTAATGTTCAGTAATTCTAGAAGTGTCTTTAGCTTTGTGACTATATAAAATTTATTTGCATTAATAAGACTGATAAACTAAAGTATTACTTTTACTGATTTGTATTCAAAATTAGGTCAGCATTCTTGGTGCAAAAACCTTCTCAGAATATGTATTTTCAAATTCCCTGTTTTTCTCCCACTTACAGACTAAGGTCTGCTTGAAGCTTGCTTAGCTAATATTCACGGCAATAAATACGTATTAAATCTATAGCACAGGTCAAACATTCTCAAACGTATCACAGACTGGCTTATAACTATGGTCACAATGCAAAAAGAATTTACATCTGGAGAAGGCCAATAGGTTCATGAGTAGTTAGAATACAAGGGAGATTAAAATGTATATTATTACAGAGCAGAGAAATCAGTGGATTTCTACCACAGGGAATAGAAAAAAACGTTGTAATGGGGATGTGTGTTAAGAATTAAATTGAGAGGTAGTAGAGCGACCTTTAAGTCAGACTGCGTGCACGAATGAAGCATAGAGGCAATGTTAATGAACTGAATAAATACTGTGATTAGAAGAAAGGACAGACGTGGGTGTGGCATATGAGACATGAGGGCAATAAAATGGCTTTTATATATTTCAAATAGTGTCTCATGCTACTAGGCTATATTTTGTATGTGAGGACTGAAAGCATTGGGTCCTGGAGAGTGAGCCCAGAGCAAGAGTGTGGTCAAGGCAGGTCCAAACCCTAGAAACCTCCTCTTGTAATCATAGGAATAGCATCATTGCACTATTGCCCGAGGACTGCATGCCCCAGCTCAGCTAGTTCTGTGCTCCTATTTTTACACACCAGAGGAAGTCACACAGCTAGGTAGCCAGGTTAAAGTCCTTGCCCCTTATAAGGTCATGCCCAGCTTCTCCTTATGCAAATGAGCCATCCTTTAAATCCTGGACCTCATAGCCCCTACTCCCCCAACAACACCCCCACCATCCCCAATTAAATGTCCTGCACAGTCCTGTCTCCTGAGAAGTCTGTTTCTCACCGCCACCACCCTCTCCCTCTCAGAATCTACCAATTGTGTTTGCTGCCGTTATGGGTGGGGAAGCTTTGCCGGGAAGGGCAGTATTAGACACTGATGACTAGCCTACACCTCTTCTGAATCATTACAAGTAAAAATAAAAAGTATCATTCTATTAAATAGTTAAAATGAACATTGTTAACTGCAAAATAAAATAGAAATGGGCTTGCTAACATGGAAATATAGAGTATAGAGATAACTAAAATGCCATAAATTACTACGTTACTCTTTTTTTCTAGTTACTTATATTTGTATGCAGAGGATTTGTGCATGCACAATTGCTCATGTTGAGCTCAGAGGAAAACTTGTTGGATTAGACTCTGTTGTCCCATCATGTGGCTTCTTGGAATCAATTTAGCACTTCTGTATTAGTGGCAGATACAATTGTCCACTTAGCCACACTGTGAATCCCCAGGAACTACAAATTTAGTTGACATTTTATTTATCGCAAAACCCTGGTCTTGCCATTGAAGATATCAAGAACTAAGAATTTCGTACTTAATATATATTTTATATATTTATATCACTAACTTTAATGTTTAGTATTTTCAACTGTATATTATCTCTTGAGTTCACATGATACATACATTGTGATGACTTTGTAATTGCTTTGTTTTAATTTATATTTCACTTTTGTTTTCCTTGCGTGATCATAGTTTTCCCTCAAGTAGATTTGTTGTTGTGTTGTTGTAAAAATGCCAGCTATCTGGAAAGAGTAACTGTTGTCTGACCTGCTGAATGTTCAGAATAATATCTTAAAGAAATGTGTCCCCTTTACTGGAAACTCAGCTACTTGGGTACACACAAACACACACACACACACTCACACAAGTGCGCAGGTGTATGTACACATAAACACCCACACTAGAAAATATTTTAAGACTAATGATAACTTATTTAGTCAGAGCACAAACAAATACTAACAAATTATTGAAATTCATACTGATGACTATTAGAAAAATACCTTTTCATGCTGTCAAGCTCCCATTTATTTAGTACCTAAATAAGAAGTTGATCTAACTGAAGATTTTTTTTCTAAAGACTACCTTTTATCATTTCTTGTTCTGTGTTAATTTAGGTCCTGAAACTCAGAAAAAAATACTGATGCGATTTGGGGTATGACATTTCTCCGATCTGCATATCATTTAACCTGTCTATGAACAAAAAATTAAAAAAAAAGACAAGACAGTCTCCAAATCCCCTAAGATCTCTTTTAAAGATCTTTTTCCTCTATAATTGCCACTATGATTTTTTCCCAAAATAGAGAATTGTAAAATCATGCTTCCTAGTGCTGCATTTGGATTTGATCCTTTAATCGGCAGCCATATTTATTCCCTAAATTAGTTCTCAAAGGTCAACAATCAATCAATTATCTACTGCTTTCCTGTGTTAATTGGTAGTATATGTTTGAAAAGGCTTTAAACATCAATGTTTGCATTCTGACTTTGAAATCTAAAAGGCTCCAGGAGGAAAAGAAGGTCATTTTGGAAGGTATAATGGGTTCAATTTCTAATGCTGAATGCATGTATTTAATTGCCTTAATATCTCTGGCTTTTTAATGAAGCAGTATACTCCATATCACATAACATATTTTAAAAGCAAAGTCAGATGTCTGAATACTTCAATAGACACTTTAAGAAGAGACTGTAAAAACCTATGGAAAAACTGTGGATAGCACCAGATAAAACTACTCATCAAACATTTTATATAATGGCAAAATTGTAAGATTTTACAAAAATCCTAGATATAATGTCATATTTGGTTCCTGTTTTCAATATACCAAGCCAGAAAATATAAACAACAATAAGGGAAAGAGCGCCCTCTGATAATTATTCTCTTCTTTTTTTTCCATATTTTTTCTTTATTAATTTATTCTTGTTACATCTCAATGGTTATACCATCCCTTGTATCCTCCCATTCTTCCTTCCCTCCCATTTTCCCCTTATTCCCCTCCCCTATGACTGTTCCTGAGGGGGATTACCTCCCCCTGTATATGCTCATAGGGTATCAAGTCTCTTCTTGGTAACCTGCTGTCCTTCCTCTGAGTGCCACCAGGTCTCCCCCTCCAGGGGACCTGCCTTATTTATATGAGTGAAACTTTTGAAAAATTTGGTCTAAACTTTACTGATGATGAGTGTTTAATTTGACACTTTCTCCCACTGAATGTTCACTTTCATCTTCCACTGAATGAAGCTGGACAGTGAGCGAGCCAAGGCTGGAAGTGATAAAGAGGGAGGCCATCATCTCACACATCCTTTCAATTTCTGAGTGTTCTCTGATCTACAACAGCTAGATTTTTGTTCCCTGTGGTCTTAAATTTTGTTTTACCTCCAATGTCCCCACCTAGTAGTTCAGGGCAACGAATTCATACCAGTTTGCTTGAGATTTTTCCTCGATTTAGAAAGGAACTTCCTGCCTACCATTCAGAGGCAGAGCAATGTGACTTCATGAGGACAATGCAGGTTGTAGAACTAGCATACGCCATTAGGATTACAAAGTAGTTTCTTAATCGAAGTCACCCTGTTTGGGGCATTATCTTTCTTATAGATTCAGCAAGGGTAGGTTGCTTGTCTAAGCAACGCATTACTTGAGAAGGTTTTTGCTGCTGGAATTATTGCCATATGACATGATCTTAAGGATGCTGAATACTAGTTCCCTCAATAGATGTTAGGTATCATTGTAGTGGGTCTACTATCTAGACGTTTCATTCGTTTTCCCTAACTCAGAGTGGGTGTTTGAAGGTTTAAAAGAGAAAAACCAGAATTTCAGTATTCCATGTAGAAACACAATGGGCTGTAGGGCAAGCTATGTTTCTAAAACATCTGGAGAAACAAATATGTTTTTACTCTTTATTTTCAGTTCCCTTTTCCAACTTAATATTTGAGTTTTTTTTTCTGTAATGAGATGAGTGGGAGAATGAAAACACAACTGCTTTTTACCTTGAGAAATGCTTCAGGGAAAACAATCCTAACACTGAATTTAGAAATTGTGAAGTTTATTAAATAATTTTTGTCCTCAATGAAACCATCTATAGCTGAATGTTTCAAAACCAAAGCTAACCAACGTTGAACAAGCATAATGTGCCATATGTATCTTGGAAAAATAAAATTTCCAAATTTCTACTGAGGAAATTTGCTTAATTATGTTTTTTAGGAGTACCCTTCTCTAAATAATTTTATTACTTTGACACATGGTCTTTTAAAAATTAATTTATTCAGATTACATTTCAATTGTTATCCCATCACTTGTATCCTCCTGTTCCTCCCTCCCTTCCGCTTTCACCCTATTCCCCTCCCCTAGGTCTATGACTGAGGGGCACCTCCTCCCCCACTTTATCATCATAGGCTATCAAGTCTCATCATGGTAGCCTGCTTATACTTTCTCTGAGTGACACCAGGCTTCGCTACGAAGGGGAGGTGGTCAGATATGGAGCACCAGAGTTCCTGTCAGAGTCAGTACCCACTTTCCACTCAACTGTGGAGAATGCCTTGTCCATTGGCTACATCAAAGTAGGGGTTCGATGTTTACTGCTTGGTTTGTACAGTAGTTTGAGCCGACTGCCCTGGGTCCAGATCCGCCCATCATGATGTTCTTCTTGTAGGTTTCTAGGAACCTCTGGTTTTTATATAACAAATGCATTAAGATATGCACCAAAATGCTCTGTTTACAAACTGCTTCCCCACTGGTAACGTATAATATATTTCCTTAGACACCTCAGCTTCTCTTAGCTGGAGCACATGTTTAGGTAGTCAGTATTTATCTCCTGGAACCTAGACTTGAGAAGGCCACAAAGTAGATGCACTAGAAAGTTAAACAGTGTAAGAGATGACAATATTTGAAAAATAACATTTCAACTTTGTATTAAACAGAATGAAAAATTAATTTACATCTCATACAGATTTTCCTAGTAAAGTTTAACCAATTCCTTTACTAGGAAAGTTTTAAAAACAAGCTAAATTATGCAACATTCAACTTGTTCAATACATAATTTTGTAAAGTTGAGAGATAAAGAGACTACTTTCATTAATGGCAAACTTCCTCAATTTAGTTATCATGTATCCTTTTGAAAGCAGTTTATACTGGGTAATTGAATTTTAAAATTTAAAAGATATTAATAGTAAATATTCATTAGAAATACTATACTTCTGTTCAATTTCATTTTTCCTTCTTTTGAATTTATTTGCCTTTATGACATTTATTCAAAAAGTCCTTTCTTGGTCTCCAATGAAAATAGTGTTGAGAACTAAAGGCTTAGAGAAGTCATTGTGTGATGAAGGGTCTAACTTTGTGGATAGGTTGGTCTATGGTAGAGTCAGAATGTGATGATATTATTGGAATGTGGAGGTGATATTCAGAGATGGGGTCAGGTTAGAGAAAGCAGGCCACAGAGGAGATGTTCTTAGTGGCTGCATCATATCCAGAGACCCTCATAGCTCTTATTGCAGGGATGTTTTACTTTGTACAGTTCACAACCAGTAGGATTAGCTTATCTGAACCCAAACCTGTGAATTAAATTATTGTAAGTGCCCTCATACACCTAACCAACACAGCACTTTGGTTGAGAGTCCTGACGATTCCACAGTGAAACCAATTATTTGGTGCAATTAGTAAATTAATACATATTTTTGGTGGTATCACATGCCTTTCCACCCAACATATTTAAGGACAAACAAACAGAGGAATGATACACCTAGAAATAGACTTGGGATTTCTGACAGCAGTAGAAAAGACAACCACAATTCTGGGGCATTCACTTTACTGATCTGTATTGACATGAGTTCAGAAAAAAATACACGACAAAGCAAAGAATGGGCTCTTTTCTAACAAACTGTTGAAGCATTATATTGTCATTGGGAATAAAACAACAGCTGTTTCACTGCAAACAGCACCATTTGGTAGACTTCTATGAACATTAAACAAAGAATAACCCATTAGATTTCTTCATTTTTCCAGACAAGTTTTGAATTTCTACTTTAAGCTGTATTTTCACCCAATAAGTAAACTGTGGTGGTGGTGGGGGTGTACATTAAAAAAGTGTACAACAGAATTTTATGTCATTCTAAATACTTGTCTTCAGCTTAACGAAAATAATAAATTGTGCTACTTAATTGGGTACAACATAGCTCATTCATTCAAGAAATATGTAATTCACAAACCTTAAATAAACTACTACAAATGGGGCTGCAAATGTGACATGCTTTGTGAATTCAGAGCTGCAATTTAAATCAAGCTGATGCAAATCAAGGTCAATAAATCTTGGAGAGATTACCCTATTATTCAAGGATATCCCACTAATGTGTAGTGAATTTTGTCTTTGGTTCTAGTCTCCTGGTTCCTAAATTAATGTCTTTTCACTATCCCAGGTGAGTTTATCTAATAACTTTCAAAATCGGCATCTAGAGGTCAATAATCCTGATAGCCTTTCTTTGAGAAAGTTGGAACATTGAGAAAAATGCAGTGTGTCTATAATTTAACCAGGAAATATATTTCTAACATTAGCATCAAAAATATCAAATATCCTATTGTGCACAAGTTTCTTCAGTATTATTCGGACTTACTCATGTGCATCGAACAAAGACCACACTGGAATAGAAGCCAAGTGACAGCTGGCAGGCAATTTTTAGAGTCATTGTCAAATCTAAATTTCCACTAAATAAGAATGTAAAATTAAATTACAATTAGAACTGCATATTCCCTTGTAGCAACTCAGTCATATTAACTCCTGGACGAAGTTAAAGGGTTGGGAATGAAGCATATCCTATCCACATAACTTGGTTGGCTGATTATGCGTTTTGGTATAATTTATATTTTCCTATTTGGTGGTCAAGACTTGGTCTCTTTAGAAGAATTCATTTACTTGTAATCTTCTTGCACAGTGGTTACTTTCTTTCAGTTGGAGTTCTAAATAAAGATAAAATACCTTATTCTCATGTAGAATAACTGCTGCTTTCAATCTTCTATATGTGCTGTAGCATAACTGTTCAATATTAAGCTTGGCATTTAAAGTCTTTAGGATTGACTGAAAGTGTTCAGAAAGGATAAAAGCTTAAAATCATATTTATCGGAGCCAATTTCTTTAGCTTGACATTTTATGATTTACTTCTAAGCTTCTAAAATAGCTTAAGAAACCTTTCCTCCTGGTCTGGCTGACTTTTCTTATATTCTGCCTAATCCTGCCTGAAATTTCTGCAATTAATATCAAGGCAGTCATCAAATACACTGACAACGATCACCAGGAATTATTCCTGATTAGGAAGAGTCTTATACTTAACAAGTCTTTTAGGTTTGTGATAATTGCTCTGGAGAGTTCTGGAAGCCAGAGATACTAGTAAATTTCTTGCATCCCATCAAATTTATACAGGAAATGGCTCTTCCTCCACAGGATGCTTTCCAAATCAGATTTTTATTTCAAAGGTGCTTACCTAAATGGATGTAACAGAAAATATCAAGAAATGTTTACTCTTCAGATCAGAGTTAGGAAAGAAAGGAATGAATAGCTTTGACTTAAAAAAATACTTGAATTACTTACCAAGTCCTTCTAAAGTATACATGTGAGACATATTAGAAGAATTCCTGTAGGAGAACTAAAACCATTGGAAGGGTTAATATGGAGATACCCCCAAAATCCCCTGATCTTCCTAGGCCTCTCATACTGCTCATGAGGAATAATGGGCATCAAACCATCTCACAACTTTTGTACCTTCTAGGAGTCCTTAGCAAATATGTATATGAATGTATACTTTAATAATGCATGGAGCTAGGAATCATATTTTGTAGAAGAGTACTTATACATAAATTTAATTTCTCAGTTATTATCTGGCTCATTGTACATTAATTTGCATACTTATAGAAAGATATTCCCATGCTTTATGGTTTCCTGGTCATAAATATATTGTGGTTTATTTTAGATAGATACATGATAGATAGATAGATAGATAGATAGATAGATAGATAGATAACAAAGATGGGTCATTTATTAGCACTTTCTCTTACAATAGGATGACAAATGTCATGTTTATATTGTGAGTTGCCTATGTGTATGCATTTATCTTACATGGACATATGCATGTGTGCAGGTGTATGTGTGCATGTGTGTGGCCCTTATTTTGGAGGATCAAAGTTAATTTCTGGTATTGTCTTAGTTACTTTTCTAGTCCTGTGATAATACACCGTGACCAGCACACTTCAGGTACTTCGTGAATGCAAAATGCTTCCCAAAACAAGGGTGGGAAATGAGCCTCCTAAAAGTTGCTCGGAAAGATATTTTTCTACATAAAGAGAGAAAAAACTCAGATAACAGAGTGGAAGACAGAATTTTAAAAGAGCCCCTGCTTGTAAAAGAGAGAGAGAGACAGAGAGAGAAAGAGACAGAGAGACAGAGAGAGAGAGAGAGAGAGAGAGAGAGAGAGAGAGAGAGAGAGAGAGAGAGAGAGAACACTGGGTCTGTGAACCCCTGGGGTCTGTGAACCCCTGGTTCACTGGGCAAGGCATGAGATGAGAAGCAGTATCTTAGGCTAGTACAATCAACAGGCGGGCAGAGACAGCAAGTTTTCCTGGCCCACCACTGAAACAATGGTTAAGTATATTACTGAGAAACTGGAAACATCAGGACCAGGCCTTCCTGTCCAGTGGATTATGGGAGGAAACTTAGCACTTTAAGTATTGACGGGTGTGACAGAGAAGGAAGTAGATGTGGCCAAGCATAGCACAGTTTCCGAAGCAAAGCCAAATAAAGAAGAAATCCATACTCAGTAAAAATTCTAAATCAGGTAAAAATTGTTTAAAAATCACATTTTCATGCTAATAAATAAACAAACTGATCATAGTCAAAATACAGAATTTAAATAATAAGATAAGACTCCAGGGAGAGACTTAGACAGATAATACATACATACATACATACATACATACATACATACATACATACATACATAGTTTCCATGTTAAAAAACAGAAAAAAACCCCTGTAGAGGAGTATATTTGGACCCCATACATATTTGTTTTGAGTGTGAAATACTACTGCTACTACTACTGCTACTGCTACTACTACTATTACTACTAATAGTATGTTTGTTAATAAGCATATTTAGATATATCCTTTTAAAGAAAGATCAAATTAAAACAGACTTGGAGAAGGAGGAATCTGAAAAATAGATTGCTGGCCAGGAGACCATAGAACAGAGATTATAACAATTGTTTTAGGACTTACCATGTCATTCTTTTAATTAGCACAGACGAAAAATGGTATTACAGTTGGTATACAATCCAAACAGGCTTAAAGAAAGACAGGTGTCTTTCTTCTGCTCAATGAGAAAAACAAAACAAAACAAAACACATCTTTACTTCATCCATGTGACTTGCACATCCCATGAAATTATAGAATATTACTTGTAGGAGGAAAAAAAAAGAGAACCAAACACCAATAGAATGAAGATGTATCCAAAGAAAAATAACATTTCATTTTCTTAGGTTGGGCTAGATGATTTTGTTCATTATTGTCATTTCATGCCGTTGGTTACAAATTATTAGTAATCTTGATCAGGGGTGGGGAAGGTATAAAAACTTAGACTCAGGGATTTCCCTCTTTCTTTCTTTTTATTCTATTTTTTTCTTTCATAGGCAAGGGGAAAGGAGTTGAGGAGAAGAAAGGGGATATATAAGAATATCATGTAAAAATATATAGGAATAATAGGATAAAGGCTAGATTATTGAATCTACTCTTAAACCAAAGAACATTTTTATAAACCAATAATCTTACATTGATATAGACTTGTATGTTGATACAAACGTAAGATTTTCATTGGTACAACTCGTATATTCATACAAAGATTAAGGTTCATTTTAGTTACAACATAATAATGCTTCAACTCTAGTAAAAGGGACGGGGCCTTTGTAATTCATTTAAAATATTTTTACTTCCAAAACCTTTTAGAAGCTGCTATTATAAACTGTTTATCATAGTTAAAAATATACAAGCTCATCAATCAAATTCAGGAACATATCAGATACTTGTCTAGTTAATCACAAAAGTATCTATCAAAGGTTGAACAGATAGTTAACAGCTATAAACCAGCAGCAGTCACCTTTTCAGGTATCCGATAGATAGATAGATAGATAGATAGATAGATAGATAGATAGATAGACAGACAGATAGATATATAGTATTTAAAAACCCCAGAGACATAAAGAATATGGCATTTAAAGATGCTTTTTATTATTTTAAGGCTTTTCTGGCAATGAGACGTGGCATCTCCTGACAGCACCCCATTCAACTAAAATGAAGATGATTAACTCAATGAATCTCTATTAGGAGATGGTTTCAAATGTGGCAAGCCAGACATGGGGCGAAGAATTCTCTCATTTTACTGCAGACAGGCCATGAGTATAAATTGGATATAGGCGAAGATGACAATGTAAAAATGCCATAAAATACAGTAAAGAGAATGCCACAAAGAAAACTGCCACATCGATCACCTCTGTTCCTTATAGAACATTTGGCTGTCTTGTTTTTCTCTCTCCCTCAGTGTCCTTTTCTCTTACTCCCCTTGATACTATGGCAGGGGAAATATAAATTAGTATTACATATTTTCTTAATAATACCAATAGCCAAAGGAACAGCACCTACTATGGAAGGCACATTTTCAGAAATTCTCTTAAATGTTCATGTAAATTCATTTTATCTCCAAAAACAATATGATAAAGTGAACATCATGAAGATCTGCACTTTTAGGCTCAAACTTGAATTTTACTCAAAGTCACACGCACGCACACACACACACACACACACACACACACACACACACACACACACAAACACACACACATACAGGGACACCCCTACCTAGGAAATGTTGGAGCTGTATTTGAATGAGATCGTCTATCCTGAGATCCACGTTTTTAACTGCATTACAGTGGTCAGTCAGGCTCAGGTATGTGCTGTTTTTCTATGACTAATTGTCAGCTGCTGGTACAAAGCAGTATTGAAGTGTTACTAATTGTTCTAGAAATTGATTTTCACTAATGCAACTCTAAACTCTTTAAAGCTGTATTCTCTCTAAATGTATCATAGAACCAAGGAAGTGTGTAGAGTACAAATAAGAGAAATTGATATTAAAATATGACAGTGTATATATATATATATACACACACACACACATATATATTAGGTCCTATGAGAATGGCTCTGAACAAAGTAAAATTCTTCAAAACCCTCCTATTTCATAGAACTCATCCCCACCAGGGCTTCTCTATCTTGTCCATATGTCTGAAGGGCTTGGCTTGGTACTGTGTATACATATATTAATTTCTGGGCTTCACGTTCTGGTTTCATTGCAGATGTGTACATTCTCACATACACCAAAATATATTGTGTCAATTTTGCTCCCCAATATTCTGGCTGGTTAACAAAGAGGATGGACAGCCTGTCACTGGGCAGAACAGAAGTAGGCGGGCTTCAGTTCCTAGGCTTGGGGTCTCAGGTAGGGACCATAAAGAAACAGAAGGAAAAGGAAAAGGAAAAAGAAGACGGGAAGAAAGAACTTGGCCTGAGGAAGCAGATCCAGCCCAGACAGGATAACATATTGGCAAGTAGCTTGGGGAGTGCAAATGGGAGTTAGCCGGGCTATCTTAGAAAATTAGTTTAAATTGTACCTGCCCAGTTATTGTACTTACGGCTTGTTTAAATAAATCAATAGATCTCGATCTCAATTATTGTGCAACCAGACAGGTCATAGAAACACTCAGGAGAATTTTTTTTAATAAATATTCAACAACAACAACACACCTCTCCCAGCTTCCCTCCATTTGGATTTGCTCAAAGCCTGTGGCTGATTCCCAGATACTTTAAGCTCCTTTTACTCCATGTTTTTCTTTGGAAACATCCTAAACTCTATACTACAATCTACTAGGGACTTCTCGAATACCACAGGTGACCTGCCAGCTGCCTAGCTCAGGATGTCTCCATCTGCACTATCTGGCCGTGACATCAGGACCAGTTCACACTGCCAGGAGGAACTTGTAAGTTCCTAGGCCAAGGCACTTAGACTATAGCTGACATATAAAAGTTCTGAGATGGAAGCTGTCTTCCAAATTACCAGACAAACAGAAGATTCCACATCCTAACACTGTAAAGGTGACTTTACCATAAAGAAATTAAAGTAAAAAAAAAAAAACCTAATTCTTGATGTGTAAATCCCAACACAGAATCAAGTAACAGCCATGGCACACAAACACACAACAAAAACAAACAAAAATAAATAAAAAACCCTTCTTCCAAAAGTAAAAAACAAACAAACAAACATTCTCACTCTTCAATTACCGTTCCCACATTTCCCCATTTGCCAGTTCGTATCATGTGTATCCAACTATTTTCTTATCTACTACCCTTTTTTACTTTCCTGGTTTCTTCAGTTTTTTCCTGATTGTATTTTCACATCTTAAGGTTTGAAATGAGCTGAACTTGTCATTCTGGGTCAGGGTGACCTCAGTCAATATAACGCTTTCTACTTCCTTCCATTTACTTGCAAGTTTCATTTCTCTAGGTGCTGAGTAATATTCCATGGTGTGTATGGACCACTTTTGTACTGTCCTCTCATCAGTGTAAGGATGTTTAGATCGTGTTCATTTCTTAGCTGTTGGGAATACAGCAAGGAATATAGCTAAGTTAGTACCTATGCAGCGGGACATCGAACTCTTTGGGCATATGTCTACCTAATTTTTGACATAAAGTTCAGGAATTACGTGAGAGAACTGGGTAGGGATTAGAATATAGGAAGGGATAATTAACACTAAAGACCTTAGAAAACCTCATATGGAAACCTACTACTGTAAAAGCTTCCTAAAATATTTACGTCCTCCTATACAAAAGCAGCTTAAATGAAGTACCCTATAATTAGACAATTTAACCCCTATTACATTCCAAAGGCTAACAAATATAAATCTTAGTGTGGAGAATCACTTCTTCTTATGGAATGTTTGGATTCTAAGTCCTATTGACCCTCAAATATTATAAACAATCATATTCTATTAGTTACTTTCTAAAACTTTATGGTAAGTCCACATTACTGATGGCAATAAATATTTGAGTCATAGAACAAGGGGGATTCAGGCTAATGTTTTCCTGGGATATTCATCCCTACTTTCTAGTTTTCATTCCCCTGGAAGTTGCTATGCACACTACCAGAAGGGAAAAACAATGAACAACTTTACCTAGCTGTGAACTTACAACTATGATGACTACTGGCTTTGGCAGAAATGCTCACCGGTGAAATAGTGGCATTAACATCATGGGACTAAACAACTACCACTTGATTGAATTTAAGTCCTGTTTTTATAAAATTAAAGTCGTACCTGTATTATTATTGACATCTTACAAGACATATGGTATCCACCACTACTATTTTTCTGCTAAATGGCTACAGTAACTGCTATCCATTATAACTGTTACTGTTATACCTACAGATTAACACATCTTTAATCCTTCGGGAGAAAATATTTTTTTTTCTTCTCCTTTAATATACAGTAATTTCAACAAAGACTGCGGTTCTCAGCTCTAAAAGTGATCTGCAATACACCCCGTCCTCCAAAGGACAAAGGCTATTATCAGTGGGCAGGGGGTATGGTTGTAAAAGTCAGATGGCAGATGACCACGAGGAAGCAGTATTTTCAGAAACAGAAGGACGGTTGCAAATATAAACTCACGAAAGCTGTGACATCATTTGCAAAACCCACAGAACCTCAAGCTAGACAAAACTGCAGAGTAGAGAACAAAGGTGGACACAAAGCCACCCCAGTAACTGAGAGGATGTTGTTGACTGATACCTGTCGGGAGTCATTTTTATTAAAGTATGGCTTCTGATAGGGCTACCAAGCTCCAGTCCAAACCCACATAATCAGGAATACACGGACAACACAAATTGAACTTGAGTGGCTAAAAAAACCAGAGGGGCTAACAGTTGAATGATTACAGAAGGAAGTGGATCTAGGAGGAGATGGCAGAATAAAAAAAAATGTACATATTTCTCAAAGAAGAACTTTAAAATAGTAGACACACAGATATATCACCCTACATTTTTATTTTGAATGTGTATACATTCTAGAATAAATATGACCAGAGAGCCTTAAAGGAGAGGGATTACTTTTTAAAACAATTCTGTTCAGAGCAAAGGGTCACAATTTCCTATGAAAGAAAGTTTTTTTCTTCTTTTTTGGCTAGATTTAGAGACAACAAGCAAAGAGTGCAAGCTATGTTGTACTATATCCAATGCCAATGGATGACACAATGTTATTTTTTCTGGTATATTTGTATGATATTTGCCTTGTTCAATCAGCCGTCGACAACTGGCTCAAGGAGAATATCAATAAAGCAAAACATGGAAAAATTAACTCCTTCCCTTCAGTCCTATTTCAAACTTCTCATTTTGCCACCAATCTTATTGATCAGATGGAAGGAACCTTATCTACTTAATGCCGATAGCTTGACCAGAATGTCATAGTGAAGTGTTTTTAAAAATTAAGTTCTTAAGTGGTCTCAATATTTGAGTTTTGTGATTAAGAGGCACATGTTCTTAAGTAAGAATAGAGTAAATTCAACAGCAGTATTCCTGTTACAGGCAAATTGTCAACCACATTTTCCAGGGTGACTTTACAGTTGATCAGGAAGTGCCTCCCTTACTCTGATTTGCTTGTAATTCATGGGTGCACACTGACAGACATGATGACTCAAAAATACCTTGCAGTTGTTTTCTTTTACAATTTCAACGGTAATTTTCACATGGAATACCATGGCAAATTTGCCTTAATTTCTTCACACATTTACAGTACTGAGGATTGATTTGAGCAGGAAACACTAGCACATCTTGGAGTTCATTTCTGAAGCTTGAGTTGTGATCTAAATGGCCCAATCTCTTTAGGAATCTGAGACTTGTTTCCTCCAAATTTGCATGTTGGTCTTGTCCCAAGATCACATTGTAAATCACTCACAGGAATTAGAGAATATATAATGAATCAAGAATAATTCTATATTTATTTTACAATAGAAATCCACAAATATTCTAAATTGAGATTTTAAAACTGAGACATGTATTAGTCTACTCATTTAATAGGACAAGGAGGAAGCCTAAAGATTTGACATCAGATTCAATCACTATAAGCCATGATGTCCACCCAAAATTCTGTTTTTAGATTTATGATATTTCAGTATCTGTTATGGACTAGATAGTATCTTACTTTTATTATACCATATAAAGCTGATAGACAAATATATTTAGCTAAATGAAATATGTGTGCCTATAGTTGGCTCTTATCATAACTTCCCTTCATGCAGTTTTTCAATTACTTTCAGACTCAAATCCAGAAATGACCCTGTGAATTTGTGAACACTGACCTAATCTTTGCCTGATATCTTATTTACAAAATGTTCAATGACTCCCCTGGAGCTGCTGTGGTCGATTTGATCAATAATATGAATTCTAAGTAATCTCTTAATATGCATTTATATATGAATCGCAAGTCACTGAGATACTTTAGTGTCTTTTACATCAATAATCTCTCCTCTTAAAAGCTTAAATATGTTAAAGCAATTCATGTATTAAAACATCCACAGTTATTTCTCTTCAAAATCAATCATAATACTATCAAAGATTTGGTTTTCTTTTAACTTTGAGGTTCTTTGTTATATACTGTCTCTAAAACACTTATTTCTAATATAATTTTCCCAGCATCTGTTGATAATGGATGTTTCTTGAGATTGGCAAAAACCTAACTGGATTCCCATTAGCGTGAGTGGGTCCAGGTTTATTCCTGAAAGAAGTCCTATTCTTTATGTTACAGTAAGCTAGATGAGAATGCCAAGAATTTATTCACCAGCCACATGATTATAGAGGCCTTCGGTATGCTAGGCAGACCCTTAAAACCTTAATGCATTCAATTATGCAGTCTTTTCGGATGACTTAAATAGAAACATTGGAAAGTATTCTTTGGTTCCTAGTCTCCAAATGTCATTGGTTTGCTATTGAAAATTAATTTAAATTGAAAATGAATGAAAGCTAATTCCATAATGATGCCAGACCCCAAGCCAAGGGATTTGAGTGAATTAAGTTATGACTAACTAAAAAGAATATCACTGTTTAAACATGAGATATTCCATCTGGACACCAAAATTGAATTGGTGGAGCATCTGTAATGAGAACATGATACTGCTAGGCACAGTGAGGGTGAATGCAGAGATCATTAAAATTCATCTTTTGCCCATAGACATCTTAGAATCTCTTTGTTTTAGTCCTCAGATATGGGTGCATGCGTTCTAGAGGTTATGTACAACAATACATTTGGGTGCAAAAATGGTAGAATTAGTCAAAACAGTATTGGAGAAATTTGTGTAGTCCGTTCTGCATACTCCTGGCATCCTGGAGTCCAGGAGCATCTTGCTGGACAATTCCCGGGTGCACTAATTACTTCTTACCTCAGCTGTTCACATGTTTCTACCTGCCTTGCTTTCTGAGATTTTCCCTGAGTGCAGAAGCATGTTTGCCTGTAAAGCGAATCATCTTCTAGTGTTAGTTGGTTATTGCTTCCAAGACAAAACTAGACCAATAAAAGGTCAAAATTGTCAGATGAATAACCAAACCTTCTTGAAGCTACTGAGGTGCATTTGCACAATCTATCAGATAGTAATTGGAAAATTGACACCAGCTACCTGTCCTTTAACCTGCCCAATAGTCAGTTTTGTTGACTTTCTTCTTTATCTTGTCTCAAATTTGTTCACCAAAATCTTATGGCTGCTAAAGTTAAATTATTTATAACAAATTTTATTGATAATTTACAAATATGTGTACATGAAAGACAATATTTAGTGTACCTTATGCATATATTTTACTAAACTGATATGTAGAAATAATATATCTACCATAGGGTAGGGAACTTTGTTAATTTTCTCATACTGGCCTCAGGGATGGTCACTGCCAATTTCATGATTAGTGAAGGCCACCAAACATTGCTAATAGGCATTATTTTAAACATGAAAGCCAGACAATATTACCCACCATTTATGGTATAAGCTCTCCCAATGATATTTGCACTATGACGGTTTCTCTAAGTGAGGAAATACTGGTTTTGACTTTTATTAATTTGTAATATATTTATATATGTATCACTTAAAAAATCAAGAGGTGAAATATTTTTACAAAGGAAATGACTGTTCTTATTTTCCTCCTCTACCTACCTTCCTTCACAGCTTCCCTTCATTTTATATCATCCTCCCTATATATAATCAAGGTATACGTCTTAGAAAAAGGATATCTGAGTGACAAGGAGTCAGGAAAAGGAAGTGCTGAGCAAATACAATAAAAATATATTACATGCACATGTGAAATATCATAACAAAAGCTCATTACTATGTTGAAGAATGACTATGTTGTTCTAACTTTAATTAAATGAGGTTTCCACACTATTTATTCTGCTAGTTCCTGACCAAAAAAACATACTTCAGAAGCAATAGTAAGTTCAGTTATCTGCATAAAATCTGTTCTTCTTCCTTGGAAACCTGTCAGAACTATGAAAAGTTTATATTATTGGAAAGACTCTATGGGGTGGCTTATATCACATGACAGAACAGAAAATCTACCAGGAGATGCATCAGAAACCCAGTCTCAACCCAGAACAGACCTTAGTTGATTCTAGGTCATTGCTAAATTAGGAGAACAACTGTGTATCCAGTCAGCTTCTAAATTCTTTAAACATGATATAATGGAGAAAAATGAAAAGGTTGTGTCAAGTCACTATAATCCAGGTGGAGTTCTTTAAGTAGCAAAAGGTGGCAGAACTCTGCTCTTCTTGAAACTGCGCTGCCAGAAATGTGAACCCACAAGGTAAGGCAACAGGTTCTAACATTAATCAAACCTTAATCACATTAGGCAGAGAAATAAAAGCAAGGACCTAGCAGAAGTCTTTGAACTTGTCAGGCTCTGTTCTTAATCAAAGCTTTGTCTCTTCCTGACTTCCTGACATTGGCTGACACGTTTTTTACCTCTCAATTTTCTTTCATATGTGTTGAATGGCATTAATGCTCTCAGTTGCTTCCTGGGGCTGCTCTATTAAAATGACAGAAATTTAGTAGCTTAAAGCACTAGAAAAGCATTCTCCCATTGTTCTGAAAGTCAGGATGGCAAAAACAAAGACAGGAAACAGGAAACCACATTCATAGGGTCTGAAAGAGTCCTTCCTGAAGTCTGATGTGTTTCGTACTTGTTTCTTGGATTTTTCACAAATTTCCTGTTTCTCCTATGGCTTCCCTTCTTTTATCATGGTATCTGCCTCATTTTTCTCTTAAAGCATCACTTGTCCTTGAATCCAGAATTTGGATGCAAGGTTAATATCACTCATTGAATTTGATATCATTAATTATATTGATAGACATTTAAAAATACAAACTAAGTGCCAATCAGTGATATATCATATAACGGTACTATAATCCCATTCCATGGATTAGAATCAAGGAATACGTTAGTTACAGCACCATTCAACCTACTCTAAGAGTCTAATACATATAAAAAGGAATATACAAATAGTAATATAATACACTAGCTGACTTTCTGTTGCTGTGATAGTCACCAGGAGCAGCAGCAACTCAGGGAAGAAGGGGTTGTTTGTTTGCCATAAAAAGTTTATTCCATCTTAGAAGAAAGCCAAGCAGGAACTCAAGGCAGGAACCAGAAGGTAGGATTCGAATAGCATTCCACGAAGTAAAGCTGCTCACTGGCTCAGTCCGTTGGACTTCCTTATACAGCCAGACCCACTTGCTCAGGGATGGAATTACCCACAGTGTTCCAGCTCCTCCCACGTAAATTAGTAACCCGGACAATAACCCCCTAGACACACACACAGGGCAATATGACCAAGGCAGTTGGTCATGGTGTATCATGAAATTGCTTCCAAGTCAGAGCACTGTGTCTCAAATGATAAGAGCGAATAACTGTGTGTATGTAGACCTGCCCATGTGTGCGTATGTATACAATATCTATGTTGAATCAAGAAAGCATCCATTTGTTCTTCATTGAGTATGGATTGACATCAACATTTTACAATTCATAATAATCTGGGAGCAATATGCTGAAGACAATAAAAAAAGCCCCACCGACCTTGTGTTCTTTATTATAAGTGGACAAAATCTATTTTTTTATGTTCACATGTGAATAAAATGTATTTCTATTATTGCCCAAGAAGTTTGTAGTTCTCAAAGCCTTTTGACTTTTAAATAAGCTCATAGAAGGTACACACTAGTAACTTCTTTCTTTCTTTCTTTCTTTCTTTTTCTTTCTTTCTTTCTTTTTCTTTCTTTCTTTCTTTGGTATTTCAAAGAAAAATAATTAGTCATGTGTTTGATATATGTTAGAAATTAATATCCAGTGAAATAGTTTGGCAGTCACACAATTAGAACCCAAAAGATAACATAATGGCTAATTATATGTTTATTTGCCAGGAGAGAAATGCTTCAAGCCACAGCTCTCAAGGATTCTTAGATAATGGATGCCACCATGAGGGATCATGTTGAGGTGGGCAGATGCAAAGTGCCACTCCCTGGGCGTGGTCCCCAACTGTGTGAAAAAGAAAACACTAGTTGAGCATGGACAGTCATCACCTTCTGCCTCCTGATTGTAAATGTAATTTTATGAGCTGTTTCCAACTCTTGCTGTTTTAAGATCCCTGTCATAAGCTGATATAAAACATATTTCCCTGGAATTGCTTTGCTCAGGGCATTTTATTAAGCAATAGGAAAGGAGACTCAGACAGATTATAAACAGTGAAAAAGAATTAAAACCATTAAAAATATCAGTTACATCCAAGGGCACAGCATAGTAAAGACATTTTCCTAGACTCTTTTTTAATATGCTATGATTTCAGAATTAAACCTGCATGATATAAACCTTATGAATTTGTTAATATATCTTATAATTGAAAATTTACTTGTTGTTTTAATCTTATTTTGAGGGTAGTTTATTTCCTACTTTGAAGATTTAAAATGCATCCATTACAACATATTGTGTTAATTAATTTTTATTGACATACCAAAATTCTAAACTGGTATTTTAAATCTGTTCATTTTAACTTACTTCTTGATCTTAATGTTCATTTATGCTTCATTTGAGATATTACTGCTATTTTAAATAGCCATATTTGTCAGAATAGATTGTTGGTTTTTTTTATAAACCAGACAATGTTCTGTGACTGGCTAAACAGTCATTCCCAATATGTTTTCTTCCAAGGCATCTTATTGTTTGCAACAAGATCTGGATAAAAGATTTCATATGTTACCCAAATATTTACCTAACAAACGCAAGGCATTTTTTACCTTCGATGGATAAAGATACATAATCCAATGTCTAGATTGGTCAATCACTTTTCTCCATAAAACACCATTCCATCTTCACAATTTATTTCTATTTTTATCCTACAGCACATTGATGTCTCAGTATAGAACATGACTCTGAGTTCCAAGTCTTCAAAGAGACACTAGATAGGGGTCCCCACAGCTGTTAGACCTGCTGGTCTTCTTGAACAAATAAGATTCCATTTGAGTAATTTCAAATTGTGTTGATGATGGTGTGAGAAATGCTGTTTGACATACAAGATATTTAAAAAAAAATACATCACATCATCCCCTCTCCTTTTTCTCTCCAATTGATTTTCTCGTACCCCTCTCATTATAGTATTATTGAATACATTATTTGGGCCTACTGAATCTGCAGTCTATTTCCTCTGAGCAAGATACATATATGAAAAGTCAACTGGCTATCTATTTACTTATTTTGACTTGACTAGTCATCTTATTAAAATATCAGGAGTCATTAGACAGGCAGATATATTTATTTGGTAAGTATGATGTCCTGAACTTGAAAAAAAAAAGATGTTTAATTGCCAGAGGCTAATGCGAATAGGTTTGCCTCATGTGTCTGCATTCAAAAAGTTTTTTTTTCCTTTTCCCTACTGCATTATACATGGATTTTTATTGATCAACTAAAAACTATCTTTCCTAAACTTTATATGAAATATTATTTGATTTCTGGTTAGAATTTCAGACAGATTATGTTTTGGAGTCCTTATTCAGTAAGTGTAGGAGAGAGGAGGCTAAAGAGGGCTGAATTTTCTCTCTTACCTTGGTTTTCTTAAATCTTTAAGGATGGACTTGCTACACAGAAGAGAGTATTTCAGGAAGAAAAATATTTCAGTGTTAAGATGAAAGCATAGATAACTAGTAGAAAATGGAATGCACTGTGGAGAAAATTTTCTGACATGTGGATACAGTTTTAAATTTAGAAATAAAGAAGCCATCACAAAGCAACACATCAACAAAAAGCTATAAAAAGTTGACTTCAAAAAGGGCTGCCAAAAGTGTTTCCAGCAAATGTGACAAACTGACAAAGTCTTTATTAATATAGAAAAGTTATATAAATCAATAAGAAAATACCCAGAATTCAGGAAGTAAGACAGAAAAAAGAGGCCTGAGCAGACACTTTGCAAAGGAGAAAGACTAAAATCCTCTCACATATTTAAAAAAAAAACATTTCTATCTTGATTATAAAACAACTAACACATAAAAATAACATATAATCTATCCCTCACTGAAAATATTTCATATATTCATGGCTTTTACTTGTTATATATGTTTAATAAATGTTTTCTTTGCTACTTAAATGTAAAAGTCCTTTTGTACAACCAGCACGTAATATTGACAAATATAAGAGAGACTTTAGCTGTATTTGCTAAGGTGGTGATGCAAAAACAAACAATGCACTAGTGTAGTTTAACAGCATCGGCAATGGAATTAAACTAGTCATTTGTTTAATTGTAGGGAAATGGGTAAGAAATAACTGATATATATAATATATTGTTTGCAGATCCATACATTGAATACTATGTGTTAGGTAGGAAATATGTGTTTTACAATGTATCTAAGGGGCTGAAGACAAGGTTAAGAATACTTGCTGCTCTGGCAAAGGATGCGGTGTGGTTCCCAGCACCCACGTTATATGGCTCACACACATGCACTCCCTCTTCAGAACACTATATGCATATGCGGCATAAATTTGCAGACGCACATGCAGAAAATGAGATCTTTAAAAAAGCTGTTGAAGATGCTATTTCACCAAGGCCTTGGGTTGTCAATTCACTGTTAAATCCACTCTTATTTTATGTCACTATGGGTGTTTTGCTTGCACTTGTGTCTGCATACCACATGCATGCAGGGCCCATAGAGGTCAGAAGATGGCATTGTAACTGGACTAGATTTACAGAAGGCTGTGAGTGGCATGTACGTGCTAGAAATAGAATTTTATCTTTTAATTGGTGACTTGCTTTTATACTCTCTCACCCATTTTCATGCAATGTATCGATAATTTGCAAGAAAACTTACATAATTATTTTATAATTATTATTAGGAGAGTCCTACAACCTCTCAGATGACTAAGGTAGTATACTTGAATATTTCTTCTCCCAATATTCCATTTTAATTTACATATGTGATAATTTTCATACTCTGTACTCATATTGTGTGTTGGATGTTATCAAGCATTATTTAAATATATTTCTGTTGTTAGCTAGGTAGCAGGTAATATAGTTAGATATGTTGAAAACAAATGAACAGCAATAACAAAATATAACCAAGATCAAAAAACCAAAACAGCCACACACACAAAAAAAATCTAAAAACCATAGCCACAGGAGGAAAAAATGCCCCACATTCAATATGGATAGTGATTCACAAATTTTATAAAACCACAAAAATAAGTGAAGAATCGGTAGCCATTAAATAAACGAGATTCTAAACAACTCTGAGATGGTATGTCACCATCAGGAAGATAGTCATTAAAACGCTGACAGTAAGTGGTGGGAGTCACTGCTACATGCTGCTCATGGCAACCTAAGATGATATTATTAGCACAGAGAACATTTGGGCAACTTCTCAATTTAAAAAAAGAATTAAAGGTAGATTTACTATGTGACTCCAAAACACCATGTGTTCATATATACTTAAAAGACAAGAAGGTCTAATAAAACTTTGCATAGAATTGCTTATTACAACACTGTTCTTAGAAGCCAAAGGTAGATATTGATGCAGGCATAAACAACAAGTCCTACATTCATACAACAGATTGTTATTTAGTCAGAAAAAAGAATAGAAAATATGACAGTGCATGATGCTTTTAAAAAGTGATGGAAACTTTTATAATACGTGTATTTAAGAAGGGTAATACATGCAGTAAACTTCGAACCCCTACTCAGATCTAGCCAATGGACAGGACATTCTCACAGTTGAGTGGAGAGTGAAATCTAACTTTCACACAAACTCTGGTGCCCCATATTTGACCACGTCCCCTGGATGGGGAGGCCTGGTGGCACTCAGGGAAGGATAGCAGGCTACCAAGAAGAGACTTGATACCCTATGAGAATATACAGAGGGAAGAGGTCCCCCTCAGTCACAATCATAGGGAAGGGTGTAAGAGGAAAATGGGAGGGAGGGAGGAATGGGAAGATACAAGGGATGGGATAACAATTGAGATGTAATATGAATAAATTAATAACATATATTTTAAAAGAAATGGTAAAAAATAAAATGCCATTCAATGTGTATTTTCTGATGTTCTTGTCACTGTGGCAAAAACATGTGACAAGAGCAGTGTTAAGGGAGGAAGGGTATTTTGGCTCAAGTGAGACAGGTAGGGAAGTCCCAGCCACAGGAGCTTTGTGACACCTGTTCATGTCCCATCCTCCGTCAGTAAGCCTGGAACAGTGAATGCTGCTGCTCAGTTCCTTCTCTCCCTCTGCAAGTCTGGAGACCCCTGCCCATAGACTAATGCTGCCTGTAGTTTGGGTGGGTCCCCACCTCAAGAAACCCTAGCTACAAAATCCATCAGGGGACCACCTGGGGGTTTCTTACTTTCCATGATGACTGTAAACTGGCATCACCCTGAACCTGACATTATGCCTCACCCTTGGAAACATGCGCCACTGAAAGTCTTCCATCCCTTTTCTCAGCAAAGCTCCCACAAAGCTGAGATATACACTAGAAATTTGATGTCAGGCTACATCGTAACAGCACCAAAAATGATGAGAGGCAGACCGAGATAAAAAAAAAATGGTCCAGTCCAATGCTTCAAATCCCTCTGGAGACAGGCTGAACAGCCAGTGCTTCCAAATGAAGGCCACAGGTCATATCATACTCAAACTCCTACTAGACACAGGTTGTTTCCAGAGAGGGGGATTAGTTTTGAAGAAGGCTGCACACGATGGCCAAATATAACTTCCTGTTGGTAGGACTCGACTGTGACCTACTAATGCCTGCATCACCATCCATGGAAATGTGGAACTCAGCATTGAAGGGTAGAGTCACATGTGAATGTTACCCTGTTCTTTGAATTCTAAATCACAAACCTGTTTAGCACCTTTGTATCCTAGCCAACTGTTCTGAAATAAAAAGGAGAAAAGAATTCCATTATGAGGTTTATCTCAAAGATTTTTTTGTCAAGAGAACCTAACGCTCTGTAAATAGGTAATGAAAATCACCACCACTCCAATCCTTTCAATCATCTCTATAAATCAATCTCTTTGAATCTGGCAAAATTCACATCACAGTTACCAAGCTTATATGGCATAAATTTTAAGGACAGCCCTGTTATCATTCCATCTATGCATAACTTTTAATCAAGCTGAATTTATGATTCTATTATCAAACTAAATAATATACTTAAGTCTAAATAGTTTCTCTGAACTAAGGATGTTGTGATAAACTTATTTATATTCATGTGATAAGTGTTTTAATGATGTTTTACTACGACCCTTTTCTTAAAAAAGAGGATATTTGTAGATATATACTTTGAGTCCTTTCAGGCTAATGGTGTTGGACAAAAGGGCTGAAAGAGTTACTTTCTGTAGAATCAGTAGGAGGATGGAGAAATGGTGAGGACATGATGTAGCTAAGTATTTTCTAAGGTACACACCTCAGGCACGTAGGTTCATTTTTTTTTCTTCATTTTATTTTACTTAAGGATCTCTTCTTAGACCCTGAAAATAGAAATCTACCCTAAGACATGGAATGTGCGTGTAGCATTTGGAACAAACAATTCCTCCATCAGCCCAGCCATTTCCACACTTGGTCCCCAGGTGGTGGCAGTGTTTAGGAAGTGGCGCAACCTTGCTGGAGGAAGCATGTCGTAGAGGGAAGTTGTTAAGAGTTTGCAGCCTTACTCACGTCCAGTTTATTCCACTTTCAACATGTTACTGAAGAAGTGAACTTTCAAAATCCTCCTTCAGTGGCATGACACAATGTCCCTCCAATTACAGACTCTTGCTCTGAAAACATAAGCAAGAATAAATCATTTCCTTGACTCATTTCTGATTAGGACACTTTATCACAGCAGCAGGAATGTAACTAATACGTTGGGTAATTTTACACCACTGTCTTGTAAGTTTTGAGATTATTTTAATGTGATTTACTCCTGAGCAAGGGGGACCCACATTTCTTTTATACAAGAAACAATCTTGAAAACAATATGAAGCCTCTGTAGTTTGATTAAAAGTAGTTCAATGATTCCTTGGCTAAGTGACAGGAAGCTTCTTTCAGTTTTTCACAAATGCAAAGTGTTTAGTACCGTTTAATTTTGACTGAGTGATATAGAGACTGGAAACAATTTGTGTGTGTGTGTGTGTGTGTGTGTGTGTGTGTGTGTGTGTGTGCAGGGAGATTGCTTCTGTCACCTATGCCATTCAGTTTTGCACACCCTAAACAAGAACATGGTCCAGCTTTTCAAGTGCTTGACTCAGAACTTAATTGTCTGTCTCCTATGTTGTCCACAAGAGCACCTTATGACCCCAGTGCTGTAACACCAAGGTCTCTTGAGACACTGGCAGAGGAAAACCTGCTGAATCTGAGAATCTGTCTGATGGGTGGCTGTTGTGTTATTCAATGTTCAGGAGTAAAGACTGAAGGTGACTGGCGATCTCTTGTGTGCTGCGGAACGCAACTCGTTTGTTTCGCTGAAGACCAAGCATTGGAAATTCAGCTTCTGGCTGTGTAAGGAAAATAAACAGAGACAATGGCTTTTTCACTCGCCTAAGCAGTTTATCCAGATCAATATGGGAAAGATTGCTGCTTCACTCTGCCTGATCTGAGCCTTAATTAAGCATTTTGCTCTCTAAGGTTGACACACAAGCCACCTTGGCAAATACTAGAGTATTGAGTTTCTCTTTTTAAATTTTTAAGACAATATCAGTACTGCAAAATAGAACCAAGGATGATTATTTTAACTAATAATATTATTTTTATAATTATATTTAAGAAATGTCAGTCCATCATCTTATTTAGAAGTAACATTATAAATATGGAAAGGTTATAACGTATTTAGAAATATATATGTATATAATAAAGTAATTAAAATATGAATAAATTTATACCCACAATTTTCATATGCCTTATTGATAAACCCTCAAAACCATAGCATAGCAAATATGGCTGTTTTAATCTTGCTGCTTCTCTCTCTCTCTCTCTCTCTCTCTCTCTCTCTCTCTCTCTCTTTCTCTTTTTGCTACTGTTATATTCTGGACATGAAAAACCCACTCTAGTATCCAACACTGAAAATCTGTCACCAGCTGTCGGTGGTGTTCTGCAAGGTGATAATGACTTTGAGGAAAAGGGCCACAGTGAAAAGATGTTCACTGAGGAATATTTTGAAAGTCATCTTCCAGTGTTACTATGTTACTGTCATTGTCTTGCCTCCTCTGAGACAAATACGCCTTCTTCCCCACATGCCTACCACCACAACGCTCTGCACTATCTCAGCCCAGGACCGTGCACTGACATCTCTAAAACTGAACCACAAAGTAAGTTAGCCTCATTTAAAGTGTTTTGTTTTGTTTTGATTTTCTGTTTTTTGTTTCTGTTTTGTTGTTTTATTGTTGTTGTTTTTTTTAATGACAGTAACTAACATAGATATATTTGGTTATACTAATACCCACAATTCAGCTGTGACCAGCAGTTATGTTTATAAAAGTCAGCAAATCTGCCTTGACCTGCTGGAATTGTTGCTCTTTCTTCCAATGTTTGTCTATGTTTCTCTTGTGCACCCTCTAAAGCCATTTCAAATACCACCTCCTCAAGGAAGACTTACTTTCCTTCAGAAAGTTTTTTTTTTTTTTTTACAAACACTGTCTTCCTAAATTTGTCCCGTTGAAATTTCAAGTGCATTACAATTTAAAATATCTGGTAGATTGAAACATCTTTTTTTTTTAAAGCACCCAGAACTTTTGAACAATTTTGAAATAATAATATAGGTAGTAAATAAAAATTTCAAAATGTTTCAATCATATATGAGTTTGATTGTTTAAAAATTTCAACTTCGCTCTCTTGGCCTTAGCGCCATCTTCTTTGAAACTCCTGTGCCATGAGAGCGAAGCTGAAGCGCAAGAGAAGAAAGATGAGTCAGAGGTCCAGGTAAACCGCCTCGTGCACGACGAAGGCTACAAGAACAGAAGCGAAGGGTGCTGAAGGCCTGGACGCTGGTACAGGCTGCGGGACTGTGTACTGCCATTGGTAATGAGCCTCAGGGCACCTGGAACACCATCTCCTCCGAGACCACCCGACTAGCCGCCTGCCTACCTTAACAAAACAGTCCCTCTGGATCTTTAGCACTCTGGACTGGTTCTGTTCATTTGTGGCCAAGCGTAGTTCGTGTACAATAAATCATCTTTCTCGCTGTCTCAGCTGAAAAAATTTCAACTTCAAAGGCTAGAGAGATGATTCAATGGTTAAGAATATTTGCTGTTCCTGTATAGAACCTGGTATTTACCCCATCACTAACATAAAGACTCACAGTTCTTTGTTGTAGAGGATCTGAGGCCCTATGCCAGTCTAAGAAGACACCTGTCATCCACCTGCACACACGCAAAATACTCATACACATAAAATAACAAATAACGAACCCTGTCATGTCTAGAAGACACTATGTAGGAGCAGGCATGCCAGTTTTCTGATGCTCACAGTATTTCCAGCCCATTTTTCGTGATGTTTCTTGACCCTTACCAGTTATGCTTTGGCTATGTAAATTAAGTCTAGGCACGCAAAAGTCAGTTGTTCTCTGCTTTCTCTGAACTTGTACTAGATGTGGATTTCTGTAATAGTCTACATCTGTTGTAAAAGATAGTGGTTTCTTTTTTTTTTTTTGATGAAGAGGTAAAAACTTAATTTATCTTTGACAAAAATGATAAATACTTAGAATAGAGGTAGAAATTATACTGGTTTTGGAAATTTGGGAAGTGTCAGAAAGTAGTTTGATCTCTGGAATCCATGACTTCTCCAGGTGTCAGTGGTTGGCTAAATGTCCAGTACCAGTTATTAATTTCTTCCTATTGAGAAAGCTTTAAGTGCTATTAGAAAGTTACTGTTTAACTCCAAGATAAAAGTGTGACTGGTGGCACTCAGAGGAAGGATAGCAGGCTATCAAGAAGAGACTTGATACCCTATGAGCATATACAGGGGCAGGAGGTCCCCCTCAGTCACAGTCACAGGGGACGGGAGTAAGGTGAAAATGGGAGGGAGGGAGGAATGGGAGGTTACAAGGGATGGGATAACAACTGAGATGTAATATGAATAAATTAATAAAATATATTTAAAAAAAGAAAGGATACAGGACAGACAAAAGCCTATGAAAAGAATGGGATTGTGTGAATAAAACTACCAGTATGCAGATAGATTTTTTTATTATAAAGAGATTGTTTTGTATATAAAAGAAGTGTGACTGTTGTCTAAAGAAGACATCCATAATGCTTCCAAATAGCATCGTCAGCTGATGAGGGAAATCCCACAAGGCCAGACCCTTAAAGGAAGAGCTGCTGGCAGGTAACCATTTGCTGCTGTAGAAAAGTAGTGTTTTCCAGGAACGTTATCTCTGAAATATTGTGCAATCCCAAGTATAAGCCCTAAATACAGATACACGTGAGCAATGATTACTGTAGTCCTTTCTATCTGTTGCAAGGGGAGGTTTTCTTGATGAGAAGTAAGGGCCACACTTACATGTGGGTAAAAATGTTTCCAAACGTGAGACAAACAAGGAGAACACAGCTGGACATGGGAAAGTGCATCAGATGAAGCACCAACCCTACACAAAGAACTGGAGGAAATTCAAGAAAACCAGGAGTGAGAGAGGCAGTCTTCCCGAGGGAAAAGCACAACAAATGATATCCAGGGCCAAGTGGTCAGCCATGAAAACATACATACTAATAACATTATAAAGACAGTAAAGGTTGTACTTAAAAATATGTATGAGAATAGATATACACTTGCAATAATGATTACTGAGAAAAGGGACATGTATTTGAGGGAGGGTGGAGATGGTTATATGAGAGGGTTTGGATGGAGGAAATAAATAGGAAAGGTGATAAAATTAAGAATTCAAAAATAAAATGAACAAAGAAGAGGTCATAAATTTGAGAAGCTGGGAGGCAGAGGAAGGCTTGGAAGTAGCAAAGGGAATGAAGGAAGTACAATAACTACTGTACAAAATTCTCGAAAGACATAAATTAAAAGTTTTTTAATTTAAAAGATTACATAACTCAAAAAAATAAAAAATATATATAACTTAAAAACTAAAAGTTTAAGCTCAAATAGCAAGCACTCATCCTAAAGGCAAGCAACTGGCAAATACGTTCTCCAAAATATAGTTTTTCATTGAATGAATCCAATGTCCTGCTTGTGAAAGATATTTTCTGGAAAAAAAAATAACACTTAAAGGAATCTTTTGGAAATCAAAATGTAAGACCATTTCTTCTTAGAGTATTACATCCACATGATTAAGGGAAACCAACATTTCTAGAATCCTCTTATCTGGTTTTCATAATTATCGGCACTTAGAATTTTATCTCAGCCTTTACAAAGATTGCATTAGCATAAAATGTTGTGTTCTCTGATTTAATATATTCTTTGAAGAGGGAGATATTCACTATCACTGAGAACTAGGGTAGGAAATTATTACCTGCCAGGTGACAGACACTACTTTACCCTGATGAGAAACATACTTTAAAAAAAAAAATTGCAAATTACTGAATTTGAGTTGACATGTAATACTTTTAGGGAAAAAATTCTAAATTCAAGCTGAATATTCACTATTAAAGTAATAGAGAGGTATTTCAGTTTTAGTAAGTTGAAAATCTAACGTGGTGTGTGTGTGTGTGTGTGTGGTGTGTGTGTGTGTGTGTGTGTGTATGTGTGTGTGTGTGTATGTGTGTGTGTGTGTGTATGTGTGTGTGTGTGTATGTGTGTGTGTGTGTGTGTGTGTGTGTGTGTGTGTGTATGACTGCTACATGCAATCTTACCTTTTGTCAAAAGATTTTTCTATGTGCACGGTTGAGGACAATTTGAGGTCTTTTATGTGAGGGCAAGATGACAACATTTACAAGTTAACAGTGATGTTTTGGGAACAGTGATCTGAAACCTATGACCAGAAAACCATAGCAGGCTACCAAGAAGAGATTTGATACCCTATGAGCATATACAGGGGGAGGAGGTCCCCCTCAATCACTGTCATAGGGGAGGGGAGTAAGGGGAAAATGGGAGGAAGGGAGCAATGGGAGGATACAAGAGATGGGATAACAATTGAGATGTAACAAGAATAAATTAATAAAATAAAATTTAAAAAAAGAAGAAAAGCATTTCTTAACCACTGCATGGAGCTTCTGAGCTATAGTACAGCAGGTCTTTATCCTGAGGTTCCTGAATTATTCTGGTAGGTCACCCCCTCAGATCATTCCATATGGAAGCTTACCCGAAGATGCTAAGCCCTGAAGATAGAAAATTCTCTTGAAGTAGCAATAATGGTTCTAGTAACAGGACTCTCGCCTCAATTATTTGTTTAACTTATTTGCCTCTGAGTTCTCGCCTGAAAAAAAAAATGTGTTTTGAAAAAAGTATAAAGACTGCCATTTTTAGGGCACAATAATAACAGCCCCTGATTTATGATTAGAAATATTCGACCTCTTCAGAAACAGTTTGTTCTAAGAAAAGAGAAGGAACACTTTTGTGACTGTCATTAATTGAATTTGTTCATATGGTTACTACTTTATTTTATTCAAATAAAATGACCTAACTTGTTGGAATGGCCTGCCATCTGATGAACGCCACCTCCTGCTTCTTCTTTACCTTCTTTGTGCACAAACATCATCACTGTCTCTGCTGTTTTCTCCACGCATGCTACAGTCTTTCCCTGTACCGGTGTGTGGGGAGGGGAAAGGGGCTTTAATCCACACTAATCCTCATTTCTGACACATGTGTTTGATTCGCTCCCCAGGCTTCTCACCCCAATGTGATGGGTACCTCCCTGAGCAAGCAGCATTATTTTTCTGATAACTTTCCTCTTGATTTGCTACCAGTTTTACTACATTTACCAATTTTCTTCCTTTAAATAGTTTATTATTCCTTTTAGGGAATGCCTTAATTACTTTACTACTAATTTCTTAATCTTTCATATGCTGCATTAAATAAGCTGTTCACTATCATTCGAATATAAATTCTCTGGCCAGAGGTAAAGGTCCCTGGCACAATGCCTGACAACTTGAATTCAATTCCAGGACTCATATGATGGACAGAATGTATCAAATAATAGAAATTGTCTTCTGGCCTCTACATGCATGTCATGGCTCAAAGATGCCTAAACATATATAGCCATGCATAAGTACAATTGTTAGTTCTCGTTCTGTTTCTTTGCAAAGACGCTATACCGGGGGGGGGGGGGGATTGCACAGAAGGGACAGTTTATTTGGGCTTGCAGTTTGTGAGGAATGAGAGTCAACAGAAGTCACTGTGGAGGAGAAGCAAGAAAAGGAAGCTGAGGGTTCACACCTCAAGCCAGAAGCATGAAGCGGAGGGTGACAAACACTTAGATCTTAAAATGCCTGTGATGACAGGTGGCTGAGGCTGCGTCTGTATTCAGCCATGTAGACATGGTTGTGTGATTTTTGCGTAGGAGCTGTCATGATCCTAAGAACGCATGCTAGTGAAGGCCGGACTGAGCCTGGGGATTCTGAGGAGGGGAGGCGAAACATTGGAAGAGTTTAAAGATCGCATAGAGATGGGCTAACACCATGCAGAGCTCCAGCTCCACTCAGCATGGAGCTGCTTCTTTGTCTGCACAGCATGGTGGACTCCCTACAAAGGGTAATGCAAGGGCAGAGAGTGGGACGTGACTTTCACACGAACTCTGGTGCCCCAGCCTCAGTGGTTTTACACTATCATTTTACAATGTCACTGAACCAACACTGATTCACGGGGGCGGGGGGGGGGGCGCGGGGATGTGACCATAAGCTAGCCAATTTGCAAAACTTAGAGTCACACAGAAGGGAGTATCAATGAGAGATAATATTGGGATGGCCAGTATGGATGATGTGGATATCAAGATTGTTGTCACTAGATTAGTCGCTCTTGGACATCCTTCTCTAACTAGCTATTTCCTGCCCCTCTTCAGCCAAGCAACTTCCCAAACAGGTGTTAATTCAAATAAACTTTAAGGGAAACCATGGTGTAGGGTTATAAAATCCCTTAGCAACATTAAGCAAAATTATTCAGATGCACATGATCTGATGATTATTAGTGTATAGATTTTATTTTCTCTAATAATAATTTTTGTTCCATTTACATTTCCTTGAACTCCGGCTATTATTAAATACTCATTCATAATCCAAACATTCTTATTCTCCATCAGTTTTCTCAGAGAGCGAGACAGCTTGTTTTAGGCAAGTTTAAGATTCATTTAATATTCATGTATGCCGAGTTCTAGACAAAACACTAACCTTTTGGTGTTTGGCCTTAACTTTGTCAAACATAACTTCCTGCTTTAAAAAAAAGTTTTAAATGTTAATTAAAAACACTCAAAGAGTCTCAGTCAAAAAATAGGCTGAACTTAGACCTGTTCTCGCCTACAAATGATGTGTTACAGTAAGAAACATATGGATTAAATGTCTGTGCAAGCTTAATGTGAATTTAAAAAAGAGTCAGTGTTTTGAAAATATTTCTGCATTTTGATGAATTAACTAGTGAAAGCTTGAGCATAGCACAATGTAAATTGTAGTTAGTTCTAATATCTTTGCTCACATTCTAAAGACAAGTTTCCAGAGTTTCACTTTTTTTTTTTTTACAAGGTAACCCTTTAAAATACTGTCTGGTCTTCATATAAATTGTACCTCAAAGTAACATTGGAGTCATGTGTTGTCTTCCTCAGCCTCTGAGATACTGGGATTACTAACGTGTGCTATCACAGCCAGATTAATCTCCATTTTCTCTTAAGTTCATAAGTTTAATGAGAGTCAAATAAGCCATATAGTCAGTTGACATCATTTTTATTAGTAACAATTACTTGACACTTTACATGCACCACTTTGTAAGTGAACACTGACTGCAAATTGAAATCCCAGATTATTAGCCATAGAGATTGGAGATATGGCTGAAATAGAGAGCATTTAGTGTCCCATGAGAACACAGTTCCACAAAACAAAATGATCTTTCTAAACTTACATTTTCTATTTTGTATTCCAGAAAGATTTTGAATTGGATCACAATAAAAAAATAAATGCAGTTGGACTCTATCCATTATAATTAGTACACTGATATCTGTCTTTCTAATATAAGAATAGAACTTTCCAGGCATTTATTAACCACATACTGATGTGTATCATGATGTGTGTTCAGAACCACATTATGACATGCATTTAGAGAGTTCCTGGAAGAGGTAGGGAACATAAATAATGAAACACTTGTATAATTCCTCAGGAAAAGCAGACAGTAGATATAGATTACATTTTTACTACATGTAACTACTTTATATAATCAGATGGCATAGGTTTTATATGAATATAAGAGGTAATAGAGTTTTAAATAAAAATATTCAGCAGTTCTGGGAAAGAACAGAAAATAAAACAAACAAATTACCCCAGAGCTAAATATAATTTGACTACACACTCATTTGTCATCTGAACCAAACCATGTGAGCTCCATTTAGCTGATGGGTAAGTCCTCTGTGAGTAAATATCCTTTTCCCCAAGCATGCTCAAGAGATATTAGAGATCAATATGGATCAATATGGATTCATTTTTGTCTCATGGCGATAAATACCAGTTATAGGTAGCAATTGCATGCCTGCATGGGATGGAGGGGTCACCTATCACTCTCTCTCTCTCTAACTCTCTCTCTCTCTCTCTCTCTCTCTCTCTCTCTCTCTCTCTCTCTCTCCTCCCTCCCTCCTTCCCTCTCTCTCTCTCCCTCCCTCCCTCCCTCCCTCTATCTCTCTCCCTCCCTCTCTCTCTCTCTCATGTCTCATGCACTTAAATTTCAAATCCCCTTCATTCTTTTGACAGGTGAACCAAAGATGCCCGAATTATTTACACTGGACATAATGCAAATGGTTTGCATTTAGAAAGTGAGCCCAAATCCTTTTACTAAGAAACTTAGCCTTAACAGGACAGAGCAGCACAGGATTAGTGAATCTCAGCAGAGGTGTAAAAATTAATCTCACTCAAGGTATTATTACGAGCATATGTACTGGAGGGATAAGAAATGAATTCATGATAGTTAATTCTTCCATGACTATGTTAAATTCCTCCTTTGCATACTCATCTCACATTCTGCCTTCCTTCTCCTTCCTTTTAACCCCTTGATTTGCTCCTTGTTTGCTAAGGGTTGCAGTTAGTGGGGCACAGGGTGGTCCCCATAAGACTGGACTGATGTGTTAGGCTCCATGCATTGCCTTGTTATTGAGTCTTCTACTAAAATCTAGTTACTCAGTACTCTAACCTCAAATTAGAGTATTCTTTAAAGGCAGGGACCAGATCTCCCTTTCTTTATTGTGCACGATTAAAGTGAAAAACGAACCAACAAACCAACAAACAACAACAAACATGCCATTGTCATTCCATCTAACTCACTCTAATAGCCCACAAATCTTCATTAAATTCTTCCCTATGATTTGAGGTTAATTTGCATACCAGTTAAAGTTTGTAAAGACAAATGGTTGTCCTGAATATTGGGGATCAAATGGATTCTTATTATAAGCTATTAGTATATCAGAACTGATTTTGTCTAACTATAAATAAGAGAAAAACCACAGGACCAAGAATGAGTCATTGGCATGCTTAGGAGTCTTCTCACTTGACTCCTGGTTTGTGTTGATGTAATACTCATTTTCATCAATGTCTCATGGTTAACTCCATTACCTCTTACTGTTCTCTACGTTGAGTTAGATAATTTAGTTGTAACTTGCTTTCTTGAATTTAACTACAATTTTTTTAATAAGACTAAAGAAAAAGTCTTATGAAGTATGTGATATCCATGCTCTGTACAAACTTGGTGTAATATTTTATGTTGTCTTTCCCTTTGAGGCTGCATGGATTATCTTGTTTATAGTTTACAATCACACTTTAAACATTTGTGCCGGGAGACATATACTGTAGTAAGTCATTTAATCTATTTCTTATATGCATGTCACACTGAAAAAAGACTTTGGCTTGTATATTGGTAATGCTGTTTAATATATGTTTTGTCCTGCTAAGATTTCACCATATTTTAAATGTGAAAACTACATTTTACAAATAATACCATGGAAAGTAAATTAGTTAGCAAAATACCTAGTTTTCCTGGTTTTGATGATAGAGAACATTCCATGAGACACTTATCCCTGTTCTAAAATCAGTTCTTTTGCACTGTTGTCAGATATGTATTGGAGAGTGATCACACATAACAGTAAGACTCTGGAATAACCATCCCAATTAAGAAAGACACCATGGCTGGGCACTCTGGAAGGCAAAGACATGGGAACCTCTGAGTGGGAGGCCAGCCTGGTCTACAAAGTGAGTTCCAGGGCAGTCCTTTCTTGAGTGGATGAATGAATGAATGAATGAATGAATGAATGAATGACACCATGGAACCAATGAAGCTAGTTAGGACTCCATTTAGATATATATGAGTCAATTCCATTCACCTATGAATAGATTCAATAACTCATGAGTCAATATACCAAGGAAAATAGCACAATCATATTTTATAAACTTCTCCTGTGAAGTATGTGATGTAATGATATACACCGCAGAGTATGATATTGTCATATGCTTGGTGCTTGAAAATACATAGTTATTTGCAACTATGGTTGTGTAGTTGTAGTAACCAATAGTGGTAGTAAGAGTGAAAACTCTGAACCCTGTATGAGTCACATGATTTTCTGAGACCTACAAGTCCAGTTAACAGTCCTGTAAGGAGGATACTATTATCTGATACCATGGATCACTATAGCCTGAACAATTTACCACAACATAATATATAGAAGTGATAGGGACTGGATCCAAACCTAGACTGGCTCCAAGGCTGCCTGTTTCACTATAACTCAGAGCTGCACCTCACGCTTGAAAAGTTACCCAGCATAGGCCATAAATAAAACCTGATGTAAGTTTCTGTCCAAAGTTCTGAAATTGGCAGAAGTCTTGCTAGATAACAACTCAAACTAGCAAAGGTGTTTATTACAGAGTTATTGACTTTTGTCAGGACATACAGTGCTGAATTGACTTATGTGAGGTAAATTAGTGCTCATTACTACTCAATTAACTGAGAAAGTTATTTTATCGCTGCATAAAGAAAATTGAATTTAGGTTTATACACTGAGAAACTTGAACCTGATTGAATTGTATAGAAAGAAATTACAAAGAAAGAAAGAAAGAAAGAAAGAAAGAAAGAAAGAAAGAAAGAAAGAAAGAAAGAATTATATGTCCTGCACAGACAAGCTTTGCCTTCTTATAAAATAAAGCGACTGTCTTGGCTTCAGATCCAAGGCAGCAAAGTTGAGATTTGGCAGGTGCTATGGGATGTGCTACCATGGGGGACACAGAGCATGGTTTTCAGCTGAAGATAAAGCCAGAGTGTTGTGGTTCTTGAAATTTATAATTTGGATATTTTATGAAGCTATATAGTGAGATTTAGGAAACCCAAAATTATGCATCATCAAATAATACAAATGAGGATGGTGAGGGAAGTTGTTGTTAGGTGCTTACTATGGGGACCTCACTCTTTTTAATTAGTTTGCTAGCTGTTTACACCTAAATTTACCAACAAAGTATTGGTTCCCCATTTCAAAACATGATTTTGCCACCTGTCTTCCCTCTCTTACAGTAAGTTTATATTCCACTCGCGCTCAGCCATTGTCCTGACTTATGTTCTAAATGTCATCTTTAATTTATTTTAAGACACCATTCAACAGCTACTGTTATTTCTACCTGTGAGTATATTTTGAGACTGTCCAGTCCTCTGCTTTCCATCATCACTTTGTCACAAGCTTCCTTAATTTCTATTCACTTTCACTCTGCTTTGACTATTTCTTCTCTTCCTCAAACATCTTGGAACTTATTTTCTCCAAAACGCAAGGATCTCGGTGTCTCATCCAGACTGTCTGTCACAGTAGAGCACTCTTCCTCTTCGCAACATCACCCCATTTTCCATCTTCCCTTCTTCAGAGTTAGAGTTAAGTATGTTGACCCTTTAATTCACTTAAAATACCCTGTATGGTCATTTATTTTGACTTTTATTTCTGTGTTTCTCACATTGGTTTACAGGCTTGTATTTCATCTTTTTTTTTTTAAATGTTCATTCCAGTGTCAGGGTCTTTGGTCATTCTTCCTCTATCTGGAAAGTTCTAGCTTCATTGGCTCTAAGTTTGATCCTTGACTTTATTCACTCTTGTCTTCAAACACTTTCAGCAAGAGGACATTTTACATAAATAAGAGGTAGATAACAACCCATCCCTGGAACAGATATCTACTGCAATAAAAATCTATCCATCTTAAATCCATATAGCCATTTTCCAAAAACTCCCACATTACTTTTTATGTTCTGTATCATTAGCATTTTGTACTTTTTAGAAACATTATCTTCCACTGGCAAGTAAGTTTAAGAGACCTGAAATTTTAAGTTCATATCAGTTTTAGTTGACATACCTTAAAATAAATTCCATGATGTCATACAGCGGGCATGTTGTACACATATATTTAACTATAAGTAATAGCTCTGTGAAATATACACTGTCATCCAAATGTGGATCTGGTGACACAAAGTAAGTGTGATCCTTGATCCTTTAACCAAAAACATGAACCCAGGTATATTAAGTGTAGAGATGGTTAGCATATGTAAAACTTTAATATGTATACTAGTCATCACCTCCTTTAAAGAGAATATATATTTGATTTCATTGTGCCACATTTTATCACTTGTACACTGCATATGTTTATGTTATGTATTTCATAGTTTTGCTTTTTAGAATTTAATACCAAGGAAAGAGAGAGAAAGTTTCTACAAAAACAAGAGATTTAGTGTAAACCAGATTTTTACAGGGAAGAGTTTGTAAATGATTTCAGTGAGAAATCAACCCCAAAGCCCTCTCATAATCTGTATGTATTTATGATACCACTTATATTACTGTTACTATTTGGAAAAGATACTATGCCTCCAAGCCCATTAGTGCAAATACATAGGTGTGAAATTATTTCTTTCCAAGGGAAGCCCAATTCATTGCCACAGACATTTGCTGGATCTCCAGTAGGCAGGAGTTCTGTGTTCCTCAGTCAGGTCATAAATCCTTTCTAAGCTGATGCATGAAATCCTAAGCACTGCTGCAACTTATTTTAAATTTTATGACTCATTTGAACCTGTCTCTTGGGACATTTCAGCTTCTACTGTCCTCTGCTTACTAGATGGATGTTGTCTCACAGCCATGGCTTGCAGAAATAACTGATGTTATAGCAGGCTTTACAAGGGAAATAACTTACTTGAAAGTTATTACATTATAAAATAATTTTAAAACACCACTATTAAAAATCTCAAATGTATTTTGTTATAAATGGCTATACATTAAAATGAAGAAACCATTTTATTACACCATGTGTATGAATACATTACATATAATTATATGTTACTTCTATTATGCTGGGTAAAATTTAATTGGAGAAAAATGCTTATGCCTTTTTTTCTTGAATTTATCCCAACAAGTATCTGTACTAGCCCAAACTTTAATGTGTTGCACCCTTGGTCCTTGGATATACGTAATTTCCCCCTCTAATCATGTTAAGTGTTAAAGTAGCTGGAGAGATATTTTGAGGTAGAATTCATACAATCCTTTTCATCAAGCATTCCAAATTCCATGTTTCCTGGTTCTGGAGTTGAAGGAAAAACTAATCGATCTGAAAAGGAGATGTAGATGTACACTTTTCAGGAGATAAATTTATAGATACACTAAACAATGAATGTTAACCAGGAAGATATCCATGGCTTAAACGGACTCCTAACAAATAAGAAGATTGAAATGGTAATAAAAGCCTTCCAGCTTAAGAGAGAGAGAGAGAGAGAGAGAGAGAGAGAGAGAGAGGAGAGAGAGAGAGCGAGCTCAAGTTCAGATGGATTCACTACAGAATCCTGTCAAACTCTTAGATAAGAACTATAGCTAATACTGCTCAAATTAACCCAGAAATAGAAATGGAAGGAAAACTTTCAAATTCACTTCATGAAATCAAAATTATTCTAGTAACAGTACCATAAAAGCATAAACAAAATAGAGAGCTATATTCTAATATCCCTGCTAATAGATGTAAAAAGAGTTCTCAATAAAATACTTGCAAACTGAATGCAGACATATATAAAAAATATAATGCACTACCAACAATTTATCTTTTGCCAGGATGGTGCGAGTCACTGTAATAAGTAATATAAGTGGACATGCAGACAAAACTAAAACCAGATCATGATTATGGATACAGAAAATAAAAAACCTTAGAAAATTCAATGTATCATTAGGTAAAGGCTCTAGCGAGAGTAAGATTGAAAGGAACGATGCACAAATTAATGAAGGTTTTAAGACATACCAACATGGTTTTTTTAATGGAGGAAAAACCCACCAACATTCTCTTAAATGGGAAAAACTCATTTAGTTATCTCAGTAAAAGTAGGTATGGGGCATAATTGTCTCATTTTAACAAACTGCTTTTCTATTATGTTAATTGAGGAACTGGCAGGAGCAATAACACACTAAGAAAGAAATCAATAAAGGAAAAGATGAAGTCAAAATTTCCGCTTTGAGATCGTGTTTTTATACATGGAAGATCCTAAATATTTTGCTACAAATTCAGGAATGATCAACATCTTCAGCAAAGTCGAAGGATAGAAATTAACTTACAAAATATCTGTAGCCTTTGCATTTATAAACAACAACAACAAAAAAACTCTAAAAAGATCATCAAAAAACTACCCTTCATAATACCCTGAAAATTTATACCTGATAACCTAAAAATGAAACCTAAGGAGCTGAAAGGTCTTTAATGAAAACTTTTATTTTCTGAAAAAATATTTGAAGATGACACCAGAGTTAGAAAGTACTCATGTTCAGTGACTGATAGAAAATAACTATGGCACCTGAAAACAATTTACATATTCATTGTAATTCCTATTAAAACCCCAATGATATTATTCACAGACCCAGTATAAATCCTAACATCCCTATGGAAGCACTAATATATCCAGATAGCTAAAGTAGTCCTCAGGAAAAAGAATAAGGCCTTCAAGATTTCAAGCTATACTACAGAGCTATCCTAATAAAAGCAACATAGTACTGATACATAAAGAAGTATACCAATAGTACAAACTAGAATACCAAACATGAGTAACATATTTATTGAAGATGCCAAAAATACACATTCTAGAAAAGACAGAATCTTCAGCACATGTTCCTAGGAGAATTAAATGTCCACATGAGATTAGATACATATCTATCACCCTGTACAAATATAAACCCCGATGTTTATTTTTTTATTTCATAATTTTTATTTTAATATTTTACACAAGCATCAGTGTGTAAAACACAGGCAGTGTCTGTAAGACAGAAATGCAGAAGATCTCTATATGCTTAGGACTTAAGGCCAAAGAATGACAAACAGAACCAACCAACCAATGAAACAAAACAAAAGAAACCACTAAAAACCTAAATAGTGACAAGGGAAAAAATTTGACTGACTGTCAAGTATGACCATAGCATAAGACAAAAATCTTATCTGGGATACATGTGGAAGGGGATTAATACCTGGAATATACAAAGAACTCAGCAAACAAATGTTCATGGAAACAAATGACCCAATTAAAAATGGTCTCCAGATCTAAACAACAAGTTTTCTAAAGAAGAAATAAAAATGTTTAAGAATTGTCCATCATGTTCAATATCCTTAGCAATGAAATAAATGAAAATTAAAACTAAGTTGAACTTTCAGTCTAAGTGGCTAAGGTAAAGCACATAAATGATTTTACGTAACAAAATCATCTTGCTTATACACTAAGTAATTATTGTACAGCATACAGTGGCTTATTTTCTCCACTCTAATTTTCTTTTGCACTGCTAGGAGTTAAATGTTTGCTTCTGAATCACACATTTGATTCTTTCAAAATGCTTAGGTTGGTGCCACCCTGAAAAAAATATATTGTCATTCAAATAGGGACATTTCCTATAATTTGCTGTCTTTGGAATCAACTTTGCAGATTGATGGATGCAACTTTAATGAGAGGATAAACTTGCTGTCTTGATTTATATCTGCCTTTTCATTTGTGTCCTTCAGAGTCTCCCACATTGCACTGAATGAATCTGGAGCTCAGTAATATGCACAAAACAAATGGGTGAGGCATAGTGCGCGCTGGAGAGGATTTTCTAGTGGATTCCTGTTTGTTAGGCAACTGGTTCCAACCTCAGACCATAAGTGCCTATGGAGAGCTGGAATGTAAGATGAGGTTTGCACATGGCCTCGAATAAAATCTTGAGTGGAATTAGTAAAGAAATGTTTAAGAATTCTATTAGTACATTGAACATTAGAGACATTGAACTTTTTCTTATATTAAGATCAGTGTATACAATTATGTTAATATTTAAAGCCTTTTACAACATATTTACTATAATCTTGTTCCCTATAATCCTCATAGCCACTGCTATTGAATGCATTATTTCTTCTCTACAGTTTCAAATTTGGAAAAAAAATTAATGTAATTCAAATGCTGCTTGAGAAATTCCATAGGCTATACTTTTTAAAGTTATAAATCAAGAAAGGCACTAATCAATATAATCTATATGCTAATTTTTTAAATGTTAATTGCTAAAGTGAGTCCAAAATGTGTATTCATTACCATTTAACTAAAATAGTTATAGCAATTTTTTTTGAAAATGGAGCTTATATTTTCTTTTGCAATAAGCTTTCACTATGTAATTTCAGGCCAGCATGAAACTCACAGTAACTCTTCAGTCTCAGTCTTCCAAATGTTGGGTCTTACAGGCTTGTAGCCTCTCACCTGGATGGGCTCATTTTTTATATCATCATTTCACACTTCATTTTTGTCATGTCCTTCTTATATGGTAACTCCATCATAACCATAACGAGTAAGGCACCACATATTTTTGAAGAAAAATATTAGTGATTAGTAAATGTTCAAATGTGCAGTTTTTCATGTGAAGTCACGATGCTCCCACTGTCCTCTCTTCTTAGCTTCCATAACTACTAAGACACTGTGCCGGTTACTTTCCACTAGGTCTTTGCTGGACACCTTCTTGTTGCTTGATATCACCAGGGCCTCTGAGGATAACAGAGTTCCACATGATTTGACTCTTGTACAGCTAAGATAGCTAGTCACACATGCTAAGCTCCTGGCATCTCTTACCATTTTCTCACTTCCACAAGGGTCTACGTCTTAAAGGCTTTAATTATATTACAACATCACAGAGCCAGAACAAAGAACATTTTTGAATAGAAAGAATTGATTGAAAGATTGTGTGAAGAAGATGCACCCCATTAAAGAAGGTGATGCAGGAGACACGGACACATAAATATTTCTGCAACAATCCATAAAATAATATGAGTAATTTTATAGAAGTTAGGCGATGCTGCTTCTAAGGCACTGACATTCTTCCTCTGAGTTGCTCAAGAAACAGTCCAGAGGGATGGAGGTGTAGTTCAGGTGGTAGAATTATTGTGTATTGTGTACAGACCCTAGTTTAGATTCTAGGACCAGAGGCACATACATGATGCATGCAGCCCTGTAATTCCACAACTTATGGTATAGGCAGGAAGTTCAGAAGTACAAGCACATCTTTAGCCACATAGAAAGTGCAAAGTTCCCCTGGGCTACCCTAGTCCCCATCTTTTAAAAAAGGGGGAAAATCGGTACTAAATGTATCTTGTCATCTATTTCCTGCCACAATTCAAGACAGTGAATGGATTGCAAAGGCAGTATTGTTAAAGGGTTGAAGATCTATTTTAGCTGACACGGGCTTGACACGGGAACCACAACACTCAGGTAAAATAGTTCATGATAAAGTGCTTCTTGTTATTGCATTAAATGTGATAAAAAAAAGTTCATTAGACAAGAGATTGAAATAAGCAGATGTATAAATAGCAATAAAGTCATATGCATTGGACAGAGATATTGTCTGCTAATACTTGTTTTGGTAAGTACTTCAGGAATTCTTTAGTGCGTGAGCATGTAATAATGTAGTCTGCATCCTGCATCTGCTTTTTTCTCATACTTAATGTTCCTTCCTAATACAATTAATCTATTGTGTTGTGCTATTATAGTGAACATAGTATCCCTCCTTTAAATATGCATTAATTTGTCAAACTAATCATGTACTGTTGGGCATTTAAGATGTCCTCTGTCTTTCATTAATACAAAAATGCAACAAATAGGCTTGTAAAATACATAGATTTACAGTGCTATGATTAGCTTCTCAGAAGGGAAGCTCTTCAGTGTTTGTGACAGTAATCTTTAATTTTTAATTATAAATGCAACATACCAAGATAATGATACTTTAAAAAACAACATCCATTCTAGTCGAGTGACTATTAATTTTGCATATCATCTTCTAAGATTCTGTGCCTTTTCATGTGACTATCCTTTTAAGTTAAGACACTTATGGCCTGATGTGTAAAATTAAATATTTTTTTTATGTGCAGTTCTAGTGTTTCTAGAAGGTACTGTTTTGTTTTGCTGAAGATCAAACCCTAGGCCTTGCAATACTAGGCAAGTGTTCTTGGCCTTTGATTTATTATAGTTTTATTATCACTGTTCTTTTTCTGAGCATGCATCTATCCTCTATATATCATATATTATTTACATACCTTCTATCTGTATTCTATGTATGGTGATTTTGTAGTGTGTGTGTGTGTGTGTGTGTGTGTGTGTGTGTGTGTGTGTGTGTGTTTATGTGTGTGTATGTGTTTGGAGGTCTGTGGAAATTTTTCAAAGCCAGTTTTAGTCTTCCCAATAAATTCTGCAGGTACATCAGGCATGGAAGCACTTGCTTCGACCAACTGCTCCATCCATCTTGTTAAACCTGATTAGAACCATTATTAATGGACATGTCATAGTCATTCCTGTTTATGTTGCGTTGCTGAGAAATAGACATTTGGTCTCCTCTATATCCTTACTCTACATAGCTATAAACATTTAAATGTTTTATTGTATATTGTGTATATGCATACAGAATTCATTCCTTAAGAAACCCACACATGTACACAATGTGTATTTACCATACCAGCTGCCCAATCCCACTCCATCTCTTCCTAGCCTTACGTTTGCTAGTCATGTTTCTCTCCCAACCTCATGTCCTCTTCTCATACTCCACTGAGCCCAGTTAGAGCTGCCTTCATGTGTAAGAGTTTCGACTCATGCTGTACTTCCTGTTCTGTGGCTATGGCAAAAACGATTGCGAAAGAATGAGTGTACTGTCAAGTCACGATCCAGGATCCTAGGCATTGGTCTGGTGCTGTACTTTCTAACGCTAATTACTGGCCCCCGAGATCTGGGTAGAGTTGAGATGAGTACATCCTCACCTAAACCAGTCTTTGTTATATAAACCTTATTTTTCATTTTGTATTTTCCTATACAATTATTATTATTATTATTATTGTTATTATTGTTGTTGTTGTTGTTGTTGTTGTTGTTGTTGTTATTAATTATTACTATTTTTGGTATTTTTTAATTTTCATTTCAAAATTTTTATGTATTTAATCACTTTATTGCTTGATCTCAGCCCTGCTCCCTCCTTACCTGCACCCCCAGTCCCATCCTCCCTCCTCCTTCCTCCAATACATGCCCCTCCTTCTTCTCAGAGAAAGGGAGACTCCTAAGTAGTACCAACCCATGCTGGTACCTCAAGTTACAGCACTGCTTCTCCCCTACTGGGGCCAGACAAGTTAGCCCAGCTAGAGGAAATGCACCCAAAGGAAGGCAACAGAGACAGAGATACCCACCTACTCTCATTGTTCGGCGAGCTACATAATGACAATGCTATACATATGTGTGTGGGAGGGCCTACGATTTAAGGTTAGTCGGTTATTAAAGTTGCTGAAGCCTGTAATTGGGCAGAAGAGTAGACAAGGTTTCCCAGGCTTGGGATCTCAGGGAGACTATGAGAATGAGAGAAAAAAGGACAGAGGAGAGGAAGCCAGAGAGAAAGAAGTCATGAGGAGGCAGTATGGACCCCAAGCACATGGCCATGAGGGCTGGCCTGATTGAACAGAAGCAGCCCACATGGAACATATCACCAGTAATAATGGCTGTGTATCTGGGAAATAAGAAAATACTTTAGATGCTTGATATCTGCCGAGTTATAGTGCTTTAAAATTATTTAAATCTAAAAGGTCTCTGTCTTGATTATTAGGGATCTAGCTTGGGATCTAGGGAGAAGCCTAATAGATTCCAATAACCATACAACGACATCCAGCAAGTCAGGGCAAGAACCCGAGGTAGTAACCTGCAAGTTGGTGACTAAGGATGCATGCCACTTACTTAGGCTTACTTAGCTTCCTCATATATACAGGACTACCTGCATATGGATGGTATCAGCCACAGTGGCCTGGGTACTCCTGCATTAGGTAATAATACAGACAATCCCCCAAAGAAAGATATGCCCACAGGTCAGTATGATTTAACCAATTCCTCAATTAAAGCCTTGCTTCACAGATGACCCTAGGCTGTATTAACTTTACAATTAAAGCTAAGAAAAGACATCCATTGGAGCATGGCCAACCTAACAAAAGACACTTCCCTGAGGCAAACTGACTTTCTCTACCACAACAGCATTCAATTGTCAGAGCTCTCAGTTAGGTCTTTATGAGCGTGTCCCTACTCTATGCTGAATTTTGACTGCTTTAATCTGTATAGGTCTTGTGCAGTCAACCACAGCCATTGTGAATTAATGAGTGCAGTGATATTGTGATGTCCAACAGACACTTCCCAATAGTCTTCCACATCTTCTGGCTTTTAAAGCTTACCTCCCTATCTTCCACGATGTTTATTGAGCCACGTGAGGTGAGGATGTTATAAAGCAGCATCCTTTAGAGATAATAACTGTACAGTTAATTATTCTCTGAACTCTGGTAAGCTGTAGATCTTTATATTAATCATTGTTCACAGGAAAAAATGCTTCTTTGATAAGAGTATGAAGTTCCACTAATCTATGACATATTTTGATACTCGTTTTGCAAAATAATAACAGATGGTTGTCCCTTATTGTATATAATCTCCCCAGTCATTTGATGTTGGCCATCAGTTCCATCATGTGAAGTGAATATTACATCCAGTCAGCTGGGTATATTCTGACTTAGTTTGCTTTACTTGTTACTTTGACATAGCCTGGAACCATGTAAGAATGGAGTTTCAAGGAAGAGAGTGTTTAAATGAAGTTGTTGTTTAAGTTTGTGGAGGATGGGCTTGATTGTTATTTCATACAAGAGGTCCTTAGCACACTAGCTGGCAGTGTCTCCAGGTAGATGATCCTGTATTGTTTAAGAATGGCAGAAAAGCACGAGCCAGTGGATGCAGAGTCATCAACAGCTCCACACCCAAGGGTTGTGCTTAGCTTTTGGCTGTGAATGAATTCAATGATGAGAGGTAATGATGCATGGGATAGAATGTCATCTTTCCTTCAACATAGAGCCTTGAGTTCCAGCTCTGACTTCTTTCAGTACTGTATTATGACCTGGAAATATAAGATGTGTTGGAGGAAGGAGACTTGCCTTGAACAGGAACAAGGCCCACTTTGAGAAAGCTGTACCAATAATAGTGGGTCTGTAATTGTATTGACCACTGTCGTAAAACTTGTTCAAAATAAGGAGAGTTGGGCCCTGATTCATTGGCATCCTTTTTTATGAGAGCCAGGTCAGCCAAAAGGGTAGGTACCCATGGTTGATTAGCTGCATTTGGGCCAACATTGACTGCAAATACCTCAGTCTGGGACTTGGAGTTGCAGGGCAGGGAAACCAAGAGCTGGAGAGAGTAATGAAAGGGCAGGAGGCATGGCCGGAAGAGGGGAGGCTGTGGCTGGGGCCAGGGAAAAAAAGGGCGGTCCAGCCTCAGTGAAATAGGGTTCCCTCCATGGATATTGGGGTGAGGACAGGGACATCATCACCCTCTATGCCTTCTTCCTTACCCTTTGTAGCTGCAAAAGGGAGGTTGAAAACAGAGTGGAGAGATGTGTGTAGGAGCTGATAGTCTTGCATGTAGTGGGGGGGAATTCCGTGGTTCTTTAGGCCACGACTTTACACCCACACTGTGTCTCCGGTCATGAAATACTGTTTGGCTGTTCAGGGGGCCGGTGGGTGGATCTGTCTCCTGGGGGATGAGCCCTTATGTGAAGACACGGAGGGACCTGAAAGTGAAGTGAGTGTAGCACCCTGACAAGACACAGCTGCACAAAGGAAAAGAGAGAGGGACCCAGCCCGCTCATCTCACCAGAGGGCAAAGAACAAGCAACATAAAGGGGCCAACTCACAGACGAAACGGCCTCAGGAGAGAGGAGGGTTCTCAGGGAGCTGGGTTAGCGATGCTCCATAGAGCGATGAAAAAATAAAGTCTGATCCAAACATACTCAAAGCCCAAGCCTGCGTGGGTAAGGAGATCATGTTGGGTGCCAGATGTCACTGAGACCGATGCCCAGAACCCTTGGGGGTAGGGGTGAGCTGGTGCAGAGTCAATGACACAAACTCTGGGAGTAGGGGGTGAGGCAGGGGCAAGACTACTTTTTGCAGAAATAGGACATGCCTTTTACCCTCCTCCCAATGTCCTATTGGCTCCCAAACTGTAAGCTGCTGCTGTGGCTCCTCCTCATTGGTTCCCATAGTGATGTCACCAGCCTCTGGCAGTCAATTTCTAATCATGCCCCGCACATCCAGGTAGTTCTCAAGCCGACTCTACATGAAGGCCCTTTGTGCTTGCCTGTTGCCAGGAGGGCCTTGTTCCTGATCAAGGCAGGTCTCCTTCCTCCTATATAAATGAAAAATCATCCCTTCCTCCCCTATGTTTGTTTTTGTCAGAATGTTTTTTATCACAGAAACAGAAAGCAAAATAGAATATTTCCATATCCCTCATGCTACTGTTGAAACATGAATATATATCTGCAAGATCAGACAGTTCTCAATTCACAGCTTGATAAGCTTGTTGATGAGTTTTCTCAACCACAGTCTGGATAGCAGTCTTCTTTTTAATCAATGTAAATATTTTATTTTGGTTAGAAGATAATTTACCTTAAAACACCTAATTTGTATTAGAAGTAATAAGGAAGACCTTATGTAACTATCCTACTTAGATGCGCTAGAGATTGATTTACATTCAGAATTTTAGATGCACCAAGATAAGAAAGATGTTTTCTTCAAGGCTCTCAATTACAAATAGCCAAAACACTAAGCATGTAACACTTATATAATTCCTGATTGTGTCATGGTTATTCTTGCTATAGGTAGTTTATTGTACATATGTGGAATAATATAAATGTATATATAAAAAATAAAATTAATTAATTAATTAAAAATAATAAGGAAGAATAATCTTATCACTCCTGAATCATCATCAGCTTTAGACTTAGTTTTTGTTTCACCCCACTGAAGTATCCTCTAAAGGGGGTACTGGCACTAAATCCCTTCCATATGACCTGAAGAAGCTGAATTAACTTTATATTGGTTATTACTAATGCTGTTCAGAAAATTCATTTGTGCCTCTAAGTCAGAAGTTATAGGTACTGTTCTTTCTTATTTTTTTTTTTAATCTGTTAACATACAGTGGTACACTTTTGCTTAACTGTGAGCTCAGGACTATTTGATCTGTGTACCAGGATAGACAATAAAGCAACAAAATTATTTACCATTTGCCATCACTTAAAAAGGAAATGCTATTTCTGGATTAGACTTGACTTGTCACTACTACTAGAGTATTTTTGGTTTGGGTTTTTTTTTTTTTCCTGTAAACTCAGGCCTTTTTGGGTTGGTCCATCAGTCGCTGCAGCACCTCCTTCCTCCTCCTGGATTTGTTGGCTCTATTGGTCTCCTTGTGGAGCTTCTGCCTGCCTCCTAGGTCGTTCTATGCTCTACCTCTTCCATAAGACTCCCTGAGCCCCATCTGGAAGTTTGGCTGTGAGTTTCAGCATCTGCTTCAATCCCATGCTGGGTGGAGTCTTTCAGGAGACCTCTATGGTAGCTCTAGTACTATTCCCTCTCTTCAGCTGTTTCTGGTGTCTATTCAGTTTGCCCTTCTGTGTGAGAATTAAGCATTCTCCCGAGGGTCTTTATCATTATTTAGCTTCTTTAGCTCTGTGTATTGTAGGGTGGCTCTCTTGTATTTTGTGGTTAACATCTGTTTATAACTGACTATATACCACGCATGTCTTTCTGGGTCTGGGTTACTTTACTCGGGATGATCGTTTCTACTTCCATCCATTGGCCTGAAAATACACAGGCAGCCTAGAGGAGACTTGATCGGCTGAGGTTACAAATGTGGTGGAGCTAATCATAAATAAAACAAACATTTTCCTGTGTAAATTGAGGACATTCACCATGGAATAATCGAGGGTGTGTGGCATCCATGAAACTCCAGAAGCTCACTCGTGTAGAAGACAGATGAACGGTTACGGTAGGTATAATGGGCACATCTATGTTTTTGGATTGTAGAAAGGTATCTAAAAAATGGACTCTGGGTCCTGGATCCAAGGTATGAAATCTTTCGAGAGAGTGAGGTTGCTTGACAATTTTAAAATTACAAAACCATCTCTAAGTTCCTAAAAAAAATAGGGTATAATGTGCTTATTGCTTTTCCACGGTATTTAAAAACATGAAGGAAAAAGGTGGCAATCCTAAATTTTTTCCCCAATACTGACATAAAGTATTAAAGTCATTTAAATGAGTATTTCTCCAGTAGAAACTGTTTTGCTGGAAACATGCCATGGGACACGAGAGAGCAGGCACATCATCAGCAGAGGTTACCATTGTGTGAATCTTTGGCGTAGACAGGTAGGTTGGGGGCATCAGTACGCATGTGTTACACGTGGATACAGATGGATGCTGCTAAATGCAACTCTGCCAAACGTTAAGCGTCCTCTATCTAAAACCCTCAAAACTTCAGCAGGCAGAACTCTGCAATTCCTGTGCCACTTTCACATTTCTCAGCTGAGTCTCACAGGATGCTGTATAAAATAGGAAGAATAATATCAGAATCAGGGAACAAAATCTGTCCTCGGGAGAATGACACAGAGAATGAGTAGCCAGGAGCAAGCAGATGCTAGGCAGTATTCGAAACTGAGGCCTAAACTGCTTTTCCGTTGGTTGCTACATCCTCACACTTTGTCCTTTCAAAATATTCTACCATAAAAATCTACGCTGATTTCCAAATTCACTCAAATTTGTCTTTAGCATTTTGTTACTTTGAGCTGGTAGAAGGTTTAAACGGCTGAAAATTCTCATCTTAAATCATAGTTGTAACTTTAGAAACATTTGAAGAAATGTCTGCCCACTAGTATGTCAAATGCACCACTTCCTTGTCTCTTCCTGTGTTTGTCAGGTAAGAATGCTACAGTGCAGCAATTTCTCTATGGTCACACAATGTTTGCCCGATCTGTGACCCTATGACGCAGACTCCCACTTGATACTAGCATTTGCTTTATTTCCTGAAGTAACTTGTTTCATTTGCTTTATATTTAAAAACAAATATATATATAAATTTTTATCTAAAAATATTTATATAAAAAAGCAATATAATCATCTTGCTTTGCCACTGGTACACACAAAATCCAGTGAAATCATAAGAGGATAATAGAGTGTTTTAGTCACATCAGAGAAAGTGAAGCTAGCTAATTGTCACTTTTGGACTGATTAAATTCTTTCCTAATGGCATTCTAGATGAACGAAGCCAGATTGCCCCATGTTTAAATGCATTAATGATCTGATTTAATGTTTCCTTGAGATGTCAAAAGTAAACAGATGGATATTCAAAAGGGGTACTCAAATATGAGCATCAGATGCATAAATTTTTAAGCCATTCTGTTTCTTTGTTTGTTCTATTTAGTATTCATATTCAGAAAAGGATTTCAAGACAGAAGAGAAATCCAAAGATGTGTAGCAATGCTTATAGAGCATTCTATGAAGTCAGCCATGACACTCTGAAGAAAGCTCTTTCAGAAAAACACAATTTACAGAAGTGCCTGTTCAAAGAGAGCCAAACTTATAAGAGTGGCTTACTCGTTTTTCTTGATATAATGAGCTTTCGTTTAAGAGTAATGTCAGACAATTTCTGAATCCAAACTTTAGTAAAACTCTGCACATCTTTCCTATATATTCTATGGTAAAAAGAGAACTTAAAGCCTGGTTGGATTACATGAGAAATAATATCATTTAAAATATTGTATTTGCCTTCCTTCTGTTCATTTATATTACTATTAAGATGCAAGGTTTTTCTAAATGCAAAATATGGCTGAAACCCATAATAGATGAGGACATACTACATTGCAAGAAATTGTGAATGATACAAATTTACAAAGGCAGATGTCTGTGACCTTAATGATATCAATGTATTTTGGAATGGGATTCAGGGGAGATTCACCAACATTGTTTGTTTAAGACTTCATGGATAGAACTTTTACATTGTTAACCATATTTGATTATTAATACATGCTAATTATCAACTCTGATAAAAATATAAATATGCATTTACACATAATAATTATTATTCATAAATAAATGATTGCATATATAACCCAGGAGAAACTTTTAGAGGTTTGAATTTACATATAGCTGACACTAAGGAAGGAGTTAGTTTGTATTCTGTATTGTAGTCCAGTATGCATGAAAAAAAGGAATTATTGAATATAATGAAGGGATAAAATCTGACTACCACGATGTGTAAAATGCTGCTTTAATTTCTTCTTTGAAAGCTTATGTTGATTATAAAGTTCTTCCATATTTCCTGTGGAATGAGAAGATACATTCTAGAGCTTGATTATTAAACTGACTTTTTCCATAACAGTTTTATATATTAGCTTCCCAAAATTGTAGCAGATGATTCAATACTGCAAATGGTACAATAGGACAAATGCATATTACAAAAGCATCAATCTCATTACAAACCTTAGAGGCCTTAAATTCATTGAGAAAGATAATGGAATTATTAACACCAGAAACGCTTCTTCTTGCTATAATTTTCTCATTTGTTATCCTCGTATTACAATCACAATCACACATTTATTCATAGAACAACACTTTGTGTTTACCTCTAGAAATGTAATGAAATTTGTGGGAGTTACATTAAAAGTTAAGAAATAAAATAACATTAGTATTGTCTACATAATTAGTAAAACAAGATATTTTCTTCATATAGGAAGAAAATATTTAAATTCAAATGGATAATTCAGTCTTTTCATAATGGCAGATTAGTTGAGTTGAATGAATTGGCAAGGATTTCTTTTAATCAAAGCCTTAGTTAGAAATAAGAATAAATAGGAACTCCAAATATTTTATCACATCATATAATTTTATTTGTCAAGATAAAATGTCCAGGTGGAGGACAGCAGATACCCTCAAGTCTTGAAGTGTTGAAACCTGTAATCAAAAGGTCCATAATTAATCTGTGTAGTCATAGCAACTCAGTATGCAGCCATAGGTATAGAAAGAATTGTGCTAGTTCCGTGTTCTGAGAAGAGTATGTGGTCACTCAAAACATCCACATCTTTTTAGCTATTGAGAATTTGTATATATTAGAATCTGAGAATATAATATATATGTGATATATCTGTGTGCATATAATTATAATTGTTCCCTGAAACAATTTCATTGAAAGCTGCATTAAACAATGCAACTGTTTCTTCATCCTAAGCCCTTAGGTTCTGCAGTAAGCAATATACTGCATTGTTTTGCTAATTTAATATATACACATATAACATATTTATAAGAAAATGTCAAAAATATTCTAAGCAGTTGTGAATTCCCATGTATAACTTCATATTTAAAGTAAGCTGATGTTCCGTTTAAATTCCTGCTCTTCCTCTCAGTAGATCTACCTATGTGGAGATTTAAGCACAGAAGGGTTTGTTTGGTGACTATTTATTGTTGTTAAAGTGTCTAGCCTTGACTTTGGACGCTAACAGTATAAGGAAGAAGCTCCATTAAGTTACTGTTACGTAAACAGTAAAGCACCATCACAAAATATGTGGTACAGATACTTACTGATTGCTTTGTTGACACTGATTAGATGACTATACATTTTGTGAAATCTCTTTATCACAGAAGATAGTGAGTGATACAGCGATGCATATCATTAATATTAACTAAAACCTTTAGGATTTTCTTTCATACATTCATTCAGAGAGTTACTAAGGAACTTCCATGCCTCATTTATTATTCTAAGTGGAAAAAAAGGAGTAAAATGAGGGTGATTTGTTGCAGAAAATAGGCTATTAATTTTTTTTATTATTAAGAGCCTATCATTATTATGGCGGTTATTTAAATAAGCCTAGTTTCTTTTGGGGCTGGACAGATATTACCCCCTATTTCACCTTGTTACCACACAGGCTCACATCACATTCCATTTACTTTAATCATTCCCATCTTCCTATCCAATATCCCTTTTAAGTTCTCGTACATACTTTTCCTCATCTCTGCTACTCACCATGACAATCCTTAGAACCTGCCTCCCAGACCACATGGTTCTTTACCCACCTCTTGGCATCTCTGCCTCCTTCTTTCTTCTCTATCTATCTCTTTCCATCCTTTATTCCTTCTGTCCTCAAAGCCCTTGAACATTAGCTCTGCCTCTGACTTCCACCTTGCCCAGGTATGTAGGCCTTTTATTTAGCCAAGCAGGGATAATTTTGGAGGCAAGATTACACAGACCATACTGGGTACATGATAGTTTGCCCCTAAGAGACAGCAAACAGATCTCGGGGAGCAAAATAATTAACAATCAGATACAAAGCACCAGACCACGCTGTTACACTGACTGTGAATTTTAAAAAGCATACTCTGGTGAGAAAGATTGATAATAAAATGTGTGTGACTGTGTGTTAATTGTGTGAAGAAAAGGACACTGCTGTACTAGTTTATGTTTATAAATCTCAGCTGTCACCAACAGGTCCCAGGAAGTAGACAGGTAATTTTAAAATGTGAAAGGAGTCAGAAAAATGTTCAGCAATGCAATGAGGAGAGGTGGATGATAAACAGCCCCTGTACACAGGCTGTGTCAAGGGGACAAAGGCATGGCTTTGGCATTTGGAAGGGGGAGACATTACTCAAACTCGGCCAAGGCATTGTCTTTCCAGAACACTAGGCTCCTCACAATCCTCTTAAAGACTCACAAATAACTGTGAGGTTCTGAATTTTCTTCCTTTCAGGAATTGGAAACCCATTATTGATATTATTTTTCTTCACCATTAGAAACATTTTTTTTGTGTGTGTGTGATCTACTTGATCAAATGTCTGATGCATTGCTTGGCCCTCATTTCTGTCAGTCTGTGACTCAATGATAAATCCAGGTAAACATTTAAAGTACATTAGAAACGTACAGTGGAGGTCAGTTCTTCCTGCAATGGAAAGGGAAATCTGTTCACTGAAAACAAGATTTTGCGTTCACACAATTTTCTCTGCCTAGCCCATGAACTTCCCAGTGTATTACACCTCATTCACGCCCTTCATCCACTGACTCATGGATAGACATCTAGGCTGATTCCACTTCTTGACTACTGTGAATAAGGCAACAGTCAATTTGGATGCTCATGAAGCCCTCTGGCATTCTTATTTGATTCTTTTGGATATATGCAGAAGGATGGTGCAGCTGGATCACATGTCCACAATTATGCAGCATAATTAGAGTGAGTTCAGTGGAGGAATACTAGTGGGTGCTATAGACATCTCATATGTTTACCTGGGGTACACAGCAATACTGATTTTATCTATCTATCTATCTATCTATCTATCTATCTATCTATCTATTTTTGAGACAAGATCTCATTAGGTCCATCAGACTGTCTAGAAACTTGAGATTTAGCCAAAGTTGGCCTCAAACCTTGCTCCACCTTACATATTGACTTTTGGTGACCTCCTGACCACTCTGGGGCATAAGGAGTATAGTAAGCACAAAGGACAAGAATCTCAGGGAGGAGAAATTAAGCCAAAAAATGTGGTGTATTTGGTTCCCAATGTTAACAGAGTGCAGGTAAAAGAAACTATAAAGGACAAATAGTAAACTTCTTGCCAATTTTAATATCGTTGGATATAAGCAAATTTAATTCCACTTATAACAATTAGAGCACATATCATGAAACATCTTCAAGCAATTGTTCCTACTGGAATATATTTTAGATAAAGTGATACTTAAAAGAAAGAAGATAGATATAATACGGGCTTAATAGTATACATGTGGAGATTAACTTTAAAGTTTTGTAGAGCCAGAATAAAAAACACAAAGATTAATCATTTAAAGGTTTTTTTTTAAAAAAAACCCTTGGATAATTTGATGCATATTTTCAAGTATAAGTCTGCTATGATCTTAAAGTGTAAAAAAATGTTTAAAGTGCAAAGTATCAAGGAAACAATACACATTCTTATTATTAGTGATACTAATATTACTTTTAAGCTAATAGACTAAATAAAGGTTTTGTCAGCAGAGAACAGAAAGGTATTTAAGACACATATGTGTCTCAAATGTCCCTATAAAAGCCAGCACTGTGCAGTGAGTACTATTTGTGAGTGTGTAAGAAAAGAAAGCTTTTCTTGTTCAAGTGTGCTGTGCTGAATCCCCAGTGATGGACATCCAGTGAGAAGATGGGTTTTAATTTAAATGTAAATCAACTTATCATAAATATGATGTCATACAGCTGAAGTCACAGCTTCATAGAAACTTTTTAAAAATAACTTTGCCATCAAGCCTCCTCTTCTTATATTGATATGATAAAGATTACATTCAGCAGGAACTGTTGCTAACGCTAAGACAAAACAGCCTTTCTTTCTTTCTCTCTTTCTTTTACAGTCACTGTATTTTACATTTGAGTGGAGTATAAAACTGTGATAAAATTTGATAGGAAATTGAGCAGGTCATGCAAAGGTGAATCTTTTCTCTGATAGTAGGTACTCCTTTCAATTAAACCCCATTCATCACTTCCCGTCACTCTTTTTTTATTTTTCTTCACCTATCCTACTTCATATCTATTTACCACCATTCAGAATTTCAAGAAAGCCTTACTAGGAAATCAAAGTTGTCTGTGCATTGATTGACTGCAGAGCTATAAGCTTATGAGATAGCTATCACTGTGCCATAATAGAAACGCAAATTGGAGGGAGAGACTAAAGAGTTGTCTCAAAACCACCTGTCATATATATGATGATGTTAATTAAGAATTTCCCATTGCTTAAGAACATTTTCAGACTGTCCTTTACATATTTATTCATTCATATGCTTACTATTTAATACCCCATTAAAATGCTGTGTTTAAATTTATGTGGTCCCAGGCTCTATAGATTTACAACATGAAAAGATTAGGGGGCACCTTGGGAATCTCTGTGTGATTGGCCATATGCCTTAGGAATGGGGCCATGAGAATATACAGTCACTACTGAGGCAACTGAGGATGAAAACCACACATTCAGCATACAAGTACTTATTGAGATGTCCTACAAATTCAATTCATGCTTGACATAATTCTAGCAGCTCAATATGAACCAAGACATATCTTATTTATATCATATGAGCCTCTCCAGCAGCCTCTTCTAAAAATTCACACATAAAATTTGAAGACTTCCTGTCAGATGAGTTTTCAAAATAAATGTCTTTATTTTTATGTCTCCAACCTAAAAGTTATAGCACTGTAAGGAACCTGGAAGACGTCCGAATATGAAAGTTAATAGCATAATAAATGCTACGAGAAATGGTTTTTAATTCTGAAACTGCAAAGGAGAAATTTCCTCAGAAATTGTTTTCCCTGCTAAAGATGGAGGTTAAAATAATGATTTAGGGGTAAAATACCAAATGAAATAAAACAAAACAAAACCAGAATCTCACAGCAGGGAATACATGCTCTCTACTAATATGTCACTGCCTCCAATAAAATAGTTTGCAAATATTCAAATGAAAAAGAATGTAATTAAAAATAATTGCATCCACTTAATGACACTTAGTGATTCATTGTGCCAGTAAGATCTCCACAAAAATTAAAGTCCTAACCTAACCACTTCTACCACTTATAAGTGTTGTTGATACATACATTTTCAATAGTCCCCTTCTCTCCTGGTGCCAAGGACAACTGTTCATCTAGACTTATTTATCAAATATCAATTCATACTTCCTGTAAATTAAATGCTTTCTTTGCTTCTTTCACTCACCATAAACACCTCAAAACTGATTTCTATAGGATATATCCAGGAGTTCCAACTGCCTACAGCTTCCTTTTGATTGCTGAGTAGTATTCTGGTATCTTGATAGCAAATACATATTTTTCATCTTCTTCGCTCATTTTTCTGCTAATAGGCACCTGGCTTTCTTAATCCAGGCAGAGCTTTGTGAATTATCTTCTCAAATTTAATATGTAGGTTTGTGTGAGCCTGTTTTCTTTTCACCTGAGTTAATAATAAGGCTGGAACATCTGATGGCCTATATTTTAACGTACATTTCAAAAAATTTCATCGGAAACAATGGGTAAAAATGCTCTGAAATAATGTGTGAAAATCGGCTAACCCAGTATTATGATATTCTGTAAAATCTGGTCAACATGTTGATCATAATGTCCTAGCTAAATATGCCACCATAGAGCTTCTCATCACATTGTTCATATTCAAGGATGAATCTGATCTTTTTTTAACAAACACTTTGTGATTTAGGACATTTTTCCTTATACCTTCTACATTTGCTGGGTAAAAGGTCTTTTATTTTTATTTTTAATAATGGTCTGAGCATTTTCAAGTGAATAGCCATGTTCTGATTTTCCTGTTACATCAGACTGGTCTCATTATGAGGTAAAATCACTTTGGCATATGCAGCTGTGACCAGCTCTGAATCCTCTGTTAAACTGAAGTCTGTGACTTTTTAAAATCAAAAACCCAGGCTGGTAAAATATAGTGTTATTCATCCTTGTGTGAAAAAGGTATTTTATTAAGTAAAGGGACTGCTTTTCCACAGGCAGTGATGCCAGCCGCTAATTTTCTTTTGTAAGATGATTGGAATAAAATTCATCAGATGGTTTTGTTAAAATCAAAGGAGGGAAAAAAGTCACTTACATTTCCCTGCTATCTTGGCTTATTTTTTTCAGAAGGGAACAGAAGTGGTAATCATGCAGAATAGCATATCAAAGCAACCATGTCACTGCTTAGAAGAGTTTTCAGTTTTATGATTGGTGACAGCTTTTAATTTTTCTAAGACAAATGAATGTATTTAAACACTTTACTTAAATTCTATATGATCATAATTAGCTCTTCATCTTAGTAATCATAATATTCATTTATTCTTCTATCGGTCTGAGATAAGAAAGTGTATTAAAGTGTGTTAGTATAAATGGAGTTAATACTTAAGAGCACCTAGGAACAAAAATGATAAAGGAATTCATAGATGAAAATGCATCAGGTCACATTAAAATGCCCTGTCCCCAGAGCATTGTTTCAGTGGAGTATCTCTATATTTCTGTCCTTTCAAACTGTCCTACGTCATGACAGCTGCTCTCATTCTTAATTAGCCCTTTTCCAATTCCGTTCACAAACACCAAGTTCATTTTTCTTAGCATTTTCTAACATCTCTTGCTTATTCATTCATTCGTGTGGTTTACCTTCACAGATAAATACATACCAGATTACCAGAACAGGCCCAGCTTCTAGTTTTCATCGTGATATGATAAGTCCAGTAGATTCAGGAATACAGCCACAGGAAACCCAGGTTGTTACCCCAGTTCCCAAGAGGAATGGATAAAGTTAGCCACAAGGAGGAGCACAAGGAAATACCAGGGGAGGAACAGGACAAGTGTGGTCAGCCTAGGAGCAAGTTTGGAACTGGATGATTTATATGGTGTGGTCAGGCTCCAGAAAGGAAGGATGCCTTAAATATGGTGTTGGTCAAGGTTATTTTTAATTCACTGGTATAGAATTTTGAATATATATGCAAAGTAAGTTTAATTCTAAGTACTGTGGTATAGAATTCAAATGTAATTTTATTCTTCACACACACACACACACATATGTGTATATATATATATATACTCTAATATGAGGTATTATAATTATATAAATCAATTATAATACTTCCAGTACTTTGAAAGTGCTAATGCAAGCTGTTTAGGATATATAAGTTCTACAAGTTAATTGTTAGCTGATCAAATCATAGTCATGTCAATCACTAGTCTACTTTTATCACAAGAATATACATCTTAGGGGTGTCAGATAGATAGGATTCTATAGAAAGATAAGATAGGATAGTTAGATAAAGTCTTCAAAAACCTCAGAGACATGCAGAATATGACATTTAAAATGTTTTTATTATTTTAAAGATTCACTGACAATGAGACAGGTTAACTCCTGGCGACACCTAGCCTACCTCAAAGAGGATGATGAGCATCAAAGAACCTCCTTATGGAGATGGCTTAAAATGTGGAAAAACAAGTCACTGGGGAAAAGGTCCTCCTTTCTACCACAGACAGAATTCTGCCTAAAAGAGGGTAAGCTTGGATGTAGGCAGAGTCAATGGCCAAACTCAGCCAAGACAGGGTAAGCAACTCCTCAATGGTTCCTGCCTCACAAATATGTCTGTTAGATATATCGTGCCAGAAGACTGAAGAAGACACTCTAAAGGTACAGAGACTTTTAGGTGGCTATGCAGGGAGGAAACTATCTCTGTCATCTTCTTATTTGGAAAGCTACTAACCTGCACTCCCAGCATACTCAGGTAATCAAGTTTATTCCTTCTCAGGTATCTGATGGAGTTGAAAACTAGGTAGCTTAGTTTTACAATGAAGCTTAGTTGTTTAGGGATTAAGACGCCGTTAGGATTAGATGATGTTTTAAGTTGATAATGACATGATGTGTTGAAGATTGATTTACATTAAGAATTATGAACACACTAAGATAGGAAAGATGTTTTTACAAATTTATATGTAAAAAATAAAAATAAATAAATAAAAGCTAAAAAACAAAACAAAAAATGTTACAAATCTGATTTAAAGTTAAATTAAAAACAAAAACAAAACAAAACAAAAAATATGTTGCTGATATGCCAACACACAGCAACAGCAGTCCAGGACTGCAGAAGCCTATCAAGAGAAATCACATCAGGGTTGCAACATAATATTAGTTGGTTTGCAAATACATATCTCATTCACAAATAATGATTTCAAGATTATTTCTGGAAATGATTTAACTCTGTAGAAATTCTGCCTTGTTCAGAAAAGCATCAAGCCATCATAATATATAAAGATGAAACTTGCAACCAAAACATCTGTCTCTCTCCCCATTGCTTACAATATTGTATGAAAAATATCAGTGAGTATATGTTGTATGAATTAATTCAAAGCATTTTTATAATCAAGTTATTGAATCTGATTTTTCATGTTATTTTAGCAAATTAGTCTAAGTTTCACTAAAAAGGGTTTAAGTCTTCATTGTTTTTCAAGCTTGGGTCAAAAGGGAAGGAAGGGGGGGTTCATTATTTTCATAGCTGCTTGAATCTTGTTCAATCCAAAGTACAAAGCAGAGGGGATAGCTACAGCATCTGTCACTTACCTTTCAGAGGAGCCTAAACCACAAATTGCATCATGCGTGGATTTGCAGGGTGGGGGACACCTGCAGGGAATTTTAGGCCAGGCAGTGCTTGGGTTTGAAACCATGGCTCATGATACCTAGACAAAGAGTATAGTGATTGAGCCAAATCTCCTATTTTACATCCTTAATTTAGATAATTTTATGTAAAAACATGTATCATGCATGAAAGAATAATAACTTATGAACCAATATAACTAATCTATAATCTGTAAGTGAAACACATATATAGAAACTTAGATTTAAAATCAAACTTATTACCGTGTTTATATTTAAAGATAGTATATTTATGAATAATACCATATTCAATATAAATTGTGTGTCAAATCTTTGAAATGGTATGCTTTGTTTCTCTAGTTCTTAATATACACTAGCAAGTTCAATAAACACTTGAGGAATGCCAATGAATATAGCTTCCAATTACTATGATAGAGACTTTCTGTAAAAAAAACAAAAAGCTTCATCTGTCTAGGCCATTCTTCCAAAAGTTAGGTGATGGACTCAACTGAACTCTTTATTTCTAAGTGAAACATAACTGTAAAGGAGATTCAGAGTCCGTTTAGAGAGGCATAACCACCGCCTTTGAACTCTGTCATTTGAAATCGCTTCACTCCTCTCAACACACACTTCTCCAATCTTTCATTTTAAATTCAGTGGCTAAGAAATGAAATAGGGTCTAACATTCTTGCAGAGCTAAGCTTTTGTGCCCACTGTAAGACCAGGTTTCTTTCTTCATTCCTTCTGTTCTTTTCTTTTTTAAGCTTCATTGGGCCTGTTTGTTTTGTTTTCAGCCAGATCGAGCTTTCTTCCGCAGTGTGCATGCACACGCTCTTGCTGCCTTTCAACCAAACGCATAAATGAGCCCCGGGCCTTTGAATGAAAATACGAAGAAATAATGTCACTACAGCATAATCTCCACACAAAAGATACAGAGGCCGAGTCTGCTCACATGTGGCTAATCCTCACCTCCCCCACAAGTGCTTAAGTGGCATTAAGGAAAGAAATGTGACTCCCATTTTCTGGACACCCCAAGTCTTCATTCATTCTTCCACCATGGCATTTACTGTGGTTATTATGATTGACACATGCTTACGGCCACTTCTTCACTATCCTATAAGACCCTATGTGAATCATAGTCAGCACACAATTCAACAAACGAATATCTAGCAATAACTATTGCCACTTCACGATAAAGGTCAACACAATTTTATGTCTTATAAAAACCGTGAAGCATGGTGGAAAACATGGGATAGGTGTTATGAGGATGGGACTTGGAGGAGGGAGGGGACTGAAATCAGGCTGTAAAGTGATTAAACATATAAATTGATGAAAATAATGCTAGTAAGAAAAGTTCATGTGAGATGCCAAGATTTGATCCAATAGGCCACCCTTTCTGCTTTTAATCTTGATTGTGTGTTTGTTGGGTTGTTCAGTTGGTTGGCTGATAGGCTTTCTTACAAAGAAATTCATTCTTTGGAACATTTCCCAGTTTATATGACAGTGGTAATTTTTTGGCAACAAACACTATATCAGAAGACAGATATGCTGGAAGAGAAACTATTATTTTCTTATCTCTTGGTAGACTGCTTTGGTTTTTTGTGTGTGTGTGTTAGTTAAACATAGCTATTTGAAGTAGAAGTTTCTGGTTTCTTTGAAGACTCAGTTGTGTCATGTGATGTTTTTCTGGAAGCTGTCATGTGAGAGGGGATGTGATGTTTTGTTGACAAGAGACATATGATGTTTGGAATGAGTCCAAATAAACACCACAGACACTGGGATGGCGATTTTTGTATTGCTAAACTGCTACATTGTGCAACAATTCACTGGTCTTTCTTCATTTCACAGAGAAAAATTTTCAGAAGAACTTCTAATGGCACTCGGGCTGATTCTGGCCACTTCTGCTGACTCATGCCTATGTGGTGGATCCTTGCTGTCTCTGCTGGATCATCCCACCACTACAGGTTTGTGTTGCTGTTTGATGTTGGCTATTTGACTGGAGCTGGTATCCTGACAACGAAGTGGAATTGCCCTAAGGAATTACATCTAAACAGGTCCACAATCCCTTTTTACTATTATTATTTTTCTCCCCTTTCTCTTGTTGATGGGTTAGAAGTGAGGTTCAAGTGGTTAAGAACCCTTAATAAAGTAGGTTTTGAAAATCTAATCCTACAGCTATTAAGCTTAATAAAGAAAAAAAAATATTTTGACAAGAGTCAAACATACTAGGCCATGAAGAAAGTATATGGAGAATTTTTCTAAACTGTGATGGAGTTATTGGGTGAGGTGAAGAGTGAGAGTGGAGTACTGTTGGTGTCTCTTTTATTATTGTACACTAAAATATGTTTGATGTTTATAATTGACATAGGAAGTGACCAGAAATGTACCACTATTTTAATTGGAACTTAAAAGTCGTCTGTCACTCCAGACACTATGATGGCCATTGGTAACTTCAAAGATTACTCTCACCAGTATTTCAGTTAATATCACAATGTCATGGTTGCTATTGCTCTTGGTTTTCTTTGTTTGTTTGTTGCTTTGGTATCGACTTGCTGTCTTGCTGTGTTGCTGAGAACTAATGACAGTTCATGGGCTCAACTGGTCCTTTGAATTAGTCCTCAGTGGTGGCTGGCAACACAGGCAACCATCATACTTGGCTTGGTAACTGCCTCACCTTCATAAGACATTGTATCAAACTATTTAAAGTTATGCCTCACATGATATGTGCAGAAATGTGACTTGAAAAATTCACCCCCAATGAGGAGGAAGATATGGTAGACTTTAGAGTCCAAAGAAATCATCACCTCTCAGCAGTCCCAGCTTCATAGAGATCACTGGTGATTCATCTTTTACTGAGCACCCTTTTTGACTCATACAGAAAAGTCATGGGTTACACTTCAGAAAGCATTTTAGATTTCTAAGAAAATAAAGTGTGGTTTCTACCACAAATGTGAACTGGTAAGTGAGTCTACTTAACCATGTTGTGTCTAAAGATTTCAAGTGGTATGAGCAACTTTGAGGGAGGTATACCATATTGACAGAGACAATTAGAAATGACCTTGTTGACTGAAAAGCCACAAAAATAACAATGCCAAAAACCATATAAAATCCAAGAAAAACCCTCAAGCCAATGTATGGGATATGTATTAATGGAAAGATGTATAAATGTAAAGATAAAGACTTACTTTGTGGGAGTTAAAATGAAAAGGCAGTTGGATTTACCTGATTTTTGAAAATGGTCAAAAGAGCCAGTTGTACCTATAATATGTTCATATTAAAGAGCACCTCTTGTCCCCAGGTATTTTTGAAGACTTAAAAATTTTAAATTGACAATGAATGAATGCCAGATTGAGAGTTTCAGTTTAGTTTATGGTATATAACTTTGTATTTAGGATTTACATTGGTCTATTTAAAGGAAACCAGTGACTATTTCAAAGTGCAGTACACAGAATATGTAAATGCACACTGGATTTCAAAGATTTATTACTAAGGTAATAAAGATTACAAAGTTTTCCATTGCCTTAGGCTGGTGATATGTTTTCTTGATTATCTTTTATTATCACTTGACACAACCTAGTGTCATATGGGCAGCGTTTCCTCACCTGAGGAATTTTTCAGATATGATTGGCTTGTTTTCAGGCCTTCAGTGCATGTTTTTGATGGTTAAATGCTATGGAAGGATCCACTCTAGGTAGCAGCATCACTATACAGGTAAGAATGGACTTCTATGGCAAAGCTAGGTAGGCACAAATCTGTGAGGAAGACAGAAAGCAGAATTCTCTGGTTTTTCTTTCTCTTCCAGTTTCTGCCATGAGTTCATGCTGTGACATATTTCAGTGGTGTACTGTTGCCTGGAAGGGTATATATGAACAAAGCATTTCCCCTCTAACTAGCTTCTGGCTAAGTGTCTATCACTGTAATGTAAAACAAACTAAAATAGGGATCAGGATTTTGAGAAGTGGAATTCTCAACTGCAAGTAGACCCAACTGCAAAAAGAAAGTTCATCTTTCGTTTGTTCTTGTTTTTGTTGTGTTTTGTATTCTAGTCTTCTTTAATAAACGAATTAATGCACGCCATATTATTGTATTTTCATTAATATTTGAGCTTATTTACTTATTCGCTTTACATCTCTATTGCAGCTCCCTCCTTCCTTGTCTCTGATCCCTGTCTCCTACCATTTTGCAGTTTTACCCCTCCCCTTCTTCTCAGAAAAGGGGAGCCGGCCCACACCAACAGTCCCTACTGACCTGCCTTTGCAATTCAGGACTGTGTGGATCCTCTTCCACTGTGTTCTTCGAGAGGCTCCACCCAGCAGTGAATTGAAACAGATGAAGAGACTCACAGCCAAACAACTTAAGCACAGAAAGTCTTATGTAACAGTCAGGGCAAGAAGCTACACACATATGAAAACTAATCTTCTCTCTACTTGATGACACCTGGGTAAGGGAAGAAATAAAAAAAAAAAAAAGAAATAGAAGACTTCCTGCAATTCAATGAAAATGAAGGAACAACATACACAAATTTGTGGGTCACATTGAAGCCAGTGTTAAGAGGAAAATTTATAGCACTAAGTGCCTTTAAGAGCAAAGTGGAAACATCCCACATAAGCAACTTAACAATACAGCTAAATGCCCTAGGGAAAAAAAAAAAAAAGAAGCAGAAGCATCCAAAAGGAGTAGACATCTGGAAATAATCAAACTCAAGGCTGACATCAATAAATTCGAAACAAAGAGAACAGTTTCAAGAATCAACAAAACCTGGAGCTGGTTCTTTGAGAAAATCAACAAGATAGACAAACTGTTAGCCAAACTAACTAAAAGGCAGAAAGACACTATTCAAATCAACAAAATCAGAAATGAAAAGGGAGACATAACAACAAACACTGAAGAAATACAAAGAATCATAAGATTCTATTTTAAGGGCATATATGCCAAAAAATTAGAAAGTCTAAGGGAAATGGACAATTTTCTTGATCGAGTCCACTTGCCAAAATTGAGTGGAGAACAGATAAACAAATTAAATAGTCCTATTTCTCCTATAGACCAAACATTGATAGTCTCCCAACCAAAAAAAGCCCAGGGCCAGATGGTTTCAGTGCAGAATATACCAGACCTTCAAAGAAGAGCTAATACTGATACTCTTCAAGCTACTTCAAAAGACAGAAATGTATGGAACTCTACCAAATTCATTCTATGAGGCCAAAGTCAGGTTGATACCTAAGCCCAACAAATACCCAACAAAAAAAAGAGAACTTCAGATCAATTTCTCTTATGAACATTGATGCAAAAATACTCAATAAAATATAGACAAAATTTATACAAGAACATATCAAAGATATCATTCACCATGACCAAGTAGGCTTCATTCCTGGCATGCAGGGATGGTTTAATATATGGAAATCCATCAATGTAATCCACCAGGTAAATAAACTGAAAGAAAAAAACCACATGATCATCTCTTAGAAGCAGAAAAAGCATTTGACAAAATTCAACACCCTTTCATGTTTAAAGTTTTGGAGAGATCGGGAATACAAGGCACATACCTAAACATAATAAAGGCTATATACAGAAAGCCAATAGCCAACATCAAATTAAATGGAGAGAAACTCAAAGAAATTCCTCTAAAATCAGGCACTAGACAAGGCTGCCCACTCTCTCTATATCTCTTCAATATATTTCTCGAAGTTCTAGCCTGAACAATAAGACAACAAAAGGAGATCAAGGGGATCCAAATGGGAAAGGAGGAAGTCAAATTATCCCTATTTGCTGAAGATATGATAGTATACATAAGTGACCCCCAAAATTCCACCAGAAAATTCCTACAGCTGATAAACACCTTCAGCAAATTGGCTGGATAGAAAATTAACTCAAAAAAGTCAGTAGCTTTCCTATATACAAATGACAAACATGCAGAGGAAGAAATTAGGAAAATTACACCCTTCACGATAGCCACTAGCAATATAAAATATCTAGGAGTAACTCTAACCTAGTAAGTAAAGGACTTGTTTGAAAAAACCTTTAAATCTCTGAAGAAATAGATTGAATATGACATCAGAAGATGGAAGGATGTCCATTGTTCATGGATAGGGAAAATCAACATAGTAAAAATGGCCATCTTACCAAAAGCAATTTAGAGATTCAATGCAATCCCTATCAAAATACTTACACAATTTTATAAAGACATTGAAAGATCAATTCTCAACTTCATATGGAAAAACAAAATAGCAAAAACAATCCTATACAATAAAAGATCCTCCAGAAGAATCTCCATGCCCAATCTCAAGCTGTACTATAGAGCAACAGTAAATAAAACTGCATGGTACTGGCACAGCAATAGGCTGATGGATCAATGGAATCAAATAGAAGGCCCAGAAATGAATCCACACACATATGATCACTTGATTTTTGACAAAGAAGCCAAATCTATTCAATGGAAAAATGATAGCATCTTCAACAAATGGTGCTGGTCTAATTGGATGTCTACATGTAGAAAACTGCAATTGGACCCATATTTTTCACCATGAAAAAAACTCAAGTCCAAGTGGATTAAAGACCTCAACATAAAATCAGAGACAGTTAATCAGTTAGAAGAAAAATTAGGGAAGAGCCTGGAACACATTGACACAGGAGACAATTTCCTGAACAGAACACCAACAGCCCAGGCATTAAGGTCAACCTTAATAAATGGGTCCTCATGAGGCTGAGTAGCTTCTGTAAGGCAGGAGACACTGTTAACAGAACAAAGCAACAGCCTATAGACTGAGAAAAGATCTTCACTGACCCTACATCGGTTAAAGGTCTGATATCCAAAATATATAAAGAACTCAAGAAATTAAACACCACCAAACCAAATAATATAATTGAGAAATGGGGCTCAGAACTAAACAGAATTCTCAGCAGAGGAATATCGAATGGCTGAGAAACACTTAAAGAAATGCTCAAAGTCTTTAATCATCAGAGAAATGCAAATCAAAACAACTCTGAGATTCCATCTTACACCTATCAGAATGGCTAGGATTAAAAATTCAAGTGACACCACATGCTGGTAAGGATGTGGAGATAGAAGAACACTCGTTCATTGCTGGTGGGAATGCAAACTAGTCCAACCACTTTGGAAGTCTGTCTGGCGCTATCTCACAAAACTAAGGACCCAGCTATTCCACTCCTTGGAATATACCCAGAAGATGATCCAGCACACAACAAGGACATACACATGACCATGTTCATAGCAGCCTTATGCATAATAGCCAGAACATGAAAACAGCCTAAGTGTCTCTCAGTAGAAGAACGGAAAAAGAAACTGTGGTACATTTACACTATGGAATGCTACTCAGCTATTAAAAACGGGGAATTTCTGAAATTTGTGGACAAATGGATTGAATTAGAAATGATCATAATGAGTGAGCTAACCCAGAAGCAGAGAAACTCAAATGGTACATACTCACTTATAACTGGACACTAGCCCAAGGGGCATGTCCCATGAAAGTCTTCACTTACTCTAGGTGAGAGAAAATTATGATGGGCAGATCTGGGCCCAGGGGTTCTGCTCAAACTGTGGCACTAGCCAAGGACAATATGTACGGTGAGTATCAAACTCCTACCCAGATCTAGCCAAGGGACAGAACATTCTCCACAGTTGAGTGGAAAGAGGGGACAGAGTTTTACACTAACTCTGGTGCTCCATATCTGACCATGTCCCCTTGATGGGGAGGCCTGACGGCACTCAGAGGAAGGATAGCAGGCTACCAAGTAGAGACCTGATACCCTAGGATCATATTCAGGAGGAGGAGGTGCCCCTCCGTCACAGTCATAGGGGAGGGGAATAGGATGAAGATGGGAAGAGTGAGGGAGGAATGGGAGGATACATGGGGATCGGATAACAATTGAGATGTAATATGAATGAATTACTAAAAAAATTATAATGCTAAAAAAAAATCACAAATCTAAATATCTTTATTAAAAAAATCAGCCATTGTTACTTTATCCTCAAGATGCACATCTACTCATGAACAGTTTTATTAAATCATATCAGGAACCTGAAGGCAAAATGGGTACAGGAATTAATCACCTTGAAGGCCAGCTTCAGTGAGAGTCACACCAGCTAGTGCTAACTAGGGTGTTATTCTCGCTCGCAAACTTCAACAAGTTACTAACTATTAAGAGTGGCAGTAAACCTTAAGCCCCTACCCAGATCTAGCCAATGGACAGAACACTCTCCACAGTAGAGTGGAGAGTGGGATATTACTTTCTCACATACTCTGGTGCCTCACCTTTGACCATGTCCCCTGTACGGGGAGACCTGGTGGCAATCAGAGGAAGGACAGCAGGTTACCAAGAAGAGACTTGATACCCTATGATCATATAGAGGGGGAGGTAATCCCCCTCAGGAACAGTCAGAGGGGAGGGCACTAAGGGGAAATTGGGAGGGAGGGAAGAATGGGAGGATACAAGGGATGGGATAACCATTGAGATATAACAAGAATAAATTAATAAAGGAGGAAAAATAAATAAAAAATATTTTAAAAAATTAAAAAAAAAAGAGTGTACTTTTCTGAACTTTAAAACGCTCCTCAAGATTTTCTACATCAGAGACACTGACAAAGACATCTTAACCTAACTTTCTAAAACCATTTAAAGCATATCAGCAATTCTATAAAATCATTAATTCATGTATGCAATATTATTTTATGAAAGTTCATCTTCATATTGATTTGCAGGAAAATTGCCCAAATGAATGGGCTGTCACCCAGGAAACAATCCCACCAGACTATAGACAGTAAGGGTCTCTCCATGCACCATCACACCATGCCAGATAACAGAGGAATATAGCAATGACAAACATGAGAAGTCATGGAAGCAGCAAGAAGCAATCCAGAGACAAAGCCCTTGCACCATGCCTCTCCAAGGACATGGCCCATAATGCTGAAGGTAAAATTCTGGAATATATTTCTCACAGAAATGACCGAGAAGAGCCAATTATTAGGTTATTCTGTGATAACTTTGAAAAATCATTTACAATAACTGAACTTGTGAGAGCGATTTACAAGAATGTTCCAGAGAATTTACTTAAGATGGCGGAGCATAATCTCTTGCTTCATTTGAAGAAACTAGAGAAAGATGGCACACTATTTTACATCACAAGTCCTGACAAGAAATGGAGAAAAGCTGTCCTTTAGTTTCCGATCAACGAAGCTCTGTCTAGTTTACTTTTAGAGGATGAAACATGTCATATACCCAGAAGTGTGCTATACTACAAAATAGCTATAAGCTGAATAATTAAAAGCCAGTGATCCAATTCACAAATGGACGATGAACTTCCCTCCAAAGAAGATACCTAATGAAAATATGTTAAGGATCACTAAGCAACCCAAATACAAGTCAAAACCACAGGAAACTTCTTTCTATCCATTTGGATAGCTGCTGTTTCCTAAAAAAAAATTGATGAGAAGAGCTGTTAAGGTATTAAGAAAAAAAAAAAAAGAGTCAGGCCGAGGATATAGAGACTGACTGGGAAAGAACAAGAACTCGAGAAGAAATATCTGAGACTTCCTCCCTCCAGGTTTTTGCCCGGTTTCTCTCAACAATGTACTGTGGCACAGAATAAAGATGTAATAAATGCTTCCCCCTGACCTGGTGTGGTTAAGGTATTTGTCACAGCAACACAGATCAAATATGACAAATGCCAACTTGATAATAGTTATAAAATGTTGTCATTTGCAAAAGCTTAGCATTACATGGAAACTATTTTACATATCTGTTCTTACAGCTTAAAATTTGACTATTGGAATAATGGAAGTGACATATGCAATTTGTACTCTCCACCCCCCATATTGCTTAACAGATATTTACTTCATTCAAAAAAACATTGGGACGAAACATTTATAGTAAAATCTACTTATAAACAGAAGTCTCTTCTTGTTAAAAATGATTTTAAGGTACAGCTTAATAAAAAAAAACCCTTTATAAGTTTGGGAGAAATTACTGAGTATTTTCCATCTTCATTTTGCTTAGGAGCAGGGTAACTATAGTTTAGAGACTTAAGGTGATAAATGTGATTTTTTTAAAAACCACTTCTCTTTTAAAGTGACAAAATGAATAAAAAGTAGAGACTTTAAATTTGATGATTTTTTAAAATCTTCTTGTATTAAAAGACTGCTCATTAACTGGGTTTTTAATTAATTTCATTAAAAGATCTCCTTGACTTCCCCTGACCTCCTTAATGCTCATTACCAACTATTTTAAAGCCTGAAGTCGAAGAACACTGAATTCAGGATCTTATCATCCATGAGAAAGTTTATAATCCTAGGAAATTAAAATGATTGTGATAAGGTGAGAAAAGATACACTTCTATGATCATACTTACAAATTGTGCTTATATTAATTTTATGATTATCAGAAGAATATAATAAATTTCTCCATTGTGCATTGCCTTCAAACTTTCAAATCCTAGCAGGAAACATTTAGCTTGTATTTAATTAATATTTCTTTCTCTATTGGAAACATTCAATGTTGATAGTGTAAAGAATAGTAATAAATTTTTTAAAAAGTCTGTAAGTCCACCATCAAACAATAGACTATTTCATGTCACTATTTTTCCAAAGAATAAATATTGTTTTTAATACACTATTGCAAGAAAGGTTTTTATAATGAAAAGTATGTTTTATGCTTAATCTATTATCTATGATTAGAAAAATATGAGAATACATTATAATGTATGGGTATTATATATTATAATTAATATTAACACTTTCTTTTTAAACTCTTGTTTAAAAGATAAATATGAGATTAAAAAGTCAAAGTGATTCACATGAGGTCACTGAAATTTATGCCTCAAAATTGAGTTTGTTTTACTCAATAATTTAAAGAGAAGTTTAATGCTCCTTTCTAACTGCTACAGAAGGTTATAATTAAATTTGACCCTATTTCTACTTAAGCAAGTAGTAATTTAATCCAACTTGAAAGTTAAACCAATGTGTAAGAAAAATATGGAGAGTAGTTTCAGATGTCTATACTGAAAGAGCTATACAGACATTAATGTAATTATTAATGTGTATCTCATGCCATTAAAAGACACTAATAACTAATAATTTACCAATAATTTAATTAAATTACAGAATTGTAAGACATAATTGCAAGGTATCATAAAAACAAATTTTAGTGTCATGAGCATGATTTATTAAAATTCTTACTTTTTTTTCAAGTATATATCCTGGTTACAGTTTGCCCTCCTGTAGTGGATGGAAACATGCTTTTCATTTAGCCACAAGTGTGGAATGTTAGACTTGTTTGTCCATTGGAAACAGACTTTGAAGAGAACTTGTGGCATTTGTCCACTAGAAGAGGAAATGTCTCTTGCTGGGGTATGGTCTTTGCCAACTGATAAACCTTCTAGTAGGGACTTTGAGAATGTGTGTGTGTGTGTGTGTGTGTGTGTGTGTGTGTGTGTGTGTGTGTGTGTGTGTGTTTAAAGCAATACAATGGTTTCTCTCAGAAGCATCCCTTAAAAAATATGACCACTTAAAAGCAGTCCTGTAACCCTAGCACTGAGCCAGGGGCAGGAGCATCCCTGGGTCTTACTGGTTAGCCTTTCCAGCAGAACTGGGGAGTTCCAGTCTAAGAGAAATATACTGTCTCTGAAAATATAGTGATAAGTAAATGAAAAGGACTTTGTTCAAACTCCTTGCCCCAACACTCACGTAAACAACACACACACACATACACACACACACACATATGTTTTTGTTCTGTATTAGGCTTGACCACATGTCTGACCAGGTGATTACCACCATCCTCAGAGTTATTTTGCTCTGTTTTCTAGGTGAAGTGCAGGGTTATGGTTTTGGTGGATGTACTTAAAAAAAAGTTATCATTATCCGTTAGCCTCTGGGGACCTAGGTTACTTGACCCTGTTGGACTTTTTGAGAAGTTCTTGTCCACTTCTATCCTTCCCCCAACTCTTCCACAAGACTCAACAGAGATCCACCTAATGTTTAGCTGTGCGTCTCAGCATCTGTTTTAATCCGCTGCTGGGCGGAGCCTCTCAGAGGACAGTTACACTAGGCTCATGTCTGCAAGCATAGCAGAGTACCATTAATTGTGTCAGGGGTTGGTTCTCTCCTATGGGGTGAGTATCAGGAGACTGAAGCACCAACCAAAGAGAAAGCATGCACTGGACCTATGACCCAGCTACACACGTAATTGATGGACAACATGGTCTTCGTGTGGTCTCCTAGGAAGTGGAGTGGGGGTTGTCTCTGACATGAACCCTATTTTCTGGGGTAGGTTTGTATGGGGAGGGGCATTAGCTCCCCTTTTCTGAGGAGAAGGAAAAGAGGAAAAGATAGAAGAGAATGGGAAGGTGGGACTAGGTGGAGGGGGGTGCTACAATCAGAATAATAAATAAATTGATAAATAAATTAAAAGCTATGTTGTTTTACAATTCAATAGTGGCCAACATAAGACTATGCTTTGATGCAGTAGACAGTATAGAAATACAAGCTATTTCCTGCCCAGTGGAACTCTTTCTGAAAGAGTATGAGTTTCAGAAAATGTGTTAGAGCTCCAGCAAATAGAGATAGCTGGAAAATGCATAATAAATTTGGCTTAAGAATAATTTTGCTTTATAATCTTGACTGATCTGTTTTACAGTTATCAATGCTTTGTATCAGAGTCTTAAAATGTGGTAAAATATTAAATACACACAATGCCTAGCATAGTTTATTCAATTGTTAATATACGTTGGTGTGTCTCATATTCTTTAAGAACAGGTAGTTAGAATTAAACACAAATACTTTGAAATTATTAATACTTCATTCTGTTTACATCAAAAAATAATTACTGAACACTTTTTGTTCCTTGCTATCTATTTCAATCAAGTTACTTACGTTATAACACTGTAGTAGGATGGAATTTTCTTTCTTTCTTTTTTTTAAGGTTTATTCACTTATTATGTATACAGTGTTCTGTCTGCATGTGATGCCTGCACACCAGAAGAGGGCAGCGAATTTCCTTATAGATGGTTGTGAACCATCATGTGGTACTGGGAATTAAATATTCTATATTACAATGGTTCGTAGAGGATGAAAATATGTTCAGTAGACCGAAAATCTCCCAAAGCTTCATATTTGTTTTTTATCAATTATTTTAGACTTAAATATTTTTAAAGTATTTTATATCAACACTAATACCAGGTGTAATCAACCCAAAGTATACATCTTTTTATAATTAGGTATTTTTGCAATCCATCTGAAAATGTAATTTTTATCATTATATGTATGCACATTTAAATATATAGTATATTTAAAACATAAAAACAAGAAACTTTTCAATATTTGTAAAATATAAACACTGAAATTTGTAAACTTACTTATTTTTATTTTATTGAATTACTTACTATGTGAGTGTTAAATTATTAGGTATATCAATATATTTTCTCTGAATTTTCAAAACAAAATTTTTATTCAACAATTCAAGAGAATATATAATAATAAATCTCCAAGCAATTGTAAGAGTTAACAGAAACTTGTAGAAATAGCCACAATGTAGCATTAATAATACATCTATGGCAAGGAAATGATGACATCATTTAACAAGAGTTTAATACATGAAATCAATTTTAACCACAACAATAAACAGCACATCATATTTAAGAATAAATGGTCATGTCAATAACTAGTCTACTTTTATCACAAGAATATACATCTTAGGTGCAGCTGATAGATAAGATTCTATAGAAATATAAGGTAGGATAGGTAGATAAGGTCTTCAAAAACCTCGAAGGCATACAGAATATGGCATGTGAAAATGTTATTATTATTATTATTATTATTATTATTATTATTATTATAATAAAGATTCACTGACAATGAGACAGTTTAACTCCTGGCAACACCCAGCCTACCTCAAAGAGGATGATGAGCATCAAAGAACTCTTTATGGAGATGGTTTCAAATATGGCAAAAAAGCCACTGGGCAAAATGTCCTCCTTTCTATCACAGATAGAATCCTGTCTAAAAAAGGGCAAGCCTGGATCCAGGCAGAGTCAACAGCCAAACTCTAGCCAAGACAGGGAAAGCAAGTCCTCAATAGCTCCTGCCTCACAAATATGTCTGTCAGATTTATTGGGCCAGAAGGCTGAGGATGATGCTCCAACATTTTAGAGGGGTTTGTGTGACTATTCAGACAGCAAACTGTCTCTGTCATCTTCTCATTTGGAAAGCTGCTAACCTGCACTCCCAGCATACTCAGATAATCAAGTTTATTCCTGTCTCTGATGGAGTGGAAGACAAGGTATCTTAGTTTTACAATGAAACTTAGTTGTTTAGGTGTTAAGATGGTTTTAGGTCAGGATAGTTGTTTTAAATTGATAATGGGATAGAGATTGATCTACATTCAGAATTTTTGGTGTACCAAGATAGGAAAGATGTTTTCTTTAAGGCTGTCAAATAAAAACAGCCAAAACACTAAAAATGTAACATTTATATAATTCCTGATTATGTCATGGTTCTTCTTGTTATAGGTAGTTTGTCATATATACATGTAATAGTATAAATATATATGAAAAAATAAAAAATGTGTAATTAATAAAAATAAATAAATAAAATTCAGACATTAAAAAAGAATAAAATTTCTTAAATAATTTCTTGGTGATAATAAAATTGCTGTTTTGAGTGTTTCCTATGAACTAGAATATTTAATGAAAACTCTAATAATTATTTTGAAACTGTAATTGGTATGTACTCTCTCTGGATGGTTCACACAGGTTTTATTGGAACTAAGCACTTAAAATGTGTCTCTACATACTTACAAATGTAAGTATAACACAGAATCACACATATGTTTTATTTTTAACACATGCAGTGTTTCTAAGGTTATTGTTGTAGGGGGGATAATTACTAAATGCACAAAGATTCAACTACCTACGTGGTCTGCTGTCTTGTAAAATACTGTAAAGAAACACAATTTTCTACTCATAAAATACATGTTAAGTATACCTGGAAACAGTACTGTAGAATGACCCCAGACCATTGAGGTAAGTCTGCATAGAGAAGGAAAGCAATTAACATGCAATCTGGTGCATTGCAATTTATTATAGATTCATATCTCAAGCGATGTGCAACAACATGTGGAAATACTTAAGACTTCTCAAAAATCAAGTTGGCATCAATAGGAATATTAATAATATTAAGCATCACTACAGAAGTATGGAGCTCTTCTTGAGTTCCTGATTTCATTGGGAAGTAAAGAAACAAAAATGTAGGAGGGTAATATAGCTAAGTAAATTTCAACATGCTGATAATTTATTTTGAGCACCATTTAAGTGTATGGCAATTGTGAACCAGGATGGTATCTGGAATGTTAATACACTTGTACATATCCCTGTTAGTACTTTTGAGGTCTGGAGTACAATTTAACCAAAGATTTTCACTGGAATAAATTTTCATGAGTTCACGCCAACATGAAAAAAGATCAAACAAGTCATTTATGCAAAAAATTTTCAGTATATTCGACTAGTAAAAGTAAGATTGCATAGTTCTGTTTTTGAATAACTGAAATTTTATGATGGGGTCTGGAGTATATTGAGGTAATATAACTACAAAATAAACATGGGTGCATACTCCTAAAGCTTTTCACTGTTATTTGGTAGGCAGACCTCAATATAACGAAAAAAAACTAAAAGCCCTTTGATAGACATGTTGCTTTGCAATTACATCATTAGTAAGGATGTCCTAAGACAATGAAATCTCACTGAGGTGCAGATAATATCTGGGATAGGATGTTAGGAATGGGAGACATCACATCTGTGAATAGAGTTTGTGAAAATTCTGTGGCATGAAACGTCATGGGAATAAATAAGAGTAATGAAAGAAGACGTAGAGAAACAGAAAGGGGGTCACAGGGCAAGAAGCATCCAGATGGTCGATTACTCAGACTCACATAGGGCTCTCAAGATATGTAGACTCTATTTCTTAGGAAATATCATTTTACCAGCCATGAAGAACAAAGATCTCATATAATGCAAAATCCTAACGTTAAAGATACTGAGAAAAAGATGCTGTATTCAACATATCATCTTATGTGTACTGATAGCATAATCAGGATAGATAAAGCATAAAAGGGAATATAAGTAAAATATAAAGGTAAAAATGAAAAAAATTAGGTGGGTTTTGAAGTAAGAGTAAATAACTAAACTGACATTCTAGGGAAAACGTCAGGCCTGTCTCTGTGTTCACCCATCGGTTGAATCCGAGTCTCTCCGGCTTTTAAAGGCATTTTCATGGATCCAGACTTTTTCAAGCAAATCTTGAAAGATGCAAACAAGGTTTGTGTGACTGCCAAGACTCCATGAGTAGATTACTTGGTAGGACCTAGCTGCTGAGAATAATTTGAGCAGAAGGAGGGGAGCAGAGGGCAGAACAACCACAAGTCTGTGCCTCTGATGCAAAGTCCTCGAATGCAAACACTGAGAGCAGTTTAGCATATTGATTTTCTCACTTTTCAGAGTAGTGGCCCGGATTACTAATTGTGGGATGTGTCCTGGTCTCAGGGGAGACAGATAGTGAGGATTCAAAAAAAATTTTCCTTACCTCATCTATCATACATGAATATACACAAAAGAGACGGAGATACAGATACATATAGACATGTACACTGAAAAACAATTACAAGCGTACATACACAAGCACACACAGATACACAACGTCCTTGAACACACAGAATGAATTGCTTGATCTTGGAACAAATTTTATTCCTGTTGCTCTATTCCATTTTACTTTTAATTACTTCTAAGATTCTGTAGTAAAATTTTTACCCTGGGGCCCCTTCTTCGGGGTTACACTACTACATTGGGCCCCAAACCATTGTTAAATATGTATAAGTGTATTATAGGTGTGTGAGGTATTTTTAACTTGATATAAAACTGCAACAAAAATGCTTCTCCTTTCTTCACATATGACAACACAACTTGTGGTTAAATTGTATTACTTCCAATGAGGTAACAGTACTTTATAAGTCTAAGCCATCACTTATTGTTATTTGTTACCATAAACATTTCACATCTATTATCCTTGGTTTGTTACTTTTTCTCAATTTAAACTTTATACTTTTAGTATTGCCTCTGACTTTTATAAAGGTTTTGCATGGCTGTTGGTACTACCTCTTAATTGTAATCCTGTTGTGAAATTTTCCAAGTGCTTTTTCATAGAAACACATTGTTTCTGGATTTTAAAAACTCTAAACAGGCAATTTCTGACTCTAATTAATGATTTGATCCTAATATTTTATTCTAACATTAATGGTACTTTTCTGCTATATAATTGCTTATATATTTGAACATAACAAATACAATGGAACCCTCTGGTTATCATGTTTCACCTTAACTTTTTCTGGTTTCTCTTATATTGGTTTTAAAGTTTTAATGATTTGGGTTTATATCTTTACTTCTATATAAATTTTTCCCCTGCGAGACACTGCCTTACTATGTAGCACCCACTGTTTTATTTTTTTTCACTTTATTTTTTTTCTCCCTTATTAATTTATTCTTGTTACATCTCAATGGTTATCCCATCCCTTGTGTCTTCCCATTCTTCCCTCCCTCCCATTTTCCCCTTATTCCCCTCCCCTATGACTGTTCCTGAGGGGGATTACCTCCCCCTGTATATGTTCATAGGGTATCAAGTCTCTTCTTGGTAACCTGCTGTCCTTCCTCTGAGTGCCACCAGGTGCACCCACTGTTTTCAATTCCACTAGGAATGTCTTGCCTTAGCCTCCCTAAGACTGAGACACAATTATACACATCTGCCTTAAGTGCTATTTTTCAGTGACTATCATATATTATAAATATACATTAAATATTAACATATTACTACAAATCTATCATTTGTCATTTCTGACTCTGACCGATACAAGACAAGCATTCCCACTTTAGTAGGAATTATTAGTTTTTTTCCCTGAAGCTTTACCATTTCTTTTTTTAAATTTTTTAAAATTTTTAATAATTTATTCAAATGTATCTTTATGTGAAAAGTTATTCATAGTCTCTTGTGCCTAAACATTTGGTCCCACTTGGTAGTAACATTAAGATGGAGAATTTCTAGAAGATCAATGATTATTGGAAGATGTGTGTCGCTAGGAGTGAGGGGTTAGGCTTTAAGGTTTATAGTCATCCCTAATTTCTATGTACCATCTGCTTCCTGGTTGTTGTGTATGTGATAACGCCAGGCATCTGTTGTTAAACTCTTCTGCCACGATGGACTGTTTCCCCTTGAACAGTAAGCCAAATGAATCCATCCTGTGTTAAGTAGTGTTTTGCCAGTTATGTGGTTACAATAATGAAAAAAAAAAGGAGGGGATCTCATATAAGGAATATTACATTCAACTATATTTAGTTTTTTTCTTACCTTCCTGTAATTCCTATTTAAAATCTTTTTATTCAGTATTTTATTTTGTTTTTTATTTTTTCTCCTTTATTAATTTATTCTTGTTACATCTCAATGGTTATCCCATCCCTTGTATCCTCCCATTCTTCCCTCCCTCCCATTTTCCCCTTATTCCCCTCCCCTATGACTGTTCCTAAGGGGGATTACCTCCCCCTGTATATGTTCATAGGGTATCAAGTCTCTTCTTGGTAACCTGCTGTCCTTCCTCTGAGTGCCACCAGGTCTCCCCCTCCAGGGGACATGGTCAAAGTTGAGGCACCAGAGTATGTGAGAAAGTAATATCCCACTCTCCACTCTACTGTGGAGAGTGTTCTGTCCATTGTCTAGATCTGGGTAGGGGTTTAAGGTTTACCGCCTGTATTGTCCTTGGCTGGTGCCTTAGTTTGAGCGGGACCCCTGGGCCCAAATCTGCCAATCATAATGTTCTACTTGTAGGCTTCTAGGACCCTCTGGATCCTTCTACTTTGCCATTCTCCCATGATTCTTTCATCTAGAGTCCCACTAGAATGTCCTCCCCTCTGTCTCAGTTTCCTGGTAAGTGAAGGCTTTCGTGGGACATGCCCCTTGGGCTAATATGCAGATATAAGTGAGTATATACCATTTGAGTCTTTCTGCTTCTGGGTTAACTCACTCATTATGATCATTTCTAGCTCAATCCATTTATCCACAAATTTCAGGAATTCCTTGTTTTTAATAGCTGGATAGTATTCCATAGTGTATATGTACCACAGTTTCTTTATCCATTATTTATTTTGTTTTTTATTGTGAGACTTATTCAGGATTTCTGAATTGATCTCTTCTACTAATCTCTAAAATTATGATTTAACTCTTTCAATAAAAGACAAACAAAACTAGTTAATTTCTCTTTTTCTTTTCCAGCTTTCTAAAGCATTATCATTATCTTCTAGAAACTTCTATTGTGGATGGAAAAGCATGATGTCAGTGAACTTGATTTTACTCTGTGGAGACTATAAGTCATTTATTTGTAAATTTTAAGACTTTCTTTCTAATCTGTATTTTCAATAAGATCTCTGTAAGCTTTGAATTATCCATTCCATCTGGCTTTGACAATTTTTCTGCTTCTTCTTCCTCAAAGCTCTCTGAACCCTGAGAGGAGACATTTGTGGTAGACATCCCATTTAGGACAATTTTTTTTCAATTTCTTCAAATTGTCCAATTATGAGTCTCTATATAGTTAACAGCTAATGAAAGAGGAAGTTTCTCTGATCATAGCTGAAGGAGTCACTGATAATTGAGCACAGAAAAAAAAATGTTATTATGAGCCAACTTATGGTCATATTTCTTTAGTAGCAGAGCAAAACGATTGGTTTTGTCCCTAGGCTCATGACCTCTCTATCTACTCTCAGGATTTTGACCTTTCAAGGGTAATTCTCATGGCCACATGTAAGTGGCCAACACAAAATAAACCCAACCCAATGGTTATTTTGTGGACTTTTGTTTCATATTGCTTTGTTTGGAGATTGTTTTTGTCTTGTTTTATTATTGTTTTATTTTGGTTTTTTATTCTTGTTTTATTTTGTGTTACTTTTATATGTTTGGTTTTGTTTTTGTTCTTTAGATTTTGATGTGTTTTGTTGGTTATTTCAGACAAGGTTTCTTTGTGTAGCCTTGGCTGTACTGGAACTCAGTATGTTGAGCAGCCTGGCTTTGAACTCATAGAGATACACCTGCTTCTGCCCCTCAAATTCTGGGATTATGCTCTGGTGCCTCACATTTGACCATGTCCCCTGGAGGCGGAGACCTGGAGGCACTCAGAGGAAGGACAGCAGGTTACCAAGAAGAGACTTGATACCCTATAAGCATATACAGGGGGAGGTAATTCCCCTCAGAACAGTCATAGGGGAGGGGAATAAGGGGAAAATGGGAGGGAGGGAAGAATGGGAGGATACAAGGGATGGGATAACCATTGAGATGTAACAGGAATAAATTAATTTAAAAAAATTAAAAAAAAACAACAAAAAAAAAACAAAAAAGAAAAATTCTGGGATTATGGTGGCACCACTAATACTTAGATGGTATTACCTTTCTTTTACTTGTGTATTAAGGTTTCTGATTTGTGTGTCTGTGTGTGTACACCCTATATTTTGTTTGTTTTGGTTTTTTGTTGATGTTCTGGTTGGTTTGATTTTATTTGTTTGCCTGCTTTACTTCTAAAGGGAAAGGAAAAGGGACTTGGAGTTGGGTATTCCATAGCTTTAGGGTCTGGGAAAATTTGGGAGAGCAAATCTCTGGTTAGAATATACTGTATGAAAATATTTTTAAAATATATTTATTTATATTCATATATTTAAGCAAAGTAGAATTGTTTTCTATTTATTTTTCACAATGATCACTAAAACTCTGATCCTAAAACCAATAAATTCCCTCATTCATGAAAACACAAATCTAAATCCAGTTTTAAATCTTGGTTCTATATCTTTCCTTCTATTTCCAAATTCTGAATTGTTTGGAACGTCAATCTGAAAATTTTCCTTAGTCTTCTATTGCTCCAAAATTCTTATTTTAAAAATAATCCTTTGTCACTTTGTGTTGAGTTATGTATGTATTCTTTATTATGCTCCTTATGAACATTAACTTTGCTTATAATTATTCAGTTCAAAATTATTTGCTGTGCACAATTAAATACATGTATAATTATGTATAATCTACATCATGACATATTTAAAGATATTTGATTGCTTATTTTTTTATACTTTCAGCTTCTACTTGTTGTTTCATTTCTGCCCTTTATTTTATTATAAAAGTCTTTTACTTTTGTAGAGTCATCCTTTCCATTCATTTATTTAAACACATTTTATGCATCTTCTTATTAGTTCTTCTTAACAGTAGACTGGTATCTGGTGATATTTAAAAAATACTGTGGCCCACTTTAATCTGTAATCCTTGAGTATTTCTAAAGAAGGTAGTATGAAATTGATAATTTGAAAAAGACCTTTGTATTTCATCTTCTTATTTTTATAGACATTCATGTGTAATTAAATAAAGTATTTAATAATACTATTCAAGATATAGGTAAGAGAAAGAGATCTTTAATATATTTATTTTTCTCTTTAAATCTACTATTTCACAATCACCTAACCCTGAATTGTCACCTAATATTTCTCAGGTTCATCTTATTTGTCAACACAATGGAAATAGAAATATCAACCTTACGAGATTCTTAAAAGAGCTAAGGATTACTTTTACACCTGATAAATACAAATACCTGAACTGTGTCTCTTTTACTTTCAAATTCTGGTTTACTTTCCTTAGAAAATATAACCAAAATGCAGAAGAAAATTTATAGAAGTCACGTCATTATGCCCAGTCATCAGAATTTCAACATATCTACAAAATTTGTGAGATGCTTCTAAGGCTCATTTCTTTTATTAGTCTCTCATTATTTTGCCAGAAGTATAGAGAAATGAAATGTTTATCCACTTCACATAACCATCTGTGGTTGTGGAAAAATGAGAAAAGGAGGCTGCAACCATCTTTTCTTATTTTTTTGTAGTGGTTGAATATCCTTTGGGATTTGCAAACATAAGAGACATAGTATGGCATTCCTTCAATGATTCACTTAGCAAATGGTTTTGCACACTTTTCACTGGCTGGGTATTTCTCAGGATGCTGAAAATACAGATACAAACAAAACCATTTGTTATCATAAATATAAAAGATGCTTTTTCACCTCCTAATTGTCATCCAGAATGTTCCCGGAGAAGTAAATCCCCAGGGATTTTGTTGAAACAACTGCAATGTTAAATAGTAGCTTATTCTTGCTAAATTGGATAATATGCTACATTTAGGCAACATCATTAAGAGCATATGGTCTGTCTGAAGGCAAACTTTATCTCCTTGCAATCTGTACTGGCCATGTCACACACACATGTACACACACACACAAACACACACACACACACACACACACACACACACACACACACACACACACAAACACACACACAACCAATCATGATTTTTTCCACCAGGTTTAATCTATGGAACTCTTAAAATAGTAAATGGTCTTATTTAGAAAGAGCATATATTTGCCAGATAATTTATATAGAATGTACCTAAACAAAAATTAACACTATTCTAAAAAGTAATATTGACTACTAATATTCAGTCTCATACTCCATTATCACTATGAAAACTATCTATAACCAAGAGCAAAAGATAATGCTTGCTACTATAAATTAATCTCCATCTACTGAAAGCTGATGTCTGTATATTTGCTCAAATTTTAATTTCGAATCTTCTCTACATTTATGTATCATTTAAAAGGTATACTGGTGAACATAATTTGGTTTGAATCTCTATGCACTACCCATATATTCACAGTGACGCTAAGTAATATCTTAAATACATCATTTCATTTTATTTTGTATATATGTGGATAATTTGTCTGCATGTGTTTCTCTGTACCATTTGCATGCCTGGTGCTCATGAGGCACTGAAGAAGGCTTTAGTCCCCCTGGGACAGAGGTTCTGATAGTTATGAGTCTCCATGTGGGTCTTGGCATGAGAACTCAGGTCATCTGGAAGAGCAGTCCGTGCTTTGAACCTCTGAGCCATATCTCTATTCTAGAATACACTCTAAAAAATCTGAATTAGCAGTAAGAATCAAAGGGGTAACTATCAACTTTGTGAGGCATTCAAGGGGAATTAATTGAGATGGGCTTGAGGGATTAAAGGTAGAGGAAAATTGTATATTTCAATATCAGTTGAATATTTTTGAGAAATTGATGTAGCACATATATGTTAATTTAAAAAGTAATGAAATTCAAATTTTTTATTTAAAATATTAAAGATGAGTTATAAAGTGCAAATTAATTTACTATCCCATATCACGAGACACAGACACTTAAAACTATACTTATTATTGACAAATGAAAGGTAAATACTTCAGTGAATTAATGTTCAAAAAACCTGATAACAACCAGTGGCAAATGATCTAGAGTTAGTAACCTAGTCAATGATAAGAAACTCAAAACTCTCAAACACAGGTAATAATCAAGGCAAACATACATACAAATGCCATGTAAGTTCTTGCTACTTAATGCAATAAGAAAGAAAAAGTGGATGAACTGTGAAGGAAGAAATGAGATGAAAGAATAAAATAAGTTGAGGGAGTTTCCATGATACTTCACCTAAAATGATTTATTTGATACACTCTCAATAGAAATATCCCTCCAACTTATTTTGTGGACAAAGACACAGTACCTCTAAAGTTTATAGAAGAAAATAAACCCAGATTAGTAAACACAATACCGAGAGAGCTGGAGAACTAACACAATTTGAGTTTAAATGCAAAAGAAAGAAACAATAAACATAAAGTTAAAGCAATCACCAAAAATATATCATAGGCAATATAGCATAATATAGGCTAAAGGGCAAATGAGTGGAAAATAAGGCAAGTCCTAGAAACAAGCAGAAATTGAGTCTAAGGACCTGCCACAAATCTTCAGAGGTATGGAAGGCAACACACACAGTTCTTTCAGTAAATGATACAGAAACAAGTGAACATACATAAATACCAAAAAAAAAAAATCTAGACATTATGATGGACACTTCAAAAAGGGAGTTAAAATTGGTCCAAGGAAATATGTATTGAATAGAAGAAAACAGACTAGAAACATCTATATTACCATGCCTATGTTTATATGATAATAAAGGCAAGACCAATGAGGAAACAATCTACTGCTTGCAGTTTATCAAAAATAAAAATTTCTTGTCTTTAAAATATCCTACAAGGTTACACAGGTATTTGAAAGAAGTAAAACTGATAAAGTATTTAATACAAAGAGGTTTTAAAGTTGAACAACAACAACCAGTATGATTACAAAAAAGAAAAAAAAAGGCAAAACCTGACCTCTATCCTCCATGGACTCTACCTGAAACAAAGAAATCAGATGCAAAGACTTGGTATGTTCTAAAACAAAACAAAACAAAAACAAAATAAGCACAACAACAAGTCAACTCAGACTAAACAATACTATAGAGCTGTTAAAGTAATCAAAATCAAGAGCACTGATAATACAAAAGTTAGAGCATTACAAAAGCAATACAATAAGGTAACAGTAACAGGATTTCTCAGTAATTGTCAATGCAAATAAAATATGACATAACTCTTTTGTAAAAGTTTGGTACTTTCCTATACAACTGAACATAATGTTACCTTAAGAGCCAAACGTCATGCCTTTTGCTGCTTGCCTATGGAGGTGAAGATGTATGATCTTTAAAAAAAAAAACCTTGCACATGTATACTTATAAATTTATATTCAAGCCAGGAACGGTGGCACATGCCTGAATATAGATGAAGCAGTTGAAATATTGCCCTAAACTGGTTGGATTTAGGCAAGCATTGAGTATAATACAATTTTGAGCAACATCTCAGGAACATTTCCTATGATCGTGGTTATGTGTTCAATAAGGCTAGTACCAAAAATAAAAGAATGCAGGATTTCCTGGGGAAGTTCGATATCATCTAATACACGTGCCTTTTAACTCATGGACTAATTGCTTCTTTTAATTAAAAGTATCCCTTTCATACAAAACTTTTGAAATGTATCAAAAATAGAAGAAAACAAGAAATTAATTGCAGTGCTCAGATTACTATTTTAATATATCATTTCTATTGCTTTGCTGAACTTTTTCTTCTGGCTTCTTCCAATATTGATATCAAGCTGTTCACAGTTCACACTAGGTGGTGTTCACAGTACACACTAGGAGGTAAATTATTTCCTTCATTAAAACAGTGTTGGACACTTCTATGACATGGCATTAAAATTTACATTACTTTATTCTTATTACTTTATTTTTGTCAGTTAAAATCTACATACATTTTTGTTTTGAGAAAAAAAATCTCACTGTGTATATAAAGTTAGACTTTCTTGTGCATTAGTCCTTCTGCCTATGCATTATGAGTTTGGAAATTAGAGATGTGATCAGCCACTTCTGTCTTAAGTTTTATTCTAAAATTTATTTTAGTACAGTGCAGGCAGGGTCTAAGACACAAAACTTCTTTCAGAGGGAGAAAAACTACACCTGGGGGAAAAGGGGAATTAAAGAGACACCTGGAAAGGTTCTAAATGTACATTTTCTTAATAATTAGCACATCACACATCTACTTAGCATCTCATAAATAATCATAGAGTGTGTACTGAATGAATCATTTTACTTTGCACTGTCAGAGGTTAACAAGAAAGCAAAATGGTTTGCTTATTTTAAAAATGAGAGACATTTGTTCTTAGGGGATGGCATGACTGAAAAATAATGAAATGCAACCAATAGACAGACACCATGCCAGTTATTAAAACACTGATAGGAATATATACATATATATATGTATATATATATGCATCACATCTGTCAAAACATCCTATATTTATATGGTTAACATATCTATCTATATACATTTATGATATGGCAAGAAAATGAATATGCATGATCCACATAATTGTAGTTTTACTTTTAATGAAAGCCTTTCTGTCAAAATCTTGTCCCAATTTTCATTTGGCAGTATCCACTTTTATCTCATCTATAACCCTTAGGAAAGAGGCTTATAAAACCAAGAAGCAAAAAACATTTTTTTCTCTTCAGCTTGCCCCTTAGAGCTCATGTCAATCTTATCCATGCTTAAAGACATTTCATTACTTGAGATAAATTTGAAGATACCTTTCATTACCCCTCAGCGTGTTGAGCCCACCTCAATGCTAAATGGATGAAAACCACCGGAAACTCTAGATTCCCGACAAGTGCAGGGAGACTGAGAAGTTGTCTTGATAGCCTCAGAGATACTCATCCATGTCAGCCATTCAGCTCATTTCCTGGTTGGAACAGGACATTCTAACATGGTTTGTCTCACAAAGTTGGGACGTCAAGTGAGAGAGGGAGAATTGCTGAGATTACAGAGTTCCTTGCCCAGACATGGTCTTTTGTCTCAGTTTTAATCCTAGAATGATGGTCATGAAGAACTATTTATCTTTGAAAGTTAAGAAATATATCTACCACATCAAAGTAAATCATAAGACCATCTCAGACAAAAGACAAGAGTAGGTATACCTGATATCTTGGTATATAGGCTAAAAGTATAGAATGTTATTCTCTTCATCCTACGCCTATGTTAAAACAGAATTGACAATCATATCTGTTGTTTTACTAAGCAGAATCTCTGGTTGCTGGTGCCCATGTGGTTTGGCCTGGGATGAGAGACAGAGAGTGGTTCACTTTTAAGAGATGAAATGGTGTGTGAATACTCACCTTCCTCCAAGATATAAGAATCTCAACTGTTTGAAACTTAGAGCTTTAAGGTCTCAGATGTCTCTATAGCAACCTTATTCTGTGCACACAGAACAAAACGGGACCATTCTGGGACAGCTTGGTCCTCATAAAAGTTCCTTCCTCCTGAAAACATTCTGCTGTTAATTCCAAAATGAGGTTTTTTACTTTGAATTGTGTTGTTTGTTGGCACAAAAATAGCATGGCAACAACATTTCAGATGCGTCATCTTCCTGCTTAGATTTTACTATCTATTTTCAAGACCAAATTTCTCTCTCTGGAAAAAAAAAAACAAAACAAATAACATGGAGTACTCTGATAGGCGCATGATAGTCAATGGCATCACTCCCTTTCTGTAATTATTTTTCATTAATCACTAATCTCCTTCAAAAGCATAATAATTCTGCTTTTTCTTTTCTTCTTCTATTTATTATATTATTATTGGTATTATTAATTATTATTATTATTATTTAAGACATTTATTTAAGACATTTATATAAAGGCGCTTGTAGTTTGTTGGCTTTTTTTAAAATCAAGTTGCAAATTTTTATTACAAATTAAAAATCTCAACTTTACCAGATATAAAACTTTAAAAGCCATTAAAGTTGTATTAAGGAAAAGCTAAGCCTTTTTTCCCTTAAAAACATGTTTGTCATTAACAAAAAGAGACATCTTTAGGTAAAAATATTAAAAACCTTATGTTGCATAGATAATGCAGATAGTTCTAGTGTATCTCTGGTCAACGGGCAAAAAAGCAAGCATTTCATGTCTTCAGCTCCAATCTTTGTTCATTTCTTATTGCTGGAATTTCATATTCATTTCTTCATGTTGAATGACCAAACTGGATGCTAGTACTGATGGTAAGCCCGCATTTACTCAGCCCTGCCCTGCTCAGCCTCAGGAGCCGACTAATTCTCAGCTGGCGGATCAGCTGCTTTTGCCTCTTTGCCATCTTGTGGTTTGGGGTTCTCTGGGCGTCTGCGTCGGTAATTGAGGTTGTGGCGATACCGACGTTGAGGTGGCTGTTGACTTTGGGTCTCATCTCCTTGATTTTCCTTGTCTTCTTCACTGCCATCCTATCTAGGCTATCTTTGGCGAGGAGGGCCCCTGCGGAATCGTGGTCTGTAACCGCGATCCATATTCTGTCTCACTGGTCTACCTTGCTCTCCTTCACCCTGCTTGTCAACACCCTCCAGCACTTCTTGCACACGCGGTTTAGAATACTGTGGTTGACGCCCATAGGGTCTCTGAAAGCAGTAAGATGGGAGCCTTCGCCTAGGATAGAGCTGGTGATGTTTGGCCTGGCCTCCAGGAGCACTTTCTGATCTCTCAGTATTTTCTCCACTCTAACTATTCTGGTAGTTTTGCTGGTAATTGCATGGAGGACGCCTATGACCTGGCTAGCATCTATAATGGTGACAATCGGCCTGCGTATTTACTGCCTTGAACTGGAACTCTACCAGGGCCTGTAACATTTGCTGCCTCCGCACCCTTTTCAGTCAACAACATCAAACTCCACAGTGTGTTCATCTCCTACACTGCGAAGGCACTTACTGGGGTTATTCTTCTTTATGGCCGCATGATGCACAAATACGTCTTCCTTGGTGTCATTCCTGTTGATGAAACCGTATCCGTTCCTTACATTGAACCATTTTACTGTTCCCAAAACCTTCCTTGCGATGACCTTCTTGTCCCTGCTGGAGAGTACCCCCAATGTGAGGCTGCCCGGGTTGACACTACTCTGCTTCTTCCAATATGATTTTGGAAACCAAAAAGTCATTTCTGGAGTATTTAATTCATTTGCTAATCTTGTGACCTCCTGGTTACAAATATTTCAGTTAATTGTGTGAGACAGTAAATCCGGCATTCTAACCGTTTTGAATTTTCTAATTTTTCCTTGTAATATGTGGCATATAATCATGAAGAGGAAGGAGAGAAATTGTGGAAGGAAGGAGGGAAAGAGGCAGAGAGAAAAACAAAGAGACAGGGAGAGATCCTAGTAAAGATTTGAGAAAGAAGAGAGTAAATTTACACGTTGAGAACAGGAGATGACCAAGTGACTATGTAGAGACATCAAAGGCCTTGCTGGCTGCCAGGCAAGGATGGATCATCAATATACAGATGGACTTAGTTTGTTCTACATTTCCTAACACTAAGAAGAAGTGTTCCTTGTAATACAGATGTCACCTTGCAATAATCACTCAGACAGTAAATGAACTTAAAAACAATAGTTAACTAATTTAAATAATAAACAATTAGAAGAGGGATGTCTTCTAATAATTACACTAAAAAACAAGTGCATTTAAGTACAAGACTCGCGTTTAAATGGATTATTTTTTTTCCTTTTCAATTGTAAGACCTCTACAACACCTGGAATATTATCAAATGTGCATTGACAAAATGCAACTCTCCTCTGATGTTCAATGCCACCCACATAGGATTGTGGAACACTTCCTTTGATACAGCCACTGCCATGCGGATGTCATGACTATGCCCTACTTTGCGGAAGTCAGTTTTTCCTCAAGGGCCTTAAAACATGGACAGGTGTGTATCCACATGTCCACTTGGAACGCACCCTGCACGCCTTGAGAAGCATATGATGTCACACCTGCTGAAACAGTCACAGGTGCGGCATGGGGGAACTCAGAATGGATGCCACGGTGTTGCTAATGATCTTCACCTGGGGTGTCAGGCTGGCTTTGCTCCTGGCCTTGGGGAACATTCTGGCTGACTGAAATGGGGACTGAAAAAACAACTGATTTCTTTAGGCAGAGTGAGTGCTAGCCACTAAATACTTTATGTGACCGTCTCTACGCTTTTCCTTCCCAGTTTAAACGGAATTTTCCCTTATCAAAGCTTTGCTGAGTTCTTAAATGGCGTACAGCCTGGGTTTTCTTCCACAAAGGTTTTTTTTTTTTGATGTAGAAAATTTTGTGCCATAATCAAACTTTCAACATTCCACTTTGCTTATGGAAGTGTAATTTCGAGGCTTGTTTGTGTTTGGTTTTTTTGTTTTTTTTGTTTTTGTTTTTTTTTCACGGAATAGGTTTCCGGAAATTGACTGGACCTTCAGGACCCAGACCTTCTCCGTGGACAAATTGCAGAGATCAAATAATAAAGTGGCAGAATTATTTGGACTTGGAGGATTCTGTAGACAGTGCCTTAATCAGAGAGAGGAGATCACTTGTTACAGTCTCTGAAAATATGCCCTAAGTCCTCATTTCCTTTTCTGCATTTGTTTCCTTGCATTCGCTGGGTGAGCAGCTTGCTCTTTCATGCCCTTCCACCACCATGCTCTGCCTCATTTTGCCTGAGAAAGAGTAGATGATGTATATCTTGACTGATGCTGCTTGAGACACAGTAAGACTGAATAAATCCAACTTCTTATGAATTGCTTATTCCAGGTGTTATTACAGTCATGAAGAATTTAACACATAACACTAAGTGCTCTTCTCTACTTGTCAGATGAAACCCAAAAATCTAAATAGCTTGCAAAGTTGCCATCCAGTGCTGATGGGCAAAGTGTGGCTTTTATATCATAGACTGGTGTCTTTCCCATTCTCATTCGTCATCTTCATGAATTTATAATACCTGTTATTCAATAACTTTTTTGTTTTGTTTTGTGTTTGTTTTGTTTTTGTTTGTTTGTTTGTTTGTTTGTTTTTGAGACTGGGCTTCTCTGTGTAGCATTGACTGTCCTGGAACCAACTCCGTACACCAGGCCGGCCTCAAATGCACAGAGATCTACCTCTGTCTGCCTCCCAAGTGCTGGGATTAAAGTTGTGTGCCACTGCTCAGTCTGAAAACATAGTTTGAAGAAGAAAATGTAGTTTGTCAATGTATTTCCTTCTACAAGACAATATATTTTTATTTTATAAAATGAACACTTGAAGATTGCTTATAGTTAGTGAAAGCAATATTGATCATTGTTATGTAAAAAATTGAATGTAATTACACAACCAGAATTCAACATATTCTCATTATAACCCTGAGAGTACAGAAGATAGTCTCAGCGCACTACCCAGGCATATGTCATAAGATATTGTCAAAGGTACAAAACCTGCCAATCATAATAACAACTTACTTCTCTTAAGAGTCATCTAACTGATTTTAATTATGGGTAACTATGTTTGAATTAAAAGAGTATAAAATACTTGTGTACCTCTTGGCAGGCTCTTTAGTGTCTAAGCTGAAAACAGCACCCACTCAATAGGAAGAAACAATGTAATGTATTCACCTAGATAAAATATAATGAATCAACATTCAAATTTATTTGCATTCAGAAAAGATAATGTTTAATTTTTTTGTGAGAGAAAAATATGAAAGAAAATATACATTTCTTAAGGATCAAGCAAGTAGAGTAATAAAACTACTGTTGCCCCTAGCTAGAACTAACAAAGATAACTATTTATACTACCTTCGAGCCACTGTAAAAACATGCTAAAATAAACTAAAATTCACCAATCACATGGGAATTATGCAGCATACATCTTTTTTACTCCTGGGGCTACTAGAGTTTCGTTACTGCTTGTTTTGTGGTTGACCGACTTTACATACTGCTGGCTTCTGCTGGTTTCTGTTGTTTTCTTCTTGTTGTTGTTATTGTTTTGAAACAGGGTTTCTCTGTGTGTAGTGCTGGCTGTTTGAAACTCCCGTGTGTAGATAAGGAGTCCTTAACACGGTTGTGTTCAATAGGATGAGTGGTAAATTCTTTTCTGAAGAAGCCTGGTAAAGTAGGCGATATGGTTATGGGGCCTTAAGCAACTCTGTACGGTGATGGTGTTGGGGTAGGGAGGAGCTGGGTGATTCTAGAAGGGAAACGAAACAACCTCCAAATGAGACTCACAACAGCAACTCTATTGTATTACCTTCCTCTAGAAGAGTTCTCCGAGCCCTTATGTCTAAGAATTGGTACTTCCAGCTCTTTCACTGTCTAATTGCTTCCTAGTCTCAAGCTCCCCTCTCTTCTCTGTAATATTATTTCTGTCTTCAACAAACGTTTGCCAGTGCTCCTCATTCTGTCCATGAGGAAACTCAGGGGGCTTTTTAGTATTTAAAAATTTCTTTTTATGTATGAGCATTGGTGTTTAGTCTGCATGTAAGGTTTCAGATCCCCTAGAACTGAAATTACAGATAGTTGTGGCTGCCATGTGGGTGCTGGGAATTGAACCCAGGTCCTCTGGGAAAGCAGCCAGTGTTTTTAACTATTGAGCCATCTCTCTAGCCTTGAGAAAATTTGTTTTTTTTTTAAAGAAGCTTATAATTCCAAGATTTCTTACTCAGATGTACATATGCATATATATGTATATATGTATGTATATGTGTATATGTATACACGTCACACACACACACACACATACTTGATGCTGGATGCTTAACATTAGGAAAGACCAATCAATGATGAACAATGCACTCAGAACTCTTATAATTCCTTTTAAAAATTATTTAACTAATTGTTATTTATTTATTGACTTTACCTTCTAATTGTAGCCCTTTCCTTCCTTTCCTCCTAGGCCCACCCTCTCTCCCTCTTCCCCATGTCTCCCCTTCTCTACTCCTCAGAAGAGGCCATTTATATTTTCAATGATATAAGGGAATTTAGAAAGATAGTCATATTTTACATATATGTATATACATATATATGCATATATTGGCAGATTTGACAATGACTGTGCTGAATTATCTTGATAAATGCACATGGAAAGGCAGTTGAAAATACAATAATCAAAGCAAGAATTAGATGTTAAAATTGATGTGAGGGGCAAACCCTCAATTTCTATTCTGTTAATCATCCTGGATGCAGTGATCTGTAAAGGTTGTAATTACTCAACTTTATGGTGTAGATGATAGAGTTCTTCTATATTCTTCTGAAATACTTATCTCTGCCTCCCTTCTTCAATTTTAAAAATCTGATTATTACTTTTATGTCATAAGAAAGGACTGACAGTAGCAAACTCATTATTTTTCTTACCAAAATAAATAAATAAGTAAGTAAGTTGGAAAAAACTGAAAGACTTCAACTCCATTAAGGAGCAAATAAGATTAAGACTCAATAACTAAAAATAAAAATTTGGTGCAAGTACAAGAGCTGGAAAGTAGAGGAAATAGGGAAGTCTGAGAAGATCCAAAAAGTAACCGTGGCATGCAGGAGTCTGCTGTGGTCCTTGGCTATGGCACCTCTGTGACACAGCTGGAACCCAGAGAAGGGTTTAAGGAGCCTTCTCAAGTTGCTCTTTGAACTGTGTCCCTTTATTTCATGAATTTCCAGTAACTATATTTTCTTCTCAGCAAAAGAAAACTATGCCTTCTTTACTTTGTAACCAAGTAATATTAGAGAGCACAGCAACTGAAAATATAATCACAGGAAATTAACAAAAAACATGGATCATTTCAGAGCACAAAGCACATTTTTCAAGGTCTTTGCTAAGTGCTTATTTAGGCCAATACATAGTTTAATTGATCAGAAAGTTAAAATGTGTTTCCACACTATATTTATTTGTGAAAGCGATTACACACCAACTTTAGTTGGAGTTAACTATTTAGATTAACAGGTTGAAAAATGTTTCATTGGTTTTACTTAGTACACACAATTGATCTTATAAACTCAGAATTAAAAAAAATGAAATAACCATCTACAATTTTAGGATGAATCATTATACCTCTCTCTCCACTCTGTGAAAGGCAGTAACCTCCAGGAGATTTTATACCTCATCAGTGGGGAATGTAATCTTTTCTTCTTGCCTTAAAAGCACCAATGGGAATTAGAAGAGTCACTGGTCCCCTGGTTAGAGCAAGCTATAGATCTTCATTACATCTCAAATCGTGTTCTGCAGAGCTTTTCCACTTGGCCATGATTCGTGTGTAGATGAATTTTATCACTATTTTGTATTGTAAGCCACCATAAAATATGACAGGCATGGATAGACAAAGCTACTTCAGAATGGAAATAAGAGAAAATGCTGTCTGGAGATTGTGGGGCTCATGGACCTTGCCTGCAGGGGACCTACATGGGACTAACAAGATGAAGCGTGTTCAATCTCAAGATATCTCAGATTTGATATTTAAAATGCCATCCTGGGAGTGGAAGGTGTGGGACAAAGCTCTCTCCTTGTTTCCCTGCTAGCGTCAGCAGCATGTGATGCAACCCCTAGGTGGGTCCAGGTGGTCAGCCACAGGAGCCTGTTACCTGTTATCTTCCCTCATCAAATAGAGCATTGCCAGCATCCTAAATCACAGATAAATCAGAGAAGCGTTCGTCCTCAAAGCTCCTCCCCACTGCCCAAGGTTTATAAGTCCCTGTTACACATGATATAAAATGGCAAGTATCATTTACTTCACTAAAGGATATCCAACAAAGCTGTTTATTCTGAGCTGTAGCACTGGGGAAAAGGGGTTTCCCTTTTTCCCACATTGCTGGACCCCCACAGACCTGACTGCAGAACTGTCATGGCCACCACTGAACTGCCATTTGGCCCCTAGAGCTCACCTGGCCTCTGTGAGCTTCTCCTTTTCATCTCTGCCTACTGGGATGCAGATCTGCTGGCTGTTCCTGAAGCACCCACCAGATTCATCCGAGTCTCCACTGCCAGTGGACTTGATCTTGGAACCTTGAGCTCCCTACTGCTACGTGGCCTGACACTGGCAGTCCACCCAGAAGAGTATTAACACATATTAAGGAAAAAAATACTTTCTTCTTGTCCTGCATCCCCAGCTGGACCAGAGATTTGTAATGCGTACTTTGTTCAATGCTCACTGAGGACCCTGCTTCTGGATCTATGGTGCTCGGGCCTTCAGGTAGACAGGTGCTTGCTTCAGGCTCAGTGACTAGAGGTGTCCAGCATCTACCAGGACATGCAGAACAGCAGGGGGTGATGCTTTCCTCACTCTGAGGAGTTATTAGGTCTGATGGTATTTATCATAGGCCTTATACACCAGCCTTTTATGAACTTCCTAAAACACAGATTCGAAGACGTCATTTTCGATGGCTGGATAAGCAGATTATTTACATATACTGTAATGTAATTTACTTCCATGATTTTCTAGAAACACTAAAGTTTTCTCAATGTTCAGAAGAGGAAGGATTTTTATACTCCTCAAGCTTTCCACTTTCCAGTTGGTGGGGGGGAAGCACTGTACTATGAAGACACAGATACTATATTATTTTATTTCTATGCTGCGTTGATAAAACATAGACAAGAGGTAACTTGGCAAGTAAAGGGTCTATTCCAAGTTTCACTTACAGCTCATCATCAAGAGGGCCCAATTCAGGAACTCTTTCTGCGTACAACGCATGTGATATCTTCGGCAATATGTTGTTACCATCTAGTTATGATGAGCGATCAAAAGTTGCAGTGGTCTATTTTGTTGTGACAGCCTCTGGTAGTTCCCTCACCATTTTTGAAATATTAGTCAGGCTTAAGAACTGGCAGCATCCTTAGTTCTCACCGGATTGCAATTTATGATGCGTTGAGAGTTTTGTCTTAAATGTTGGATTGATGCAATGGAAATCTGCTAGCTGGATTAGTGATGCCCGTCAGTGGAGAAAGAAAGGAACTAGAAGAACAGTGTTGGCTGAAAGTGATCTATGATCTGACGCATAAACAAACAGACCATTTAGTTTATAGGGACTACAACATTTTCTTTGGTTAAAAACATGCACATATTAGAAAACAATCCTGTTTTACTCATATTCGTTGTAACCAACACTACTTCTGGCGTAAAAGAAGTTAATGCAAGGAGTGTTGGAACATGAATAAGATGTCTTTTGATCTACCTGGAGGAGCCTAAAGAAAATATCAGAATACAGGGAACTTTGAACATCTCTGGATGGCACAGAATATAAGTAGTTGTAGTGAAAGCATTATGTGAAAAATCACGAAGTTCAGAAAACACACACACATATGAAATTGGGCCTGACAAATGAAGTTATACAAGAAAGGATAGCACTGGCATGGACGGAGAGACATTGTATGGGTCATAACATACAGTGCCACTGATGCTCACAGTTTTAAATTGCAACTTGTAGCAGTTCTCTGCCAAGAGAAGGCCACATTTTCAGATTTCATGGGCTTCTCATTCCTCCCTATTTAATGCCTGCTTCCTTCTAGGCTACATTTTCCACTAATACTCTGTACCTGATTCCCACTGTTTCTTTATTCTATGGCTTTCCATGCCTCTATGAATCTTGGTTACTTCCACAAATATCCCTATATAAACTCAAAGGAAAATGTCTGACTTCACTCTAGTCTATTGACTTTAGACAGACTCACCCAACCAGTTCTCCCGTCAGGCTAAATATCCTCATCGCTCTCCTTCAGCCCTCTACAGTTTTCTCCTTACCGGTTTGATATTCAGACATATTGTTGTAAATAGGGAGGGTCTCTATTGAAATAAAGCCGTTGCCATAGAGGCTTCTAAAAAGCTTTCTAGGCAGAGAAAATCGTGAAACATAAGAGTAGACAGAACCATTAAATGAGGAAACTCAGAGACTGCACTGCAAAAATCAATTTTGTGCCTCCATTTTTCTTCCAGTGTGTCTTCATTTATATTTCAGTGTCCTGTCTCAGCTTAATTTTAGAGAATGTAGTTTCATGTCAAATTCCTTTAGGATGGACCTAAATAAATGTAAATGTAGATTTCTGTTGCCATGCAGTTTTATATAGAGATTTAAAAACTTAATGGGTATTTTAAGTCCTTTTTGTCATTTTTACTAGGACCAAGAACTATTAGTATTCAAATTTTCATTTTGGGATGCAGTTATACATTTTATAATTTTTGCTTCATGTTTTTAACCTTGTGTTAATAATAACAGAATTGTTGTAAGTGCTGTAGTCAAGTGCATTACCTTCTCTTATCCAATATGAAATTTTGTAGGTGTACTGAGAATTTTAAGACTAATTTGACCTGACCTTTAAGTCTAATTTATAATTAATTTTATCTAAGTATCATTATTGCGTGGTTTCACCAGAACATAGGCACTTAAACTATTCAGAAGGTATTTGAAATTTTGGTATTAAATTGTTTATGCTTTTGTATTATAAAGTCAAGGCTACCAACACTGCAATATAGTAATAGTTTTACAATTCTGACCCAAATTGTTAAGCTCCTATTTAAGATAGCTATGCAGAAGTAGAATCTATATTATGAGCACTAGGGTCTTGCTCTGTCTAATTTTTGTCATCTTGAGAAAAATAGTCATTTTGGAAGAGAGAACCTCAGATGAAGAAAGAAACATCTTCATTACATTGTCATGTGAATGTGGTTTGGAGAAATTTTCTTTATTTTATTTTATTTTAGTGTCTCAGATTTCAGTACTTTATTCAAGAGTAGCATATGTCTTCAACATGTAATGCAACGGTTCAATTCTTTTTTTTTAATTTTAATTTTATTAATTTATTCAGACCACAACTCAATTGCTAGCCCATCACCTGTATCCTCCCATTCTTCCCTCCTTCCCACTCTCACCCTATTCCCCTCCCCTAGGTATAAGGCCGGGGGGGACCTCCTCCCCCATTATATGGTCAAAAGCTATCAAGTCTCATCTTGGTAGCCTGATTATTCTTTCTTTGGGCGCTATCAGGCCTCCCCACCAAGGGGAGGTAGTCACATATGGAGCATCAGAGTTCATGTCAGAGTCAGTCCCTGCTATCTACATAACTGTGGAGAATGTGCTGTCCACTGGGTAGATCAGAGTACGGGTTCTATGTTTACTACTTGAGTCTTCACGTACCAGGAGATTGGGATAGATGTGAGGACATTCTACTGAGACTCTAGGTAAGAGAAATATAGGAGATGGGGAAATAGAAGGACCCAGGGGGTCCTAGACACCTACAAGAAGAACATCGTCATAGGTGGATAGGGCCTAGGGGGTCTGCTGAAACTATTGCACTAATTGAGAAATTGTCTTGATTAATAGTAGGTGATAGAGCATTCAGGTCCACTGTGGGCATTGCCAACCCTGGGCCAATGGCTCTGGTATTTGTATGTAAACAAGCTGACAAGTTTAGGGGGACAAGTCCGTTAGTAGCATTTTTCAAGGTCTCTACTTCAGTTCCCTCCTCTATGTTCCTGCCTTCAACTCTGTCCCTGGCTTCCCTTCACAATGGCCTATGACCTGGAAGTAAAAGCTGAAAACAAGCAAACAAAACCCCTTTCTCCTGAAGTCCATACCGGACATGGTGTTTATGATAACAATAGAATGCAAACGAGGATCAGGTTGTACCTGTGACTCCTAGAGACATAATTATGCTAGGTAACTACTGCACGGCCAACTTAGTTCATTTTATATGAATATTTATTACAACTAACAGATGTCCAGTTAGCTTATGAATATCTGGATAGACAGTATGAGCAAAACACAAAACAAAATAAAAAGTCAAAAATCTCCAGGTGAAGGTTGATTAATTTTAGAATGCTCATTTGCTAGTCATTTGCTGGGCTCCACTTTAAAAAATGTCTCTTGTAGTCTGCTTCACCTTAAGCTGACTCTGTATCTAATGTTACCCTTATCACACCACAGTACCTACCCCCAACACCAAAGGACTCGCTTCTGTTTTTCTCCAATGAGGCATTTTAGAAATGTTTTCTCAAATACCTTCAGGAAAAAAATTCATATTTTTTCTTTCATTTTAGAAATGAATAGGAACCTTTCCAGGTCAGGTGAGTTCCCCGGGGACAGACAGTGCTAATGGAAACACTTGTGTGCATCTGTCTTTGTAAATATTTGTTTTTGTAGTTTATGATGTGTTTGGGGTTCCTAGGCTATATGAAATCAAATTATAATTTAAAATGTGTCCCCATAAAATATTCTGTCCTTAAGTTATAATAAATTATCAGAAACTTGTTTATGTGAAAATGCAGCTTTCCTGATTCCTATGTATGTTTAAATGTTGATACATATTCCCTTGTTTGATGGGAGCAAAGGTGATGTATAGGTGATGGTATTGGGGGACCAGTATGAAACCACAATGCATACCCTTCAGACATTTTTATTTTATTGAATATGCATAAATAATATTTTATATCAAATAGAATTTTAATTTTACACAAAGAAAGACACAAAATTAGGCAAATTAAGAACCATAGTTGTAGGTAACATTCAAAGACCAAAAATATCCAAAATTAATTCCTTTTAAAACATTAGTTCATTTAGATTTTTTGAGTTTCTAACCTGTATTGATCCTTTCTACTTCCCCATCTCTTCCTGGATCTAACCTCTCCCTACCCTCCCAACTTGGTGTCTTTTTTTAAAAAAGTTAATACAATTTTTTTTTTTTGCTCAAATACTCTTGAATATATACTCTTTCACTGTAAAGTGGTTTACCTAACGAGGCACTACAGGCTTAGAGAAAACAGTCTCTTCTTGGCAACAATTATCTCTACCTCCCCAGGTAGGAGTGGGACTGTGTATACAGCTTCATTATCCGTGGTTGGATCTGGTCTGGCAAGGGCTTGTTCAGGATATTTCCTGTCAGTGCAGTTGTTGTGAAGCCGTATGTGTTGCTCCACAGCTGTGTCCAAAAGATGCTTCCATAGACACCTGTTGCCTTTGGTTCTTACACTATTTGCGTCACCTCTTCTGTAATGATCCCTGAGCTTTTAGAGGCACATATGGCATACATTTCCCCTTCAGGCATGTACATTCAATAGTCTTTTTAAATATATTTTTTATTAATTTATTCATATTACATCTCAATTGTTATCCCATCCCTTGTATCCTCCCATTCCTCCCTCCCTCCCATTTTCCCCTTACTCCCCTCCCCTATGACTGTGACTGAGGTGTACCTCCTCCCCCTGTATATGCTCTTCTTGGTAGCCTGCTATCCTTCCTCTGAGTGCCACCGATAGTCTTAGGCATTGCATTTTGACTAGTTGTGGCATCTCTGTATTCATCATCATCTATGGGAAATAGAAGCTTCACAGATGAGAGGTGGGAGTCACTGTCTGTATAATGATAAGTCCTTCCTACTCATTTTAATATTATGTTCTTCTAAAAATATAATAAAGGTAGGCTCTGCCATAATGCCTACATTACATCTTTCCATAGGTTCCTGGCCCAATTATGATAACAGGTGTGGTTTTTATCCGACGATCAGACTTTAAGTCTAATCAGAACATGTCTAGTTTGTCTCATTACGTTCTTTCTAATATTGTACCCTTGGACATGCCTTGCCACTGTTATAGCTTTCAGGGTTCACGGGAAGGTATGATTTGCAATCATCTTTTTCTTCCAATAGTTTGCATAGCACCTTCCAGCTTAATGAAAGTTAGCCATTAAGGATGACACTTCCATACCATACCAGCATTATTCCATCATGTTCTATGACCCAAACAGGTGCTTCCTTCAGCAATACGGTCTTATAGTTCATTTATCGAGAAGAACAGAGACCGAAGGCAATAATCTATAATTTATGGAGGAAGGCTGTCTGTGAGATTATTTATCCACATGTATAAAAGAAAGAATTCTTTTAGCTATGATTATTTTTGAGACAGATCTCACTGTGTAGTACTGGATATCTTGGAACTTCCTATATATATGAAAATCAGGCTGGCCTCAGACTTACCTAGATATGTTTCCTTAATGTGAATAGAGTTGTGTAGCACCAAAAAAACAAAAAAGGACTATTTATATAGCTCTTCTTTCATTCAGTCAATATTACCAAACCATTAAAAGTATGGAGTTTGTGAGGGCAACAAAATACGAACTATAACAAGCCCTATATACAAGAGTAGTGCCCTCTACTTAGAATCTCAACACTTAGGAAAATGATGCTGTAAAATCAGAACAACAAAGTCAATCTAGGCTATATATAAAGTTTCCTATCATGCTAGGCTATATACTGTGATCCTGTGTCAAATCCAAACAACCAAATAAGCAAACCAAATCCAGAGAAGTGGCAATGTGGACAGGGCACATAGAAAATACTTGACTTTTAGAGTACCATAGAAAATAGTTTCTTTGTAGCTTTTTGTTGTGATTTCTAATATATATATATACCATTGCTTTAATAAGCCCTTGTATTAGTTAAATAACAATTTTACTGGTAAACAAGCATAATACTTCCTTTGATTTAAGTTCTAGCCATCAAATCTCATACTTGAATTTTATGAGATAGTGTATTTGACGTATCATAAGAATGTAAGGATGCCTGTACACATATAAAAATTTAAATTTATAGGAAATAATATGCTTGAAACTTGGTCATGTATCATGTAACCCATTCTACTGTCAGACAACACAGGGGCTAAGACCAAGAATAGCACCATGTTCCGCACTGCCATGTTAGCAGCCTTCTCAGTTCTAGGGGCTGGGGTGAGGTAGAGTTCTAGACCAACCTCTATGTATTCTTTGCTGAGTACCTTGGTTGGTCAACTCTACTTGATTATTGTCTACATAAGGCCAACTCATCCCTTCCTTCAAGGGTGTTCTCTACTTTTGTCTCCTCTACATTTCAAGTTACCTGAGCACAAAGAAACACCATATGTGTTATAAAAAAAAATAGAAAAATCTAGATCAAGAAAGCCTCTACCACGGCATATCTTCTGCTCACTTCCACCATCATTGCCACAGGTTCTTGTTATTTTACAGGTGACTTTCAACCATATTAACATCAAAGCATAAGGCTAATGATAAGACAAAATTTCCTAATAAAGCATTTTAAATAAAAAGAATGTTAAAACCAACTTTGAGAGAATATTGAGCATGTGAAAAAACTTAAAGCCTACTTATAAACATTAGATAAAATTAACATTAGAATCAATAAAATATTATTGACTTCCCAAATATAGCTTTGTGCATTGGTTTATCGCTTGCCCCTGGCTTGCATGTCATCTCACTTGCAGTGGCTTTCCATCTGCATTGGATTTCCCAGCCCTAAACATCACAGAAAGTGAGTGCTCTTTCTCATTAAAATTTTAACTTACTTGGAATAATATAAAAATGCCTGAAATATCAATCATTTCAAAGATGAAGAAGCTAATTGTGATGGTGAATGTCTAAGATGCAAGCTGTATGGACGTAGAACATTTCCTGAGGACAGCACATATTGAGTCATCTGAACACCACTGAACTCTGAACATCAGGGGAAAAAAACAATAGCAGCCCACATTGATAAAATAATGGTTGCCAGTTTGGAGCCATTGTGTTGAATTACCTGATATGTAAGCATGTATACATCATGACAGGAAGGGGAGTTGCAGTAGAACCCATTTGAAAGTTACTTTCACATGCTTCTGTGAACAATAAGGCCTTTTTGTGTGATGGTGTTCAAATTCTGTGGGAGGTGAAAACTCCCTCTTTTAGGGAAGCCATCTGCTTCCCCCCATGAAATGACTAATGATCAAAAGTTCCTGGATGTTCTATTCATGTTCCAGCTTAAGCTAGCAATCTGTGAAATTCCCATGGGGACTGGCTCATAGTATCAATTATGGCTCCAAAAACAGTGGTGATTTGATATGTATCTAAGAACCTTGAATAAAACTATATTAACAGTGGTCTAATTACTGTCTTTCTTTCACAATACAGTTACTTTAAAGGGTTAGTTAACTGGAACTGGTAATGACTGAAATGATTCCAGGAAAAGTATGTCACCTTAAACAAAAACACTCGAGACAATTGACATAGCTTAGACTAATAAAAATATTTCAGAAGTTAGATTGGAAAGAAAACAGAAATCAAAGAAGCTATGTGTGCCCATTGCACAGTGTACATGGGCTTTTCCCCAAGCACCACATTTGTAAACTAAAGTCTGTAAAACTTCTTGGACTTTATACAAATCAGCATTGTGTCTTCATATATTTCATAGATATCTATATACTTTAATCATATTTAGATTATTTATAGCACACAAGGAGTATAAATGCTGATAAATACCTTACATTATGTCATTAAGAGAAATGATAAAATGAACATTTGAACATGTCTAGTATGTAAAGCACATGTTCCATGTGCACATCTAAGTGAAAAGAAAATACTCATTGGGAATTTGAACAAACATATCAGTTATCTATTTTATTGTATTTCTAGAAAGGTGAAAGAAATCATGTTAAAATAACTAGGTTTCGTTTTTGCAAAGAGGAAATTTAAATTTTTTCAGTCATGTTTCTCTTCTCACAAAAGATTTCTACAAATGTATTGAATAACTAAGTATGGACTTGTTCTCTACACACATAAATCCTCCATAGAAAATCAAACAAACAGACAGACAGACAGACAGAATTCTGGCATAATCACAATGTTCTGAGCACTGTGTTTATTTATTTATTTATTTAAAAAATATATAACTTTTGTTTTAGGACACAGAAGTCTGCTCTTCCAACACATACAAAAAGCATACATGGGTCATGAAACAATCATCAAGATTTAAATAAAGAATTAACTATGAGATTCCTTCCTTTAGAGCTCACATGTCCATCCCACCTTAGATGCCTTATTTAATACATTAAAACAAGTTCTTAAAAGTCAAAGAAATTTAATGAGTGAGGAACTATATAGCACTTCTTAATAAAAAATATTTCAGTTACATAGAAATGAGAAAAGATAGAGGGAGAATATGGATTGGGCAAAATTTTGCTAATAATAAATAGTAGGAGACAACTTGTAGATCAATTCATTCATTTTTCCTTCACCAGGGTCAACAGTTTAGTATTTCAAGTGTATGGTCATCTTTGTGATTACTTAAAAAACCAGACATTGAAAGAATATACTGATTTTAAAAATAGATTTTTAATGTTGAATTAAGTACGTTGAACAAATTGATATAAGTACTTCTTTGTCAAGAGCCAAAATTAATAATTGCCATAATAAGAGACAATGCAATAAAAAGGATAGATTTCAGAAATACTGACTGAAAATACTCAATTATTTAAATAATTTGACAGTATTTGATCTGGAGTATGGGGGCCTTCTGAGCTTGTACAAGGTAAATCTTAATAATAAACATGGCCAATTATGTGCACATTTACAATTCAGATGTGAGCTTCACTGTCTGACCTGTGCACCAGTGTAGTTCAGAGTCTGCAGTGAAATAGAACCCTATACATTATTTGATAGAAAATCCCATAGATTGTTTTACTGTTTTTTCCTTTTTGATACCAAAAAATTCCTTCTGTTATGAAAAAGCTGGATGTCCATTCAACTGAAAGAGGAAACAATGGATTCTAGTGCCTTCTTAATATTTATTTTCCTAAAGACTTTACTCATATCTCTATTGCCTGGGAAGTGAAAAATTCATCTCTCTCTCTCTCTCTCTCTCTCTCTCTCTCTCTCTCTCTCTCTCCTTTTCAAATCATCAATATTATTCAAGCAGAGAATAAAAAATGATCACTTAAAATATACCTCTCCTTATATTATATATGACACTACATATACTCAAATGCATAAAAACGCACAGACATGCACACACACACACACACACACATACACACACATATAATTGGGTTTGAAAAATATTTACTAAGACTCAAATATACATCTGTTTCCTTTAGTCTAGGTTCTGATAGTAAAATAATTAAAGCTGATAAATGTTTAAAGCCGTATCATTTATATTGTATCCATATATATATATATATATATATATATATATATATATATATATATATATCATAGTGTTATAATTTTATCTCTATCATTTATGTGGTGTGTGTATGTGTGTCTGTGTGTTTGTATGTATGAATATATTATTTCAAAAAGAAATTTGACCACATCCTCTGGAGGGGGAGACCTGGTGGCACTCAGAGGAAAGATAACAGGCTACCAAGAAGATACTTGATATCCTATGAGCATATACAGGGGAAGGAAATCCCCCTCAGTCACAGTCATAGGGGAGGGGAGTAAGGGGAAAATGGGATGGAGGGAACAATGGGAGGATACAAGGGATGGGATAACAACTGAGATGTAATATGAATAAATTAATAAAATAAAATAAAATAAATTACTAAAAATATATGCTTGTTTTGTTTTGTTTTTCAAGACAGATTTTTTTTTTGCATAGCTTTGGCTGTCCTGGACTTGCTTTGTAGACCAGGCTGGTCTCGAACTCACAGCGATCCGCCTGCCTCTGCATCCTGAGTGTTGGGATTAAAGACATGCACCACCACCGCCTGGCAAATTTTTACTTCTTAACATTTAAAATTAGTAAAGTTTCTATTTGAGGAATTCTAATAAGTCATACAAATCTTTGGAATGAAGAGAAATGCAGAGGTGTATGGATTACATGTATTTTAAAAACAATATTGAAGGTCTTCAGTTATAAGTATTATCATTATAGATATCTTCTGGCTTGGGACGTTGAGTTAAATAAGGTGTAATAGGTTTTAGCGTTGTTGTTGTTGTTGTTGTTGTTGTTGTTGTTGTTGTTGTTGTAAGAATTGAGATCTTCCTCTCTATCCACACATCATAGTAGAGATTAAAGGGTTAAGCCAACTTGGAAGAAACAGATAACTGGGGTTTCCAAGGATGGATTTAAAGGAGGCTAACACATGTCATGGACTGTGGACACTTCCCGTCAAAACCATGAAGCTGAATGTATTATTTCTATTTTCGTCCTCTGGTCCAAAAATGATACTCTAAGTCAAGCTGAAACTCAAGGCTCAGAGAAACCTTCAATGAAGGATTCTATAAAGTGTCTTCTTAGACAATAGATCAACATTCCTGATCCTTATTAAATGTGGGGATTTTTTGATGTTTCAAATCTCATTTCCTTTAAAAAGTACACGTATGTCATAGTAGAAAAAAAGAAACAAAGTACTGAACAAAATAAGGCCATATTTATTTTTTCCTTTTTTAATTAAAGGTTTTTATTTTACGTATACATTTATATTGTTACACATATGTGCAATATACTACCTATGGCAAGAAGAACCGTGACACAGCCAGGAATTATATAAATGTTACATTTTTAGTGTTTTGGCTATTTGTATTTGATAGCCTTGAAGAAAACATCTTTCCCATCTTGGGTGTCTAAAATTCTGAATTTAAATCAATATCTATCATGTCTTGTCAACTTAAAACATCTATATAGACCTAAAACCATCTCAACCCCTAAACAAGTAAGCTTGATTGTAAAATTAAAATTACAAATAAAATAAATAAATGCATAAACAAATAAAATTAAAACAAAAAAGTCATACTAAATGTTCTCTAATAAGGCAAGGTATCTCAGTAAAGAGGAGTCCAGTGATGACACAGCTCCTCAGGAAGGTTCCGTAAGCAACCATGCAGTTTGCTACTGTCTTACTCTATTCCATATAAGGGATTTCTACCTCTCTTTATCAGGATCTTCTCATCAAATTTTACTTTAAAGGAAATAAGACTAACAGCAGAGAGTCTTGGAATGATCAATACCAATGCATAATATTATATACCTTCATTCTTTACTGACCCTGATTAGTAAAAATCATATTCTCCTGAGAACTCGGACTAGCTCTGTTGAAAATTTCACAATGACTAACTTTAACATTTTTTTTTGGAAGAAGTCATTTAAGTAAACTCAGGTAAATATTGTTTTTTGTCTTAGCTGAGATTACATTTTCAGCTAGCTGATAACTTGGTGCTGTCAGAACTTTAATTAAATTGTAGATTGCCTGTATGTGTTGAATGAGGGTTATTTCTGTGGCAGTTTCATATAATAAATTCAGGGGTAACCGAATAAATCCTTGGGGTGGCACACAAGTTTTGTTTTTATAGACACAAATCATTTAATGGCATATTTTCTAATGAAACTCTATTTTCAAAGCATTTAAAAGCCATTATTAGGGGGTTGGGGATTTAGCTCAGTGGTAGAGGGCTAGCCTAGCAAGCACAAGGCCCTGGGTTTGGATCTCAGCTCTGAAAAATAACCCAAAAACCAAATAAGAAAAGAATAGTGAATATAATCAGATGTAACTCGGTTTTAAAACTGAAAATAAGGTGGATCAAAATAGAGGAAGAATTAAGAAGAAGAAAAATAAAAAAATATCCAGTGTTTAGCATCATTACCTTCAGTGGCTTTGATTCCATCACTGTCACATCACAAGTAGCATAATTTTCATGATGTCACCAATTTGATAGCTTATGTATTTATATAAATTACCTTAAATAAGGGATGAGTGTTAATTTAAGTAATGAACTAATATGATATTAGGTACAATGCAAATGGCTTAACCAGGGTACCCTATTGAGTATTAGTGCTTATAAGCAAGAGATGAACAAAGACAACACTATTAGATATATCAAGGTGGACAGAAATAAAAGCCTATAAAGGCCTTAAGCAGAGGATTTGGTCTTAGCAAATTCCAATTAATTATCAAATTCCAATGAATAAATAAATAAATAAATAAATAAATAAATACAAGCACCATAGAAAGTATTTATTCAGAGGAGGGAAAAATTCCTTCAGTGGTCCTTGAAGAAGTCACAGTGTGTGCTTCAGTCAACTGTTCTAACTCTTGAGCTTAATGTCCTGACCTTCAGTAAATAAATATGACTTATCTGGTGGAGAAAATTGGAGAACAAAATATTGGGGTTTTACCATGGAAGGAGTGGGTCAGCAGGCAGACAGACATGGCGCTGGAGCAGTTGCTGAGAGCTTATATCCCGGTTCCCAGGCAGCCAGCAGAACAATCCAGACTGGGCCTTAAATCCCAACCCCAGTGACACGCACCTCCTTCAACAAGACCACGCCTACTAATCCTAATCTGTTCACCAACTGGGAACCAAACATTCAAATATATGAGTCCATGGAGGCATTCATCCAGAATACTGCACCCTGGTGACAGGTTTACAGTATGGATCAGATGAGAAAATGCATGTACTTGTTCCCCTCGGTCCTATGCTTCAGCCTGTGCCAACTTATGGTTGTTAACTCAATAAATGTGTAAGGAATAGCCTTAAAAAATATTGGGGTTTTGTTTTTTGTTTTTGTTTTCTTTTGTTTTTAAAAGGGAAAGTGTCGTTGCCAATTTCTCTTGGGAACAGTTTCTGCCTGTAGCATCATTTGGTGTAGATTTTGTAGAATTCCAGTTCTTGTGATCTTTCTTTTTTAGAGAAAAATCACATTTTCAAATGTTAAGTTTTGTGTTTCTAGGTTATTTTCTTTGTCCAATCTCTCGGCTTCTCTACCATTAGCAAAACATGTTTTGTGGAGAAACATGCCCCACGTACTTAAGGGGTCCTGAGAACATAGGAGGAGTGATCAAATAAACTTTTACGGTTGCTCATCAGAGATGCAGGACCTACACTGAGAAATCTGAATTCTAATTCTGTAGGCATATGAGCATGGAGCTCATGGCAATTGAAGTAGAATGAAAAAAGATGGCCTCTACAGGGAAAATAAAAGTACAGTCTCAAACTTGTTTATATTAAGAGTTTGGGACATATCTCCTAACCTTTTTTTTTCCTCTGGGATCATATACTTTATGACTTACTTTTCTAGATTTATCTGCTGTGTATAATTTTCCTAGGTTGAAAGAGGCTCAGAAATCTACCAATCAGAACAGACTATCTAACCAAGGTCTTGAAATTTGAAGCAAACTGCCCACAAAAGCACACTTAGTAAGATTTTTTTTCCTTTAGACCACTTTTAAATTTGCCTTCATTCTTAAATGTAAGAAATGTTTCCTTGAAACATCTGGAGTTTGCTTTAATGGTATTTAAATTATACGTCTGCAACCAGGAGTCTCGAATCATAATCTTGAAACCAAACATGATTTGTAAAGAGCTCATGATTACAAGATCAAAAAGACTACATTAATATGACATCAGCTCATTAATTTGTACCTTCATCTGTGCCCTCCTGAAATTTAAAAATAGCTTCACTGATTACAGCAAGGTTTTCTTCCTTTTGGGGCAAAAAAGGTAGCATAATTGAATTTTTTGATGTTATCTTTGATGAACATTTAGAAGCTCAGAGCCATACCTTATCTTGGAAAATTTTAAGTTAGATAAACTTGAAACAGGAGGAGAACAGAGATCTCAGGAGGATGGGAATTGGATGTGCTACTGCGGCTGCTCATTTCACAAAGTGCAGTCTAGGAGTTACATAGCAACAAGCAGGGGCAGAGATGTGACACGTGTGGTTCCCTGTTAACATTGTTGGGTGCATGTGTGATTTTTTTTCGTCTTCCCAAGAACTAACCATCATTTAAAACAAATCAATCTCAATCTCTGTGTGAGCTCCTAGAGGTTCTTATGAATGAAAGAATCGCTTGTATTTGGTGCTCTGCTTTTTTTCTCCCTTCCTTCCTTTTTCCAAAAAGAAAACTTTAAACAGCTCTATAGTAAATGAATCTGTTTGTGCATGCCTTAGTGTAAGTCAAATTGCTTTATTATAAATCAGGAAAATGCATAGATTAAAATAAATCATTTTGTAGGTCAGGGAGCTCTAGAGAATTAATGGTTTCTCAGTTTGCTACTTTATTCTTTTCTGAAAAGACAAATTAATAACCCGAAGACATAACAACTGGTGTTTAAGAGCTAGAGAAGCCTCCACTTTGGTGCTTTTTTTGTAAAAAGCTTTTTCTTACTATTCTGCCCTAACTGATGACAATAAAATAATTGTCATCCATTGAACATTTCTTTTTTAATATATTTTATTAATTTATTCATATTACATTTCAATTGTTATCCCATCCCTTGTATCCTCCCAGTCCTCCCTCCCTCCCATTTTCCCCTCATTCCCCTCCCCTATGACTGTAACTGAGGGGGACCTCCTCCCCTTGTATATTCTCATAGGTATCAAGTCTCTTCTTGGTAGCCTGCTATCCTTCCTCTGAATGCCTCCAGGCCTCCCCATCCAGGGAACATGGTCAAATATGGAGCACCAGAGTTAGTGTGAAAGTCAGACCCCACATTCTCAACTGTGGAGAATGCCATGTCCATTGGCTAGATCTGGGTAGGGGTTTGATGTTTACTGCACGTATTGTCCTTAGCTGGTGCCATAGTTTGAGCAGGACCCCTGGGCCCAGATCTGCCTGTCATAATGTTCTTCTTGTAGGTTTCTATGATCCTTCTATTTCCCCATTCTCCCATGCTTCTCTCACCTAGAGGCCCAATAGGATGTCCTCCCCTCTGTCCCACTTTCCTGGTAAGTGAAGACTTTCATGGGACATTGAACGTTTCTTAATGAATATTTTGTTCTAGTCAACTCAATATTCAGGAATAATTTTAAGTCATGGAGAATACTCCCCCAAAATTTTACAGAGTGACATGTTCGGAATTAAACCTGATCTTCATAGTCAATCTCAAACAATGTTTCTTTCATTTGAGCCATCAGCTAAATGTCCCGAAATCTAGAGACCCTGCTCTCCTATCCAGTTTGTCATAGCCTCAGGAATAACAAATAGACTCTTGCATTCATTAGAACATCACAGTCCTCAAAACCATGCTATGCCAAAAAATTACAGATTTTATTATAAAGGACACAACCCAGAATGGCACAAAGATGCACAGTGCATGGTGGGAAGGGCTCTTGGAACCTTTAAGTGTCTTCCTCTTGTGGAATCAGACTCTTATCCCACAGGAATATGACTGTAATCATCAACAATGATATGTACCCAAGATACTACTTTCTGTATTTTTACTGGGGTTTTTGTCATATAGGTATACGCCAATGATGTAATGCTTTTGAGACTAAGCTCAATCTACTGACTCCTCTCTTTCTGAGCAGTCTGTCTACCACTTGTCTTAAACATCCCAAGGTTTATCATTTCCACCTGCATCACATCCTGAAACTCTGTAGGAACCCACCGCAACTCAAAATCACAGATAGAATCCAAGAGTCCCACCACGAATAACAGAAATAAAGAGCAACACTGATGTTTTCCTAGGACCTAAAGATTCTCTTCCAAATGGTGAGAATAATGACAGATTGTGACTTTCTATTGAGAACAATACACCATTCTTCTCTCTGCTGTTGATATCCTGTTGGAATTCTCCAATTCTATGATTCATGAAAACAACTTGTAAGTCACACGGATAGTGGGAGATAGCAACAAACCAGGGGATAAACACTGTAGCTTCATTTGAAGAAAGTTTGTTTTTGAGTAAATAAGGTGGAGATTGGTATGGACATTTCTACCAAAGGGTTAGATAACACGACAGAGAATGAGACAATGTGCACAGCGACTCCACCAAATGAGTTTAGAGATGACCAAACTGCTCATTTGTTTTTCAAATCCACTTGATAAAACTGAGACTCCACATATCTATTCTGATTTTGACAATAAAGTTTCAGGTTCTGGGCAGGACAGACATCACAAACGCTTGATTCCAATATATTGTATGCAGAGGCAAGCACTGCTATGTTTGAGGTCAGTATTGATTACACAGCAAGCTGAAGATGAGTGAGTGCTACAGAGACCATGTCTCACAATAGAAAGAAAAAAAAAAAAGGAAAGAGAAAAAAACAGATGTAAATATAAGACCTGGTTTACGTTATTCCACTATAACTAGTAATATGGTCTTATTTCATAAAACTCTAGTTATTAATAAAATAAATTAATAAAAATAACTGCTTATTTCCTTAGCTATGTATGTAGTTGGGATCATGTAGGGCTTAATTAAAACCCAAGTTAGTTAATGGTGGCTTCAGTGTAAAGAAATCATACATGTACCTGTATGTAAAGGCAGTCCTTTTGAAATTTGGAGGGAAACTCTAGTTGGGTTGTTTGTGTTCGAGAAGAATCTATTTTCAAATAAAAAGAATTCAACATAATGTTCAGATAACACAAGCTGCTTGTAGTTTGAATCCTCTGAAGACTTCGCCTGTGTGAAGTTCATGGAACAAAAGATTATAGGATCATGGCCATATGGCAATTGTCTTAAATAGTTCTATTAAAAAAAGAGGCATCACAGAATTAATTAAAGAATACATCGAATATCCTTTCAGTAGATCTAACAAAACACTATTTTAGCTGTTGTCATAGGCCTTCCTACATCTCAGAAAACACTAACCGGGACTCACTTGTTGTGAAATTAAACATATTAAAGGAATAAAAATTCCTTTTGGTTATTCCATGTAATGCTACTTTATTCTCTCTGCATCGATATTTTTTTTTACTACTTATTTAAAAATTGTGCTACTTTCTTATGAGATTTATTCCAAAATTATGAAGAATCATGGTAAAGGATTACCATAGTTTCCAGCTAAAAACAAACTCATAAGTAATGCTATTTGAGAGCTCAACACGTGTTACTGCTCCTTCGGTGGTTTTTCTCCAGGGCCTCTCTTTTTATATTAGTTTCCTCTACTCAAAGCAGTCTGAAGAAGGGAGTGAGACTTACTAACTCATCTTGCACTTTCTCAGACCTATAATCCCTGTATCTCTGTTCATTCGCTTGTTGTCTTTCAGGTATGGCTTCACCTTATAGGAGAACTTGAGAAATATCTCTTTTCTATAATAATTTCAGTTACTCAAAAGAACTAAATATGATCTTATGATAGTGGTAGGTAAATACAAAGTGCTCATCTTCTTACTAACTATGTGGTAGGAGACAAGTCCATAAAATCTATGACAGTTTTCTTATATTAAAAATGGAGACACAATTGAAGACCAAAACTTGATGTTTCAATACTCAACTTAAACAGGAGGAAATTGAAGGGAACCAAAAGATAATTTTAATAATAGCAGCTGTGTCACTTATTTTTTTTCTAGTGTTCTCACGCTGCCTTGCATCTCTTTGGTGAGGTGAGTGTAGGATGATGCAGTCCAAATGAGATTTGTTGTGTTTTAACCTGCTATAGGGCTATAGATGAAATAAAAAAACTAGGACAGGACTAAGAGAGCTAATATAACTTTTACACAGACCATATAGAATGTGAAGTTAGGCTTGCTAACCTGGCTTCCGGTAGGATTCCAGAAACCATCTGATGCAGCTTATTACGTTGCCATCTATCCGGCAGATCAGGATAGTGGTGCACACCACTTAAATGAGCAAATGAAAAACCACTGTAAAACAAATACACCATCAAATGAAAAAAAAATCAAAGTTATTCTGAGTCCTTGACGTTAGATTAAACCATTGGCAATCACTACATTTTTACAGTTTCTTAAAAGCTCCAAGTGAAAGCCAATATCTTCCATCATTTCAGTTAATCTTTATGTAGTAATAACTCATCATTATGAAACAAAGAATCTAAAAAGACTGCAAACTCCTCTTGGGAAGCCTTGCCTTCTAGCCATTTAAATGATAAAGCATGATGCTACTGATGACTGAAAGGAAAAGAATTAAGATGAAATACTCTAAAAATTGTTAAATGACTAATTTAAAAATCTTGAATACATTGGCTGTTTAATTGAATGGAATTAAATGGACCAATACATTAGTTATATCTTGTATAGATCTAAATTACAAATCTAAAAATAATTCTACCAAATCAATGCCATTATCTGCATTTAAAAGCAAGAAATCTGAAGCTTGAAGGGAATACCAGAATTGACCAAAGTTACATTAAAAACAAATAGTTGCTCTAATATGTGAGTTTGAAACCTAAGCTGTCAGATCCTTAATCCTTATTTATTTCCACTGCACAAATATGAATGAACAAATTATTATTATTATTATTATTATTATTATTATTATTATTATTATTATTATCATTTTGGCGTTGCAAAACACTAGCTTGCTATCATCCCAGGTGAACACTTGTTGCAGGGGACTTTTCCCCCAACCCTCAAGCTCCTGGAATGAGACTCAAAATATTATTTACAAATACCAGGCCACACAGCTAGGTTCTTCTCTGACTAGCTCATAACTTAATAACTCATTTATAACAATGTACATTTTGCTATGTGGCTGCTTACCTGTGCTCAGGTACCATGAGTCTGTCTTCCTCACATATTGCAAGGAGAATCTCATATGCCTGGCTTTATCTCAGAATCCTTTCTGCCTGCTGGATGTCCTACCTCCTTTTTCCTGCCTACGCCATCAGTTAGGCCATCAGACTTATTATTGACAGGTTAAATTTCCATCGAGGCGCAAGATATTCTCTCAGCAAGTATTTATGACTTCGCATATGTTTTACTGTCACTTATCTTCTCAGGGTTAATTTGGGGGTGGTTGTATGTTATACTGTGTCTTTAGGAATGGTATAGACACTACCTAAGGTTCTTTCAATATATGCTATCTTCTATTCTTCTGATGACCATATGTGTATGTGTGTAGAATGTGGTTGATACTACCACTAAATAAAAGTTGCAATTCATTTAATAGTCACTTAGATTTATATGAAAACTACTACATTTTCTGCTAATAGCAGTTTCTTCTCTTTCCCCCATTATTGCATATGGAGACATACAATCATATACTTAATAATTATATGATTATTTCTATTTCCTTGAAATGTGAGAGGCAAGGAGGAAACTTTGTGTTATTTAGTTCACTTATATTTGATTCATCCTATACTTGTCAATGTATTCTTTATACACTTTGATATTTTGATGAATGTTGGTACTCCCTTGATAACATTCAATCAAACTGAAATATTCAATGCGTCAGTTTTGTTTCATTGCCCTTATATGTAAAATCTTTTAGAGAATTAGTCACTTTTCAGCAAGCAAATATGAAGTTAGTCTGAAAAGTATTCTCTGAATCTTAGTCAGAAATACTGACCTGTATATTTGTACATCTTTTTAATGAAATTATATTTTTATCTAAGTCAATTATATATAAAATTTACTTGTCAATTTATTTTAACTCTGTGAACAAAGCATATACAGATTTTAAAATAATCTTTCTTTCTTAATTGGCCCAAGTTTCAAATGATATAAAATTGAACTTTTTATGAAAACAATAAAGAACAATTATTTTTATGAATATTTTATGAAATGTTTTCTGTAGAGTAAACCATATTCAAGTGAGAAAATTGGTAAAATGAAAATTCAAAACACCAAACTTACTAACAAGGCAAAAAGTAAGCTATTGTTTATTTCTTTGGAAATATTTCCTACTCCCAATGTCCCCTATAAGTCTGTGATAGCTTCCTCTGAAGTTGAAAAGTCATCTTTCGTCAAAAAGTGTTATCCAGGTGGTACAGACTAAGAAATTATTATAATTGCCCTAATCAGTGATAATCAAATTGGGTGCTGACCCTGTATTTGTTACCAATTAATGATAAGTATCACACTTAACTGTGAGCACCTGACAACTTTTATAACTGTCTTACCAGAACATTAATATATACATTGAGTCTAATAATGAGCAAACAATGAGTTATTTTATTCATTTTTAAAATAATATATTTTACAAAATGTTAACCTCTGAAAATTGGATGGTGAAAAATTTTAGTGTTACAAGCATTGCAATGGAGTGTGTGCGGTGGCTGAGGAAACAGTGACCTGGTTTATGCTGAAGTACAACATTGCTTCATGGTACAGACCTGAAGATCAGACAGAGACTAGCCAGTTTCTTCTTGAAAGGGGCTTTGTTGTCAAGGGAGAGGTTACAATCTAGCCTACTCATTGGTGAGAATTCATATACAATTATTAAGAGTATTATTTAAAAACCTTCTGTTAGAATGATTTTCTTATTGGTAACATAGAAAGTAAACACTGGAGACAAACTTTCAAGAGGGTCAGACATAACATTATCCATTATCAGTGTTTTCCTTGAATTGATAAATATCATGTAGGAGCTTCCTATCTATCATGAAAATTTCTTTTCAACACATATTTCCAATCCTCTCATATCTTCTCTAACCTTCCCATCCCTTCTTAGACGCACTTTCAATTAGCTTTGGCATATGATATGGTCATGAGTTTTCAAGGCTTTTTTTTTTTTATGAATGATCACTAAGATAGATATCTGTGAAATCAGATCCTGCCTCTCATATCCACTGTTTGCACAATTTTAGTATATTATCTCCTTGAGACTTTAGTTCTTCATGGGAAAAAATTTTTTAAAACCAACTTCATAGAATATTCCTACATTTGGAAAACGTGGTTGTGAAACAATAAACAGTTGGCAGATTTATCTATTAGTGTTACCCACCCAACATTTTAAAATTAATTTATTCATTTTACATCCTGACCATAGCCTTCTTACTCTTCTCCTCCTGGTCCCGCCCTCCCTCCACCTTCCTCCATCCCTGTCCTCAGAAATGATGTGCCCTCCTCCCTTAACAACTGATCCCAGGATATCCAGTCTCTTCAAGACTGCCTGTAATCTCTTCCTCACTTCCCTGGCAAGGCCTCCTCACCCAGGGGAAGTTTTTGAAGAGCAGGCAACAGAGTTCATGTCAGATGCAGATCTGGTCCTCTTCCTAGGTGACCTACATAGAGACTGAGCTTCCTATCTGCTACACCTGAGCATGAGGCTGGGGTCTTGTCCACACATGATCCTTGGTTGGTTTATTAGTCTTTGCAGGCTTCCTGTGGGCCCATATTTTAGCCTCAGTTGGTCTTTTTATGGAGTTCTTGTCCTTTCTGGGTCCTTCTATCTCCACACTCTTCCTAAGAATCCCTTACTTTGAGTCAACCCAGAAGCAGAAAGATTCAAATGGTATATACTCACTTATATCTGGACACTAGCCCAAGGGGCACATCCCATGAAAGTCTTCACTTACCAGGAAAGTGGGACAGAGGGGAGGACATCCTATTGGGATTCTAGGTGAGAGAAGCATGGGAGAATGGGTAAACAGAAGAATCCAGAGGATCCTAGAAACCTACAAGAACAACATTATGACGGGAGGATCTGGGCCCAGGGGTCCTGCCCAAACCATGGCACCAGCCAAGGACAATACGTGCAGTAAATTTCGAATCCCTACACAGATCTAGCCAATGGACAGGACATTCTCCACAGTTGAGTGGAGAGTGGGGTTTGACTTTCACATGAACTCTGGTGCCTCATATTTGACCACGTCCCTTGCTGGGGAGGTCTGGTGGCACTCAGAGGAGGGATAGCAGGCTACCAAGAAGAGACTTGATACCCTATGAGCATATACAGGGGGAGGAGGTCTCCCTCAGTCATAGTCATAGGTGAGGGGAGTAGGGTGAAAGAGGGAGGGAGGGAGGGAGTAATGGGAGGGTAGAAGGGATGGGATAACAATTGAGATGTAATATGAATAAATTAATAAAATGTATTTTAAAAAAGAATCTCTTACTCTGCCCAAAGTTTGGCTGTGAGTCTCAGTGTCTGCCTCAATCCCCCGTATTACCGCAGTAGCACCCATACTTTTCCTTAGTCCTGAGTAAAATACAGTAGCAGTTGTGCTAAGTGTCTGAAATTCTACATTATATTTTATTTTACCAATACCCGAAGCATTTTCTCTGATTTATTTCCTCAATCGCACACACACATTCAGAAACATGCTGCTTATCTTAATACACCAGTGTCTTTACTGATAAGACTCTTAAAACATTCTTTTCATACAATTTATTTCTCTCATGCACATGAATTTATTTCAAATAACATTTATATTTAAGGAAGAATAGAAGAGTTAGAAGGGAGGAAGAGAGTTCACTAAGCCATGAAATTTTGAAATTGCTTACTAAGCTTGAGTTGTTTTCTGTACATATAGTTAACACTGCCCTTAACTTTTCATCTTTAAAAGAAATATTAGAATGTAATATGACTATGGGCATGTTTTTATGGGACAGAAAAATCAAAATAGAAACCATTTTCTGCCTAAAATTGATAATTTATCTAATGCAATGTTTATTTTCAAAATTGGTATATTCTTATTTTGGAAATAATAATTATAAATATTATTTATGTTTCAATGTATAACATATAATTCCAATACATGCATACCATAAGTGATGATCAGAAGAGGGTAGCTGACAAAGAGTTGCTAAGTCATATATCTAATAATTCTGTTTCTAATTATCTGAGACATAATTTAAACATCTGTACTAATTTTATATTTGCACCAGCATTCTATTGTGGACGCCACACGGAAAGAAGGGATTCTGAGTGACATGGTCAAATGTGTTCCTTTGAACAAAGCTGACCTTGATTGACAGTTGTTATTCTAAATCTTCGAGCACTTCCAATGTTTAGCTCAACTATCTGAAGAACTAAAGAGAACCCTGGATTATCTGATTTTGGAGGTAGCAGATATGCTGAGAGTAACCCTGATATTTTGAAGGTGATGCTCATGACTAATGTCCGTGAATGCACTTTGAGAACACGTGCCTTGGCTGAGACCTTTTCCAGGATCAGTTCAGAGCATGTGACATGTTCCTCTATTTTCTTCTCACCTTTGTCTGCATAGGGTTTTGGACTCTTACGTGAAAGAGACCCATGCTGCTGTCAACCACTGTCGACCTTCCACCCCATGTCACCGTTCTGATGCATTGTGGAACTTAATGGGAGTGGTGAGATTTTGTTCAAGCATTGCCTACACCACTCTCTTCTTTTCTAAGGAATACTGGAATGCAAAAATGCAACAGTGCACTTCTGCTTCAAGCCTATCACTGATGGATACTTATTGGACTGGACCTCAATTCTTCACTTTGATATATATTAATGTAACTTACTTTTCCTCGGGGCTTACTACTCTATTACAATTCTGCTCTATTTGTCTTTAATTTGTGCTTTGATATGCAGCCCTGACTTTGAGCTGTAAGTAGAAAAAGACGTGAGAACAAGAGTAAAACTCTGTGTTCTAATCTGCTGTTTTTGGTGTCTTAGAGGCAAGTCTATAAGAGACTTTTATCCCCATTTGACTGATCAGAACATTAAATAATCTTGCAGCTGGTTCTATAGACATTGACAGACAAGCCTATATAGATTATCTTTTTGACACAAAAATTTAAACAGATGCAATGATTACTATATTTTAATATAAACTGCTGAGATATAAATTGCTGATTCATCTATCTACATCTATATCTATATGTATATCTATCTATATATTTATGTATCTATTTACCTCTTATCAATCTATCTATCATCTTTCACAGAAAGATGCAACATAGGTAGAAAGGGTACTTTTTGAAATTTTTTATTAATTTATTCATATTACATCTAAATGGTCATCCCATCCCTTGTATCCTCCCATTCCTCCCTCCCTCCCATTTTCCCCTTACTCCCCTCCCCTATGACTGTTCCTGAGGGGGATTTCCTTCCCCTTTATATGCTCATAGGGTATCAAGTCTCTTCTTGGTAACCTGCTATCCTTCCTCTGAGTGCCACCAGGTCTCCCCACCCAGGGGTCATGGTCAAATATGAGGCACCAGATTACGTGTGAAAGTCAGACCCCACTCTCCACTCAACTTGGAGAATGCGCTGTACATTGGCTAGATCTGGGTAGGAGGTTGAAATTTACGGCTTGTTTTGTCCTTGGCTGGTGCCATAGTTTGAGCAGGATATTGTTATTTATTTAAACTGTTAAACTTTCTTTTATATGGTTTTGATATAATCTACAGGTTCTCAGGGACTCTGAATTTAGTGAAAGGGAAATGGGCTTTGCTCACCTAAGCTTACTACTATACCAATTAAATGATTGTTTCTTTTCTGAAAGATTTCTCAAAACCTCAGTGTTTCCCCTGCTGGAGTCTCTGCTGATTTTGTAACATTTTGTTCCTTCTTTCAAAGCCTTTAGAACTGAGAAGAAATAAGACGGAGACTCTGGGAAAAAAAATTGAAGAAATTTCATGCATGAAGACACTCTATTCCTAGTCTATAGGAGAGCAGAGTACAAATTAATTTTCATTTGAGACAGCTGAAAAATGAAATAGTTGGAATTCAAGAGATACACGAGAGTGAGAGAGAGAGAGAGAGAGAGAGAGAGAGAGAGAGAGAGAGAGAGAGAGAGAGAGAGAGAGAGAGAGAATGGATTTGAATTATTTGTTTTCGGTATCAAAGCATGATCAGAAATACAGTGGTCGGACAGTCCTGATAGTGTTCAATCAAACATAGCAATTGTTAAAAACAAAATGTAAAACAGTAAATGTGACTCATAAAAAAAAATTAACATTTATCTTATGATCACAATCAAATTAAAACCACTTCCAGATTCAACTGTCACTTAACTACCTTAACCACTCATTCCCTTCTCTCATAATATTTGTCCTAAAACCTCACTACAGGTGCCTTTTCTGTACTAATTTTATAAGCAGAATTTTAATCCTAATTTCAAATACAAGTTGTTATCAACTAACTCAATTCTGACCTCAAAGTTGATGACCTTTTCTGTTTATAGTGTCTATAGTAGGCCACTGAGTCTACATCACCCCATTTGTGGAATACCATAAACTCTTAACACTGAATCTGGGATTTGACCCTTAAGTTTTGGATTCCCACAGTCTTTTGCTAATAGTTGAAGTCCTGCAGTCTACCTCATACTTTTCACTTTCACTCTGCCTGGAGGGCTGTGAGTATGATCATTTCCCTCATTTTATATCACTAACTTGGCTCAAAGGTCCCCTATAGCTTTGGATAAGCTGAGTAAGTTTGTATGAGGAGAGAACACTTGAAGTGTACATAATAGCATAATCATCACACACTCATCACAATCATCTTCTACACTGGCTCAGCACCATTTTTTGTTCTCATCCTAATGCAAGATTGGGTGAATGTCCATATTTACTTGAATCGTTTTTACATCTACCTTGTGGGTCTGTACGAGGGCAGATCAGGAGCACCTCTCTACCCAAACAAACTATGACTAGCATTAGGTTACTTTAGATTAGCAAACACTATTCACCTATAGACCAAAAGGGAAAAAAAAAACCCAGCATGTTTATCTCACTAGATTCATAAAGGGCTTTGAATAAAACGAACATCTTTTTGGATAAATTTTCTGGAAAGACTAGTGATAAAAGGGACGCAACTGTCCAATTTTACACTTTTAAATGATTTATTTTGAAAGTGTGAGTGTGTTTCCTGATCATATTTATTGTACTGTGTGTGTGTTGCCCAAGGACACATCAGATCATCTAGAACTAGGGTGACAGATGGTTGAGGCCCACCACGTGTGTGCTGAGCCATCTTTCCTCACCCTGCATCTATAATGTTTTATTTCATTCTTTTATTTAGTAATTTATCATTGATATTTTCTATGCTAAGAATTTTGTGTAATGATCAATTTAGAGGAATAAAAGTGTAGGAATAATGAGAAAGTAATTTTAGTAGATCATCAAAATGATATGTTGGTAAGTTATCTTTATTTAGAAAAAAATGTATTTATCTATTATCCACTGAGATTTTTGGGAAAATATGCTACAAACATGAGTAGTTTGTAGTGATACTGCTCTCGTAGACTGTTATCAGATACTCTATGATAACATAAATGGTGCTTACATTACACCTTTGATACAAACAGAATTAAATAGATCTGCATCAGATCACAGGCGGCTTGATCACTCAGGCTGTCATTAATTTTTCAAGCCTTTCTGCTAAATCTCCTTTATAATTTATTCATCTGTTCCTACAAAAGAATCTCGTGTCTTCAGATTTTGCGTCATATTTTTCCATGTTGCCTATCTACCTAAATTTGTCGAGTAAAGCTTTGAAGACATGGGTGAGAACCTCCAGATCCTTTCTCTATCTCTAGGATACGGATTCAGCAATGCCCAAAAGTTCCTATCGGAAAAGGAATAAAGTCAATTTAAATCAGGCTGGTATTTGCTTGCACTTAATAAAGTTTATGGATTTATAAACAAAAAAAATCATGAATTTTCCATCATCGTAACAAAGGAAATTATTTAGAGTCAAGAACTAGAAATCCACTCAAATAAAACTTCATTAGAATCTCAAGGGAACTCTCCTGTTCTTAAACACAAATGCCATAGGGATGCATAGCTTACATACATGAAAGACAAAAACTAGAGAGCAGGCAGAGACATCGGGGTATTTAGGTAAAATCATGTGTCTTTGGTTATGCATTTCTTCTTTGTGTTTGTTTATTAATAGCAGTTTAATTCTCCTCTCACACAGAAAAATCAACCATAATGATGGGTGAAGAGTGAGACATGGCATCATAATTAAGATATTTCATCACTATAAATGATTGGGTATATCCACATGAACTCAGGGGTGAATGCTCACTATTCTTGTAGGTAATCTGCACAATTCCTGGACTAAGGCCTGTCATCGAGAGTCAAATAGATATATTATGATTACTTGAGAACCTTGATCATAAACCTAAAATTTCCTGAGAATTAGGTAACTGATTGTAAGTACAAGAAACTAAAATTTCAAGAAAGCTAACAGTACTTAACTCACAGCAATCACCATAGACATGTGATATTCCTGGGAAAAGTGTTAAAATTGAAAACTGCATATATATTTTCATTTAAAAACAACCTAAAATACTTTATCAAAGGTTTATATATCTTGAGATATTTTGGGCTCACATTACCCTGAAATACCAGCATAATATGATTGCATTAGTATTTACACAAATAAACACAAAACATCTAGTGCATTGAAAAATAAAAACTGAAGAGTAACCGAGAATTACTCCTCACCCACACATTTACATCCTTAATAAATAATTCCAACCTACTGCCAATTATATGTGTGTATATATATAAATATATACATATATAATATGTATATGTAGTATATATGTGTGTGAATATGTATCTCCTATATATCTTGTTATTATGTTTTTAGACGATAATATCTTAAATACAGCTTTTAAAATTAAGACAATTTAATGGAGTACTGTTCTAAGACATTAGTAGGAACTATAGGAATGAAACATTCCTAAATGAGGGTGAAAAAATATTTAATGATTACGTTTTTGGCTGTATATGTTGATTGTATAAAACAACAGGTATTTACTATGATGCTTTCATATATTTTTTCCAATAAGTCACCAAATTTAAATTTTTTATCCATAGAAAAATGTTTGTGTTTGTTAATAATAGTGACCAGGAATTTATCTATAATTAGTAATAACACAGAAGTTGATGAGAATGAATTTTTAGTTTTTGGAATGCTAACATGTGTTTTGTTGTCTTGGAAAACGCTGGGATTTCAGGGCTTGGTCGTGACACTGGTATTATTAGTCTTTCTACAGAAGTTAATCTGTAAGCAAAAGAATGTCATTGATTGGTTGGATAATTTCTTTATGTTTATTGATTTGTTAATTTGTTTATTTTGTAGACAAATTATTTTTTTATATCAATGCTGAAAAGAAGGTAGTTTCCTAAGTTTAAGTTAATTTATTTTTATGTGATAATGATTTAAATGACATTTCAAAAGAAAGAGTTAAGTATTTATTTTTACATAACAAGTGATCTGCCAACATTTTCCAGTATACCTACAGCAAGTTTTTTCCTCTTTCTTTCTCAGACCTCTGAAGTTCAATTTGTATTGGCTGACAATTCTTGGAAGAGCGGTCTACACCATAGTATAATCAGTATGTCAAAAATTACACCATTAAAGAAAATTGACTGAACAGTCACCCAACACTGTCAAATGCTCCAACATTATAGAGAGTTTTGGGTGGCTGGTCAGGTAGCAAACTGCCTCTGTCATTTTCTCATTTTGGAGGCTGCTAACCTGTACTTCCTGTCTACTCAGATAAATAATTTTATTCCTTCTCAAGTCTCTGACGGGGTTGAAGATCAGATAGTTTGGTTTCAAAATTAAGATTAATTGTTTAGGTGTTAAGATGTTTTTTTAGGTCTAGATATTTTAAGTTGATAAGGATGAGATATGATAGATATTGATTTCCATTCAGAATTTTAGACCCAGCAACATAGGAAAAATGTTTTTTTTTCAAGGCTACCAAATACATATAGTCCAAACACTATAATGTAACATTTATATAATTCCTGACTGTTTCGTGCTTCTTCTTGTGGTAGGTAGCTTATTGTATATGCGTGTAATAATAGAGATGTGTATTTAAAAAAGACAAAGAAAAAAGAAAAAGAAAAATGGACTCTTCTTTTTATAAAGCTATTAATGTCAATAGCCTCTCAGCCAAAGGTAGGACTTTGTGCCCACTTCCGTTCCATGCTAGAATTAATTTTGATTGAGCTTGCATAGGCCTTGGGCAACCTGGCACAATCTTTGTGAGCTCATATATTAGTAGTCCCTAATTTGTCCAGAAAATACAGTTTTCATGATGTCCCACCCACAACTTCTGAACCTTACAACGTTAGGCTCCTTCTTTCATGAAGATCCCTGAGCAGAAAGATGAGGAGGATGATGTAGAGATGCCATTCTAGGCTCAGCTTTTCACGGTCTCTTACTCTTTGTATGTTGATTAGCCTAGAGTCTCTGGGCTCAGTGCCATTGATGGTGCAAGAAGTTTCTCTGATGACACTTGGAAAAAATGGGTTCGTCTATGGGTATGTCAATGAGTCACTAAGGAATTTGAATCCTATGTCTATTTATCAGACTAGTAGTGGGTTTTTCTCTAGGGACTGAGCCCTTTCAAGGGATAGGATTTTGGCTTTGTTGACAGTGCCCAGTACTGGTTTCATCTCATTGTAAAAAAATAAAAATAAAAAGGAGAATGTTTTTAAAAAGAAAGAAAAAGAAGTTACTCGGGGACTCTGAACTATTATTTCAGGATCATAGATTTCTTTGTTATCGCTACAGTCTATATTTGTGGACACTTGACTGATTTCCTTTTTTTTCTTTGTTAATTAATAAAATCCAACTGATAATAAAGAAATAAGGTCTTATCACCAGGTTCTAGAGAATAAATAGGAGCAATGGCATTTCTCTTCAGTGTTTGAGAGTGTATGAAATCCCATTGATCAACAACCTCAAAGGGAGTAATTTATTCCTGGTAGAGATGTTTTTATTAGTAGAATGTGATTGGGATATTGCCTCCCATTACAGATTAATTCTTTATATGAATATATATATATATATATATATATATATATATATATATATATATATATATATATAAACCTCTATTATTCGTGGCTCATTTATCAATTTTCAAGGAAGAGAATTTTTCTCCAGAATTTTTCTTTCTTATTTGATCTTCAGTGAAGATTTTCCACATTTATTAGAAGTAATATATAAATACAAGAGTTTTGTTTTTCAGAATTTTTTTGCTTCTTTTTTTTATTTTTATTTTTTATGGTATTTATTTATTTATTTTTGTTTTACAGAATTTTATACAGAAAAACCCTTCTACCAAAAGATAAATAACATTGCCTATGACATAAAATGTCCTTAGTTTCTAAGAGATCTGTTTTCTGCTCTTTCTTCTATTAATAATTTGAGAATCAGAGACCAATTCTCAATCTATGACAGTAAAAAAGAAGCAGAAATCTTAAAAGAAAAGCTTTGAGAGTATCATCTATGGTACCAAACTCAAACAAGAAAACAAAACAAAAGAAAACAAAAATCTCTGGTCACCATTGTCACCAATGCAGTGTCTCTCCCATGGGGAAGGTGAATGCTGTATCATTAATATTTTAAATTTAAAACATAGAAGAAATGACTGAAAGAGAAAGAATTTGATTGCTGCAATCTTTGCTTCACTGAAATGTTTTAAAAATATTCATTTATTAAACTATTGTTTTCACAAGAAACAACAGTTAATAAGTCATGAAGTGACAATCAAACCCTTTAGAGATTGGAAGAACCAATCATCCCTCACTTGACCTTAGTTATGATCATGGGATAAAGGCAATGAGGGAATGAAAATGAAAACATCATGTCTAAATGAGTCATCTCCCAACCTTTCCTCTTCTACAGAGACTTTGTTAATTGGCTCCAGGTATGGCTTCTTCAGAAAACTAGTATATGATCTGCTTCAGATTAGACAGGAGTCTCTATGAGGCCCCTGGACAGGAAGGAACATGTAGTCCACAACACACATGCTACCCAGATCACTGCTTTTTGATTACTCAATTCCCCATAGAGATGTTTCAATGAAATGAAGCTTCTCTGTTTTATCTAACTGAAATATTGTTTTGTTTTCTTTTGAATCATGCTGCGTGTGTTAACAATGTTTACATATCATATGACAGAACACACATTCTGAATTTTGACAGAGAATAAATAAGGTCAGTGTTTGTTTATACCTTATGTTAGAGACACCAACACGTGCATACAAACCATGAGAATATTCAGCACAAAATAATTTGTCTTTTCAATGAGCAGCTGTAGCTATAAGGACTCAGTAGTGTCGAGTCATTTTTTTCCTGATAATTTTTCCCAAGGAAAAAAAATTACACTGGTTATGATGGTGGCTCAGAGGAGAGTATGAAATCAATTTAATTCAAATATAGTTTTGTTTTATTTCCTTTTTTCAATAAGCAAGAAAAAAGTTTCTCCAAGTAATGGTAATTATAACAATTGATAAAATCATCTAAAATCAAATTACCACTATATTATTATTATTACTATTATTATTATTATTACTATTACTATTTTTATATTGTTATTATTATTATTGTTGTTTTTGACATATACCTTTTTAACTTCATTTTTGTATTTGTCATATTTTTATTCCCATAGATAGCATTATTATGAGTATTTTGGTTTTTGTTGTTGGCATAAGTTTCTCAAGTTCAATAGGAAACCTATATTGTCATTGTTGCCTCACTGCAGAAATCTCAGGAGATGTTTTTTCTGATGCCTAATTGGTCCATTATAGAAATGTCAAACCCCTACCCAGATCTAACCAATGGACAGGACATTCTTCACAGTTGAGTGGAGAGTGGGGTCTGACTTTCACACAAACTCTCGTACCCCATATTTGACCATGTCCCCTGGATGGGGACACCTGGTGGCATTCAGAGGAAGGATAGCAGGTTACCAAGAAGAGACTTGATGCCCTATGAGCATATACAGGGGGAGATGGTCCCCCTCAGTCACAGTCATAGGGGAGGGGAGTAAGGGGAAAATGGGAGGGAGGAAGGAATGGGAAGATACAAGGGATGGGATAACTGTTGAGATGTAATATGAATAAATTAATAAAATACAATAAAAAAAGAAATTTTGATGCTGATAGCTCAGGTCCCACTCAACACTGTATATCCTGCAGAAGCCAAGTATACCAAACAGAAAATAGCTTTAGATGTTGACATAGATCAGTAAGGCCTTCTATTATTAGGTGCGCTTACTGACAAATGCATCTTGGCCTATGGTACTATGAGAAAATGATGCTCAACATATCAGTGCTGTTTTCACTTTCAACTTGAACATATTTGAGGTATCATTTGCATTTTTAATGAATGTTCTTGCAACACTTACTATTTCACACACACACGTGTGTGTGTATAAATCACAAGACTGTAACTTGACTTCTTCCTACATCTGTTTATATAAAGATCACATAAAAAGTTTTTCATTAATTCTATATACTAAGAGAAAGTTCCTAAAAAGATTAGAATATACAATATTGCTAATATAACCCCCAAAATAGAATGGAGCTGTTCTGAGGATTTGTTTTGAAAATGGTATGTTTTTGGAAAAAAGAAATTAAGTCTGTCAATTTGAATTTTAGAGTTGTATTATGTAACTGAGGGAAAATGATGTTTCTTTAAGAAAGGTAAAGTAAGGAAAGGTTAGGTTACACCTTTCTTAACAACTTTTACCGAATGATACTATTGCTTGAACAATTGGGATACTAACATGAAATGTGTGCCTTCTGCCTTTGTAGTGCATGTTAAGCGTAGGAGGGAATATACAATAAAAAGAATTTAAACTCAAGTTATCTGAGGCTTCTTCAATCTCCACTGGAGAGCCAGTGCAGAAGGATTCCTTCCTCATTGATCTGTGCGGTAGTGAATGGGCACTTCATGTCCTCCGACACAGGCCACCCAGGTTCCAATGACTTCAAGAGAAAAATGAAATGCTATCCTAAGGAGCATTGAGGTGGGTCACTTTGGATGTCTAGGGAAGTGTAATAAGGCTCAGCATATAGATGTTCCAAGGCAAAGTTAAAGTATTTTGGGTTCAAAAGGAAGAGGTTTCTATCAGAAGAAACTTTTTATTCCATTCAGAATTACATGTCACCCCTCACTTGTCTTACACATTAATCAAGGTTTCTTTCATGCATTTGAGTATAATTCTTCCCCCTCTTCCTTCCTTTTTTACCCTTTGACTGAAATAAAATCAAATATGTATAAATTCCAACTTCAGGAGTCTGTGCAAAAGATGAAGGTAGACTTTTATGCCTTTTAGGCTTATATGCTATGTAGATTAAAAATAATAATTAAGAGTTTTAGAAAGAAGTAATACATATTAAATGACATTAAAAATCCCTGCACTCAGTGGGATGTGGTGGCATATGCCTTTAATCCCAGCTCTCAGAGAGGCACAGGATTGCAGATCTCTGAGTTCGAGGCCAACCTGGTCTCTAAAGCAAGTCTAGGACAGCCAAGGTTACACAGTCAAACAATGCCTGTCATGTCAATTACTAGTCTATTTTCATCAGAAGAATATACTCCCTAGGTTTAACAGATAGATATGATTCTAGATAGATAGATATCTAGATAGATAAAGTAAAAGAGTTAGATAAGGTCTTCACAACCCTCTGACACTACAGGATATGGCATTTAAGGATTTTTTAAAAAATGACTTTAAGGATCCTTTGACAATAAGACAGGTTGACTCCTGGTATGAACCTACCACTGAGCAAAATGTTCTCCTTTCTGCTACAGACAGAATTCTACCTAAAAGTGAGCAAGCTTGGGCACAGGCAGAGTTAACAGCTAAACTCTGCCAAGACAGGGTAAGCAAGTCCTCAATAGTTCCTTCTTTACAAATATGCCTTTCAGATATATTGGGCCAGAAGCCTGAAGACAATGATCCAACCTTTTAAAGAGTTTTGGGTGACTGTCTGGGCAGTGAATTGTCTCTGTCATTTTTTCATTTGGAAGCTGCACATTTTTGCTTCCTGTCTATTCAGATAATTAATTTTATTCCTTCTCAAGTCTCTGATGGGGTTGAAGTCCAGATAGTTTAGTTTTACAATTAAGCTTAGCTGTTTAGGGGTTAAGTTGTTTTAGGTTGATATAGATGAGATATGATTGATATTGATCTATATTCAGAGTTGTAGACTCATCAAGATATGAAAGGTAGGAAAGATGTTTCCTTGAAGGCTGTCAAATACAAACGGCCAAAACATTATGACTATAACATTTATATAATTCCTAAATGTTTCATGGTCCTTCTTGCTATCTGTAGTTTATTGTATATATGTAATAATATCAATGTACATGTACAAAGTAAAAAATAATAATAAAAGAAAAATCTCTGGATATAGGCAGATTATCAACTCTCTTTTTAAAAAAAAATTCCTGCAATCTGAAAGTTGATGTAAAAGAATGAAAATGTGAGGGCCATCTGGACTATGGAGTGAATTTTTTAAACAGAGTGGGCAGGCTGCAGAGTAAGACCAATTTTCTATAAACCATAGAAGAATACTACAGGTAATGAGTATTTCTCAGACAAAACACAATTAAGTGAAAACTGATACCTAAGTGACTCTCTTTTAAAAAAAATCCTTAAACTATCTTTAAAAAAAAAAAAGAAAAGAGAAAGTAGGAAAACTCTAGAAAATCTTCAGTATTTCTATCTTGGAAGAAACTGAAATGGAATCTTTTTTTATATACAAATTTTCAATACTTTATACTGTTCAGCTAATAGAATCTACATAGTGCTGAATGGAAATATTTACATTTGTTTGTTGTTATTTTAACCTCCCACTAGCCTACTTGATAAGGGAATTGCATAAGTTGCTTTTCATACTACTATGATTACAAAATCTAATAGAAACACCTTTTAAAATGGAGGGCTTATTTTGACTCAGTGTTTTATTTCTCAGTCTACTATAGCATGAGACTCACCACCTCAGGTCACATTGCAGCCAAAGCTGGCATCAAGGGAGGTGAGTTCTGCTGCTCTGATCTCCTACTTGTTTTTATCCAGTCCAGGAGCTAGGCCACATACTGGTGTGACCATTAAAGATGTGCCTCCTCATGTCAATTAATCTAAGTGAGAAAATCTTTCAGTGATTCACTCTCTAACCTCATCTGGATAACGCCTCCCAGGCACGTCTACAGGTTCTTTCTCCTAGAGAATTCTAGGTCATAACAAGTTGCTAAGCCACGCAAACGAACACAAGTGTGTTGTGTGAGAAAGTTTATTTCTTTGTGTCCGGGAAATTGGTCTGATTTGTCTTATTTTACAATTATAATAGTTACGGCAATAATTATTTGTTTGATAATTTGTCCATTTTCTCTTCTTTCTTTTTAATACCACAAGTTACATGTGCATGTGTTTGCATGTGCGCACGCTCGCGCGCGCGCGCGCACACACACACACAGAGAGAGAGAGAGAGAGAGAGAGAGAGAGAGAGAGAGAGAGAGAGAGAGAGAGAGAGGCAGGCAGGCAGGCAGACAGACAGGCAGACAGGCAAGCAGACAGACAGAGACACAGAGAGAGAGTTGGAAAGTTAGTTTTGGGTATCAAGTCAAGAAAATTATATGAGTACAGGGAACATTCCCAGCAGAAAAGACATGCCAATGCTGAGAAGTAGATTAGGTAATGACTTAGTTTTCTCTTGCTGGGAAGAGACACTGAGCGACATCAAATCTTATAAATAAAAATATTTAATTGGAGCTGTCTTTCAATTTCAGAAGTACAGTCCATTTTCTTCATGGTGGGGAGCATGGTGGCACACAGGCAGATGTGTTGCTGTAGAGCAGTTGTGAGGTCTACATCCAGACCAACAGGCAGAAGGAAGAGTAAGACACTGGGCCTGGCTTGAACATTTGAACCCCCAATGCCTGTATTTCCTCCAAAAGCACACATACTCCAAGTAAGCACAAGTCCCTGTCTCTGATAAGCAATACCACTCCCTGATGACCAAGCATTCAAATATGAAAGCCTATGGAGGACATTCTTATTCAAACCACAACAGGTAAGTGTATAATTTTAAATTTCAAGAAATACTGTACCAATTTCAGAAAATAGGATGAGTGTTCTTAATTGTAAAAATTGAAGAATTCCTCTGTAATCAGACGTTTATAATTCACTGACAGGTCCTGGCGCTATATTCACATTTTAATTAGTGTGTGTGTGTGTGTGTGTGTGTGTGTGTGTGTGTGTGTGTGAGTGTGTGTGTGAGTGTGTGTGTGTCTGTGTGTGTGTGTGTGTCTGTGTGTGTGTGTGTGTCTGTGTGTGCATGTGCGCATGCCACAGTTTGCCTGTACAGGTCAGAGGACACTTTACAATAGGTGATAGACTTCTTTAACTAAATAGGTTGGGGATTTGGCTCATGTCACCATGCTTGGTAACAGGTTCCTTAACTCACTAAGCCATCTTACAAGCATAGATGTAGAGTTTTAAAGATCTTTCCAACATCCCAGAAAGCTCTAGTTCAGCACACCCAACACCCCACAATAAACATGTTTTTCTCCTTAGTTCCAGGCTTAGCCTGTACTCTGAACTCTATCACCAACAGTTATCTTTGTCTTTTCTGTAAAAGCATATAAATAAAATAAAAGGATTTGTATCTTTTGGTGTCTTGATTTTTGCTATGTATAATGTTTATGAAGTCTATTCAAATATCTATTCATGTGTATTTATTTTAGTAAATATTTGTTATTTTTCTTTCAGAGACAAGTAATAAAATTACATTTTTATTTGAATATATACTTGAGTGTCAGGTGGAAATGTAAACAAAGTCAGATTTCTTACAGGCCAACCTTTTATACTTCCTTCTCATATCAATGAAAGTTATTTTCTTTTTTTCATCTATGCTGTTTTACGAGAGTCAGCTTAAGGTTGTATTTTCTGTTACCCCTATTACCAAGAATTTCTTCTCTCTCTCTCTCTCTCTCTCTCTCTCTCTCTCTCTCTCTCTCTCTCTCTCTCTCTCTCTCTCTCTCTCCATTTTAACACCTCAAAGTTCCATCAGTTTCCAAAAGAAAACATGTTTTTATTCTTCTGATTATTTATCTCAAGCCCTCTCCTGCTCTACACTTCATCACAATGACTCACTTCCTGACATCATAAAGCAATTCTCCTTTAAGTCAGAAGTACATATATCCAACAAAACAAATCTGATGTATTGTGATCTCTCATAAAAAGCCACACTTATGCCAAGTCTGAGAAGATTGTGGGAGTTTGTAATAGACAGGGACCACATCCACAAATTTAGCCAAGTGATGTTAGAGCAAAACTCATAAGTAATAAATGTTTTTTATAAATCTATCTCTTCAAATTCAATTTCAGAATCCCAAGAGGCCTTTTCCACTGGGTAATTTAAAATAAATAAATAAATATTTCAGATGAACTCTCTAAACAACTTATTTTAATTGGAGGACATCACCCGGAGGAACATTTAAACCACACTGAGGAGCTCCAGACTCAACATGCCATTCACTGAGGAAACAGCAATTAATTCACTTTTCTCCTGGAGGCACTGCTTAATACATCAATGAAAGAAATGCATCCCAATGAGAGAGAGGAAAAGCAGAAGAAAGTGGCCATCTGAACTCTGCTATGGTTTCTTCTTAAATATTTTTATCCTCCAATTCTAGACACATTTCTCTACTTAAAGAGGAATATCAGGTTAATAGATTTTAATAGCTGTCTTGCTCTACCAGTATGTGTAATGAGCAGGTGAAAGACTCCATTCAACCAGCTGACTGATTGATTTTGTGTCACCAGGGAGCCACAGCAACTTAAAGTCATTATTTTCTATTCCATTCAATGACATTAACCTCAGCTAGTATAACAAAGGAAATTTGTAAAACTTCAAAAGTATTTTCACTTAGAATTGCCTGTGGGAAAGGAATTTTCTTCAAATGTTTCCATGCCATTAGGTAGGCCCTTCCAGAAAAAAAAATCATCTTGGATAATTACAAAATGATACTTAACTATTCTTTGAGTGATTGTTACACACATCCATACTTAAGTTTTGTACATTATATGAACTTATACGCCGTTTTCTCTATCACCTTGAGAGTTACTAGTCTACATTTGAACCAGGAAAGAAGGGATTCATTCAACCTATAATGATATCAAGCATAATATCCAAAGTCACATATTTCTACAAAAGGAAAACCTAGAGAGATAAAAAGAAGTTTCTAGCCTACAAGACGTGGAACATTGATAATTTGTATCTTTCGTAAACACAAATATGTTAAAGCTTCTACAGCATTTTATGAGAATTATTTGTTTTACCTTCTTTAGGATCTAAGCACAATTCACTTAGCTTCTAAAAATGAAGCCAAGGTGACAAATGACAAAGTATGTTTCTCCCCAACAAGAGGTTTTTGGATGAATTTGTTATGAAGATGTCAGAAATTCCGGAGACCTCCAAAATAAATAGAAAGCCCAAAAATTTAAATGTAAAGAAAGGGTGAAGGTGAAGAAGGAAAACAACATTTAGGTGAGAAGATAAGAGGAGTAAGAAAGAGGGAAGTAGAGGGGAAGAAGAAATAAGTGGGGAGAGGACGGGGAGAGGAGAGGGAAGGAAGATGGGTACCAGGAACGGAAGGCTGGAGGAGAAAAGGAGAGGGGAGGGGGAGGAGAAGGAGGAAGAAGGACCTAAAGGAGGGTGAAGTGGAGAGGAAGAGAAGGAGGGGGATGAGGAAGAGGAGAAGGAGGAGGATGAGGAGCAGGAGGAAGAGGAGGAGGAGGAGGAGGAGAGAAAGAGAGAAGGAAAAGGAGGTCTCCCTGTTTGAATTGCAGTAGGCACCATTCACTAGACTCTACAACACCAGTTCATCTCCAATCTCCACTCTCTTGATTTCTGTTTTGATACACACTGCTTTACCAGGTTTGTGCTGCAATCCAAGTTCTTATTTTTTCCTTTTTTTTTTTAAAAAAAAACTAGTTTGTTTAGATTACATCTCAGTTGTTATCCCGTCACTTGTATGCTCCCCTTCTTCCCTCCCTCTTTCTTTTACCCTCCCCTAGATCTGTGACGGAAGGGGACTTCCTCCCCCACTATATGGTCACAGCCTATCAAATCTCATCCTGGTAGCTTGCTTATCCTTTCTCCGAGTGCTACCAGGCCTTCCCACCAAGGGGAAGTGGTCAAATACGGGGCACCAGAGTTCATGTTGGAGTCTGTCCCCACTCTCCATTTAACTGTGGAGAATGTCCTGTCCATTGGCTAGAATTGAATAGGGGTTCAATGTTTACTGCATTTATTTTCCTTGGTTGGTGCTGTAGGTTGAGCGGGCCCCCTGGGTCCAGTTCCACCCATCATGATGTTCTTCTTGTGGGTTTCTAGAACCCTCTGGATCCTTCTATTTCCACATTTTTCCCATATTTCTCTCACCTAGAGTCCCAATAGGAAATCCCTGCATCTATCCTGATTTCCTGGTAAGTGAAGACTTTCGTGTTACATCCCTTTTGGGCTAGTGTCCAATTATAAGTGAGTATATACCATATGAGTCTAACTGGGTCTGGACTAACTCTGGAAGATCAGTCAGTGTTCTGAAACTCTGAGCCATCTCTCCAGCCCTTGCAATCCAAGTTTTTATCTTAAAGTTTTTCACCGGTTGCTCTGGCCATTTCTCTTCTCTTCCAGTTATCCACATAAATATTCCTTCTCTGTGTTCTGGTTACTGTCATTTATTTTACTGTTGTTTTTGAAGGCTCCATAGACACAAACTCCCTCTTAATTAACATTTACTTCACACTAAACATTAGCCACAGACAAAATTTTGAGTCTCTTCAAGTTATATCATAAAATGGTACAAAAGTAATTTCTTTCTCTCTCATTACTAAATAATACAGTGGGATGAGTCTGGAGGTGCTGTTGATATGATTATAACTTGTCAAAGTAAAACTGATAACCATCATTCTTACACTGTATGTTTAGCATATCTCTGTTACTGTAAAGGGGCCTTCTAGTGAGATTCCTAGAAAGGTTTGGATAGGATAAAGGCCTCAATAAACATTGTCAATCATGGTGAAATACTTGTACCTCTGCTAGTGAGACGCTTTAACCACATTCCAGGGTTGAGACTCATTTCCATTCTCATCCCCTTATACTTTTCCCTCTATGCCTCAATTCTGACTCTTGCTTTTAAAACACAATTAATTTTTCTCCTACTCAAAGTGGGATGTCCAGCATCTCTTTGTTTTGCTTCTGCATATATGATTGTCATTCTTTGATAATTTCCTCCTGCAATCTAATATAGTCATGTACCAAGCCTATCATACATATCTTCAAAAAAAACCAGTGTGTGTGTGTGTGTGTGAGAGAGAGAGAGAGAGAGAGAGAGAGAGAGAGAGAGAGGGAGAGAGAGAGAGAGAGAGAGAGAGAGAGAGAGAGAGAGAGAGAGATGTATGAACACTTAGATAGTTACAAAGTAGCCCAAGATGTCAGGAATGCTAAGGAAATTTTATACCCTAGGCTAAGTTCATTCGTTTTTTTCCCTTTGTCTTGTTTCTTTTCTCTTTACTCTTCTCTCATACAATGCCCCTGTCTCTAGCCTTCCATCCCTCTCTTCTCAGTCTCCCTGTACATTCCCTTCCCTCAAGAGCCACTGCGCCTCTGTCTCTTTTAAGAAAAGAGCAGGCCTCCACGTGGTATCAACTGAATATGGCATAAGAAGGCGCAATAAGACTATGCATAAACCCTCACCTTGTCTTTTCTATAATTTATTATTTGAGAACTCCATATATTCAGGTAGTGTGTTTTTAATCTGCTGTAGCCTCCATTCCCTTTCCTCCAATTCTTCTCCTATCCCTACCCACCACTTTTCCCTCCAAACTTTATATTGTCTTTTATAGAGAGCAGATCACCCCACCAAGTCCATTTAATGCTATCAGTGTGTGTGTGAGTGTGTGTGTGTGCATGAGTGTGTGTGTGGGGGGGGGGGCTAGGAGGGTGTAAAGCAATATACTAGAGTAGGACTGAACCCATGAAGTAAGTGACTCGCTGTCAGCAGCGGTCAATTGCAAATATCTCCTAATCCAACGATAGAAACATTATGGCTCCTTCTCTTATCCATGCTGGGATTTTGTTGGCTACACCTTGTGCCAACAAGGTTTGTACATGCAGGCACAGCCACTGTAAGTTCATCTGTGCAGTAGTTCCATCATGTCCATGAAACACAATTTAATTGAAGTTATCAAAAAGCTTTCCTCCTTCTTCCTTGGTGATTCTTGTGCCTCAGCAAGAGATGGTTTGATGTAAATTTATCATTTAAAGTTGCACACTCTAGATTCTCTTGTGATATGTATATAGGCCAATTGGGAGTGTCTGTGTTAGTTGATATCAACTACAAAAAGGGGCTTCTCTGATGAGGGTTAAGGTGTGCACTACAGTTATAGAGATAAGTACTCAGGAACCATTTTAATACTACATCCAGAGCCACCTTAACACATACTAAGTGCCCTTAATCCAGTTGTATTTCTAAAAAAAAAAAAAAACATATCCTAGAATGGAGAGTTTGAATATGTAGCATTTGCCTTCTGGTATCTGGGAAGTGTCATGTCAATTTAACAACAGAGTCTGTGGCAGTGGCAGCAGGGCCTCTTTCTCAGTTCATGTATGGCCTCTCTGGGTTGCCCAATATGTTGGCCAATATGTAAGCTGACTAGTTGTTGAAGGGCACTAATTCCTGAAGGCTAATCTTCTGTTATGTGTCCTAAACACTTCCCAAATGCCACACATTATAATGTGTGGGATGAGGCTTTATAATAAATATATTTCTAAGCCGGGCGTGGTGGCGCGCGCCTTTAATCCCAGCACTCGGGAGGCAGAGGCAGGTGAATCGCTGTGAGTTCGAGGCCAGCCTGGTCTACAAAGTGAGTCCAGGATGGCCAAGGCTACATAGAGAAACCCTGTCTCAAAAAACCAAAAAAAAAATAAATAAATAAATAAATAAATAAATAAATAAATATATTTCTATATGGGGCTGTGTAGGGCCAAACTTCAGAACATTGCAAAAAAGTCTCCCCAGCAGTGTTAAAGTGGTGAAATAGAAAAAAAAAGTCAGCATGGCCAAGCTGTAAAGGTCCTAAAAGCTCATCAGGAGATCTGTCTTCCTACCTCATCATTCATTCCAGACTCCCTCCTGAGATAGTACCTCAAAACTCAGTTGGAAATTTGTTCTCTGCTTTGATTCTTGAGTGCCCAGTTCCACTCCCTCCACTGCTTCTCCCTTGGGGCCTTATAAAAATGCCTGCTGTGTTCCATCCTCTCCTAACTATATATGTGCAGAAATCCTGGGAGTGCAACAGCAAAAGATCACCTGACTCACTGAACAGGGCAATACTTAATCAGTGTTTTATATTCAAGTCGTTTTATTTTTTTCTTAAGGATGTCTGCTCCTCCAGGGAAAGGGTTTTGTCACAATAACTTTTTTTTAACCTATGCATATTCAAGGAAAACAATATTCAAAACCCTTAATGATTCCAAGAACTGACCAGGCAGAACCCTTCCATTTGTTGCCCAGCTCAGTGGGTTTTTGAAGGTAATATTCACCCCATTCATAAGAACAACCACGATCAATTGACTGTGTATATTCAGCATCAGTTTTCAAAGGAAGTAATTTTTCTGTAATGACATGTCAACTTTCCAAAGCACAGTTGAAGTAAGATGTCACATTAAATGTAAAGATAATTCAGCTCAGGAATCCCTGACATCCTATAACGAAGCAGAACAGAAATCAGGTGTGAATGTATGCTGCCTGATTCCAGAACTCTTGCTCTGATAAATATGCAATGCCCTTGTGTTGAAGAAGGCAGAACATGGCAGAGGAATGCATTGCTTGTCAGTTTTTCCTGGGCTTGATTTGACTGACAATCATTTGCTCAAAATCCCCCAACTGATAAGGTCAGCTGAGATAGAATGTAAACTAATGTGAACACAGACAGCAGGATAAAGTGATAAGAAAACATCCATTTAACTTTCTTGCACACAATGTTGATAATTGGAGAAAATAGTGTTAATTTAAATGAATTAGTTAACATCAAACTCTATAAATAGTAGCAAAATCATGTACTGGTTTTAAAATTGCTTCATTGTTTTATAAATAATTGCACATTGAGGAACAGAAACAAGTGGCTTATAGAAAATCAAGCCAAACAAACAAGTAAAACAATGTACTCACCACTAAGTATGTATTTTCACACTTTTCAAACAATGCAAAATGAAGGAAATTGGCCCATTATTTTGCAATAATGTCAGGGGACTTGATCCAACTGAGAGCGTGAGGTTACGTGGATTCTGATCGCCTCCTCCTCCTCTGATGTACTATAAACTATGCCTTCCATAATTCAAGTTTGTTTCTATTTAAAGTACATTGGGTCAAACATCCCACATAAACTTTCTATTCCTTTTCTCAATTTCACAGAAGGCGTCTAAAGATATGTTCTGCCTTCATTCTTTGCTATGAAATTGATCGCTGGTGGAGACTGCAAAAAAGCACGGCTGGTAACCACTTAGGGCTCTAAGATACCCATGGGTTAATGGGTAAATATACTTGTGATGCAACCCTGATGATCTGAATCGAATCCCTTAAACATAAATGTGAAGCAAGAGTCAAGTACACAAAGGTGTGCTCTATCTCATATTTTTAGTAGAATCTGCATAACCTTATATAGAGATACACAGTGTGTGAGTCTCTCTCTCTCTCTCTCTCTCTCTCTCTCTCTCTCTCTCTCTCTCTCTCTCTCTCTGTGTGTGTGTGTGTGTGTGTGTGTGTTTCAAAACACAATCATATTGTCTAGCTTGTTACTGTACTTCATAATTATAAAATAATTCCTGTTACCAATCTCTCCATCCTTGGGACAATCTAGAAGAGCCTGTAGCATGAAACAAGTGATACTACATAGCAATTGACAGGTCATTTTGGAATGGCAGTGAGTGAAGATGCTGGGCACAGGAACAGTTCTTTTCCTGGCATCTCTTATTGAGCCTAGAGAGCATACCTGAGGCCAGACTAGAAGTCACTCTTGTCATCCGCAACTAGTCATGAATCTCCTATCTTTATCCTTATGTTCCTGAAACAGAGGACCCAGGATTTCTGGAGGGGAAGCAATGGGGGGAAGTGGGGTAAAAGAACCAGGAAAGTATAATTTCCTATCAGCCTTTGACAGCAAAAACTATCATTGCGTTACTTGGCCGAGTGCATGTGTGCAATGGGCGGACTTAGCGCCTACATGGGAGACCATAGTGAGAACTCTACAAGGGATGTGCATGTGTAAATTGATCCTTACCAACAACTGTAACCAGATGAACAAAAGAAACGTAATCATCATGAATAGTCTGCATAGTGACTGTAGGCATTCTGCCCTTGAGTATATTCTTCTGCCCTAGCCACACACTACCAGATATCAGATTGCCAGTTAGAATTGACTAAACTGTAAATGCTAATCCAAACCAAGATTGTGGCATCAACATAAGAGAAGGCAGCCTTCAAAATACCTCAGAGTTAACTAGATTCGCTTCCACTTTAATTAATAAGATTATTCAACCATGAAAGAAACCTCAGCAAAATAGGAACTCTTCCTCAAACTGGTTGCTCTTTTCACCTTTCAGCTGTATTCAAAAACTCTTGTTTATGGGAATTAAAACCTCATTTCCATCCTGATACCACTAGGAGATTATTTCAAGCTACACTTTGCTGCTGTTCGTTAGATGGTTGTGTTTAAGACTGAGGGTAACAGCCCAATACAAGTCTTTACCAAAATCCTAAAGGATGTTCTGAGGGTCTGGAATCAGCTCCTCTAACACTCCTTTGAAAAATGCTTTGAATTGGAATGTATTCAGGACTACATGCACCACCATTCAGAAGTCTGGCTATGTTGGAAGAAGTCCTAGTGGTTCTCTAAGACTATCTTAGAGATTTTTTAGATGTCAGCTCCTCTGCTGATATTCAGTGTTGAAATACCCTGTACAGAGTTCTCACCATCTGCTCTGTGTTTGAATACCTACTAGCCAACACACACCGTATGATTTGCTACAGTATATTATTAATCATTAAAATCTCTTTCCTTTAAGCCATGGTGTGCCATCCTGTGACTGTCATACACAGACTTTGGTATATATTAATTGGTTGCATAGCACATCTCTGTGTATACACACTATGTTTTTATTTGTAATCTGCAATGAAAATGTAGTTGTAAACTACTCCTGACTAGCAGTCTCACTTACTGGAACCCATTCAAAAGGATGTTTGCTGCTTGGGGAAATGTACTGAAAATCTCCTGGGAAAATCTAAGCGATCACTGTAGGAGACAGTCTAGGGTGGGCTATGCCTCATGGATGAAATGAGAGGCCACGTTTGAAAACTGTCAAGCTGCTTCTTCTTGGCCTGGGGAACTTCACAGAGAAGGAAATCAGGATCAATTGAGCAGGAATTTCACCCACTCCCTGCAGAAACTAGGATTCCTGCTTCTGGTAAGAAAGTAATATTCTCCCGGGACAGAAATCCCAAGATTGGTAACAGCAGTCTTTCTAGTGCCAAGAGGAAAGAAGGCAACCTCTGTGTTGGCAGGTACTTCTGCCACATTTTCACTGGGTCTTACTTGATTTTGATAACTATTGTGAGCCTTTACTTGTCTTGGGAGAATGCTACCAGCATGTCAGAATGGGTCTTGGTCTTACCTTAAAGGGCAGCATGCATGAGAAGACAACAGAAGCATGTACAAATGACAAGTGAGGTCCAGTAGTAAGAACCTAGTGTCTAAGGCACAGCCTGGAATTTGAATGGATATTCAAGATGGAGGCAAAAGAGTAACAGAAATCAATGTGGAAATCCAAAGGGACATGAAAGGACAAATATTACTCTAATATTAAGACTTCATTATCATGACAAAGAGGTTAAAATGCAAATTGCCTCTAGCTTTGTTGAGTATAAGTAAAAAAAATATAAAAGCCAAGACTTTATAATAAAACCTTCCATTCTATTCTTAATTTGCTTCCTTTGAAAAACTAAGAAGGGCTCACCAAAAGCTAGTTTATGGTTTAAGTCTAAGATGTTGTGCTGTGTGGCCACTTCCCAAGAATTGAACAATTCCCTCTGGGAGGGACTAGGGAGTCTCATAACACTGAGAAGCTGCAGGAATTTTGAAATGTCAGGAAATACAAAATTACGAGATTCACAAGATTGAATTCCTGAGAGGACATAGGCAGTGTGCAATTGTCAAGAAGACTCTTCAGTGGAAAAACCTGCTACCTGGGCAGGGTGCTTCAAGGACCCAGATCTCCTGAGTCATCACCCATGACAAACCAGGATTTTTAGTGACACACATCCTTTGAGTCACCTATGATCCTTTAAGTAGCCTTAACGCACTCACTGGTATACCCATCTAGAGATAGGAAGTTCATCTCTTCAATCTGTCACCTGTACAGATATTTGCTCATTTCCCCACAATGAAAGTAATATGAGCCCCTACCCTATAGGATATCTTTGTCAGGCTGAATTTCAAAGGCTGCTCACTGTAAAGAAAATAGTTCTAAATTCTTCAGCTGACGTTCCAGGAAAATTGAATATCTATTCATTCTGTTTTCATATTGGTCAAAGTCCTCAAAAATGCATTTGATACATGCTAAAACATATCTCAGACATGAACGTATGTTAGCTTTTGGTCACAATGACAAATTATATGATACAAGCAATAGAAAAGATGAAAGATTCAGTTTTCCTGTGTTTCTCTGTGAATAGTCATATAGTCCAGTTGTTTTAGGGCTATGGTGTAACTAAGCATCATAGTCAGGACCATATGGTATAGCCAAGCATCTCATACCGTGACTGCCAAGACAATAAAAATAAGGAAAGAGCAAGTTTTCTAAAGAACATTCATCTCTATTTCTGAACTTCTTTTATTTAAGCCCTGTCTCCTATGCTTCCAACTTGTTTTCAGAATGTCAGCTTGGGAGACTAAGCCTTTGGCACATTAATCTTCTAGAGGACACTTAAGTTTCAGTGTTTAACATGAAAATAACAACAGGATGACCATGCTATAGCCAATAGTGTTGTGGGGGATGAGCCTCAATGATACCCGAGAAAGAAAAGCATGTTTCAACCCACGAAAAGCACGCAATTAGAGAGTGGGGAAATGGGAGGGTTTCAGTTTAAAATAAACATCGATAAAGTAAACAATGCATTTTCAACAACAGGCAGATGATCAGAAGCCAATACAGCTTCCACCTAGAATGCGATTCTGGTTTTTACCTGTAAGACTGCAAACTCGAACTGGTGGTGTCTACTGAGTGTGAAACACTCAAACAATCTGTTAACACTAGACAGTCTCATTTCCTCAGTCTTTACCTGGTGTCTTATCATTCACTTGCGGTGCTGGGTGGTGAACGCTAGAAGTAACTTTTTAAAAAGGTTAAAGTTCTGAGGCTGTTTGAATGTATCATGAATGCTTTGATCTTTAAAAAAAAAAATTCCGAACTTGGCTCACAACTATGCTGACTGATTGTGTTCATAAAATAGGACTCCTAATAAGAGATTAAAATGAAGATCCTATTTCGGTTCCAAGTGAAATGGGTTTTTGCACTAATTAGGCTATTTTAGAAAGTTTTAATTTTTCTTCTCTGTAGGTGTTTCTTTAATACTGCCATTATGAGAAGTGGATGTTTCGTGATATTATTCAAGAATTTCCCAGAACCATCAATTGAGGCAGATTTCCAAGTAGTAAACAGTAGCGGCTTACTCACTTAACCACTTACTAACACATCTGACACACTTATATATACAATTTATGATGAAACTGAATCGTGGAGATACATGCTCTTGTTACACAATGTGTAACAAAGCCTCAGATAACACTTTTTCATTGGGAATGAACTGGGAAAGAAAATATAAAAGGTAGACTATTCATTATGGCTTCTAACACCATTCACTGCAGACTCTGTGAGTTGGTAAAATACTATTGGTCTGATTTTTCCATTTATCATGGAAGTTTAAAGCAAAGCATGAACTCCCAGGAATTGTAGGTGTCTATATGGGGTATATAAAGAAATGGACTTTTCAACAGTCAGGCATGGTTAGAGGCAGTACTCAGAGTGCCCAGCTTTTCCCTGATAGATCACTTATCACTAATAGATTCAGGTAGAGGAGAAATTATCGTCATCATCGGTGGAGGTGGGGAAAGTGGTATGAGATAGATGTCTAATTGAAAGCTGAACATTCCACAGCCTCTGATTCCATACACCCTGTCCAACTGTGAGTCTCTGCATTAATTGCAGTCTATTTGAAAAAAGAAGCTGTTCAAAGCTTCCATTTGGCAGAGTAATAGTTGTAAAAAGCTCTTCATTGGTCTATGGTCTAGTCAGCATGGCCTTTAGGGCCGCTTAACGATACCAAGCATGAGTTCTATCTGGTGGATCAGGCTTTAAACCCAAGGTGAAAATACTCAGTTACTCCCATTGCATTCATTTTGCCATTGCACTAGTGGGCTCATTTTCTAGGGAGGTTTCTACTGTAGCTTGCAGAGTTCACAGCTGTTCTAGTCTGGTGCCATATACGACACCATCTATCACTGCACAAGATCAGCAGTAGTAATGACGTTCCCAGGTGATTTCTAGCTAGATTGTTTTATTTTATTACTCAGGTGTGGCATATCTTTATTAATAAACTCTTACCATCACATTTTGGAGAGTTAAGACCAATAGTCTGAAATGTTTGGAATCCCACTAAGACCCCACGGATCATAAAGAGGTAACCCATACCTGGATTTTTGCAATATTTTAGAGCTTATAATTTCTGTGAAATTGCAGCCATTTTTCCAGTTGTATGGTATGAGATGACAATCAAATTGATCCCTAAGAACCAAGGCAAGTGAACGACAGTGCAAACTGTACAACCAGCCTCATTTTTATTATTAAAATTCCTTTCAGAACAGAGTTGCAAGTTTCAGCAGAGAAGCCTGCTTCATAGGCATGTATGCTGAAGGTTACATAGGGTACAAAAGTGCTATTTGTCTTCAAAAAGGCTTGGAAAGATCATTTAACTATTCTCTAATAATTGAGGAAGTTTTAAGGCATTTCTTTATTCTTTCCAACACTTGCTGGCATTGAAAATTCCCTTTTTGGGAACTATCACCATCGCATTTCTCAAATTTATTTTATCCTCTCATAATCTTAAACCAAACCTCAGCAATAAGGTAACTCCATTTCAACTGCATGTATGTATGTATGTATGTATGTATGTATGTATGTATACACTTTGTGCTTAGAGGTTTCTGCAATATGTTTTCATGTGGCCTTTTTATAGATCTTTGGTCTTAACTATCCCTTCCAGTATGCCCTCTTCTTCTTGACATCCCTATCCCCACCAATATAACTCTTTTTGTTCTATTATTCCCCTTTCTTACTTTATGCTTCACGTTTTCCATCATTCTTCCCTTGAAATACCCCACTACCATGATTCTTTACTTGTCTTCTGATGTCTATGGGTACTCCAGTTTAGGCACACGTGTCTAAGGACTCAAAGCTGGCATCCCCATATGATAGACTATATGCATTCCCCTAGTTACTACTTTACTGATGCGATAAATACTATGCCCCAGATGACTTGTAGAAGGGAAGATTTGTTTGACTTGTAATTAGAGAGAGATAAAGGGTCTCTGATGGCAGAATAGTGGTACCAAGCAGCAGGTAGCTGGAGCAGCAGCTGGGAGCTCACATTTCGGTCCACAAATAAGAAGCAGAGTGACCTAACTCAGAGTAGAAGGAGTCTTTGCAACACCAAAGACTAAACCAGTAGTATGCTTTCTCCAGCAAGGTCACACCTTCCAGACCTACCCAAACAGCTACTATATAAATGCCCTAGACTTATGGTGGACCTCTCATTCAAAGCATTGAATTTCACTCCCTGAACCCCGTAGTCTCATGTTCATATTATAATGAAAAATGCTTTTAGTCCAACTTTAAATGCCCCTTATCCCTTCAGTGTTCACAACGGTTAAAAGTCTAAAGTTCAAAATCTCTTGATAGACTCAAGGGAATCTCTTAAATGGAATTTCCTGTAAAATAGAAAGGCAAACTAATACTTCCAACAGATAAATAGCATATAAAATGCATTATTTTTTCCAAAGGGCAGGAGTTGGGACAAAGTAAGGAAATACTGGAACAAAATAAGACCAAGCACATAGGGAAAAACTACAAATACTATAGCCCAAACTCCAATGTCAAAAGGCTTTGATGACCTTCCTCACTTTGTCAGCGCTCTCCTCAGGCTGTTCTGCTCCATGTGTGCTGCTCCCTCTGGCAGATTTCCCCTGGTTCTGGCATCTTCAATTTCTTTGAGTCTCTAGTGTAACGGAAGCTTCATAGTCATATATTCACACAATGTTCTCTCAGGCCCTCCCTACAGGATCTTCCCTATCAATGCCTGGCCTTGGCTGCATTCTTTATCCATGAAGAAAGATCTCACAATGCCTTTTCTCCTTTACCTTTCATTCCTCTAAATCCCGAACATCATGTGGATGATACTATCAGGCTTAGCCTCTCATTTTCTGCAGTTTTGTTTTGGTGCATTTTAGGAACAGAAAATTCCTTAGGCATTTTACTTTCACAGTTTTGAGGCTTACTTGGATGAGGTCTTGTCCTGGGTCCACTGTGTCTTTACTCCACTGTGGGGGAGACATTCCTTTAATCTCCTTATTTTTCATGAATGTCTGGGCACTGAAATTAAATTTCTGGTGTCCTTTCTCTCTCTAAACTGTACATTTTTGCCCAACTTTCTAGTCTTTCTTCTATATCTGAATAGTGATTACTTATAACAACTTGACAGAGTCAACATTAGGATATCCTGCAATCTTCTCCACCAAACCAATTAGTCAACTATATATAGTTTAACTTTAGCCTCGGCAAGTTCTTAGGACAAGGACAAAAAGTTCTCACATTCCTTGCCCCAATTTGAAAAGAACAATCTCTAGCAAAGCTGTTAATATTGCTCCCATCTAAAACGTCTTGAATATGGCATCTGTAATCAACCTGGCTTTCTGAATTGCCATCTAGGCTCCTACTAAAATAACCAATTAAGCCCTACATACTGTACAAATGATTTCTAGTCCACAATTCCAAAAATTTTAATATTCCTGCATAAAATAGCATGACTGGGTTCTTCACAGCAATACCCCATTTCTCAGTATCAAATTTCATATTAGTTAATTTTTAATTACTGGGATAAACAGCATAATCATGGTATCTTCTAGAAAACGAGTTTATGGCCTCATAACGGCAGATCCTTAAAGGTAGGAGGAAGTTCAGAGCTCATATCTCAATCTATAAACAGGGAGCAGAGAGCTATTTTGAAATTGTGTGAGTCTTTTAAAACCTCAAAACCCCAATGATAAACTTCCTCCAGCTAGGACACACCTCCTCATCCTCCCTACATAGCCACCAACTGGGACCCAAATATTCAAATACTTGATCCTATGGAGGCCAGTCCCATTCAAGCAAACACAACATGATATTTGTCTCTCTAGGTATGGGTTATCCCAGAATGGTTATTTCCATATTCATACATTTACCTGTAAATCATTTCTTTAGAGTTGAATAATATTTCACTCCATATATTTATCACGGTATTATTACCCAATATTTTCTGGACATTTGATTGCACTGTTTCCACATTCTTGCTATTGTGAATAGTGCAATGATGAATATGGAAGAGGATGATTCTCTGTAATTTGATATAGGGTCCTTTGGGAACATGACAAGAAGTATAACTGGTACATAATACCTTACAAAATATATAAGACATGATAAAGAGAGGGAGAGAGAGAGAGAGAGAGAGAGAGAGAGAGAGAGAGAGAGAGAGAGAGAGAGAGAGAGGAGGGAGAAGCATTTGAAAAGGCTGCAATTCTGAATGATCCCCAGAGAGCGAGATGGACATATAGCATTCAAACTACCACAGTCTGGTTGTTTACCTACTATTAGCAATTTTGTCATAGTTACTGAAAGGTGACAAAGCAGCTGAGCTAATTAAATGTGGAGCTACATGAACTAGTGACTATCTGTGTCCTTTTGTTGGTTACTAAGCTAAGATGCCCAAAACAGATGTAAAAAGCCATCTCAGGGACATGGACTGTTGAACCAAAAGTTTTGATGCGGTCCTGGTGTTCCTTTGCTATATTATGTAATTCCTTGCAAATGTTCAACCCTCCATTTATGTATTGCAAGAATGCTGTAGTGGAGCCAGTACCCCAGAAACATCCTGTTCCCAGTCAGAGTCAAATATTATTTCTAATTTAAAGCTAGTACTCTGAATCCCTTTGAATTCAGAGTACTCCAGGACCCCAGTAGCCCTGTTAATACATGGAACTATCCAGCATGTTATTTTCTAATATTCATCTTATAAATAACACTTCCCCATTCTTCATATACACTTTTCTTTTTCCGAAGCTTCTCTCCCTGAAATAGTTAAGATATTAATGGAATTCTTATAGATATGCCACATCATTTCCAGTTATAATGAAGCATTTGAATCTTATTATACTATTTCTCTCATTTCCTGACCATCTAAAAGTATGATTTCTTACAGTATGGTATTAAGCAGGTTATCTGAAAATTTGCTGCCCATGTCAAGACCAATAACACAGCTTGTCAGATCTACAGAACCACTTTCATTTAATATGAAATCAGAGAGAGAGAGAGTGTAGAAATAGGTATGTCAGTGTGTGTTTAGTAAAGTCAGAGCGGAAATCCAGCATATCTTTCTATCACTTTCTGAAAAGTAAGTCAGAATATTGGAGATTATGAGGTTGACAAGCAATCAATTGAATTAACAGAATTAACCAATTTCCTTTTAAAATTATTTTATTTTTGTACATATACATTTATATTATTACACATATATACAATAGATTTCCTATGGCAAGAAGAACCATGACACAATTAGGAATTATATAAATGTTACATTCTTAGTGTTTTGGCTATTTGTATATGACAGCCTTGAAGAAGACATCTTTCCTATCTTGGTGCATCTAAATTTCTGAATGTAAATCAATCTCCATCACATATTGTCATTATCAACTTAGAACACCTTCTAGACCTAAAAACATCTTAACCTTTAAACAATTCAGTTTCATTGTAGAACTAAGCTACCTGGTCTTCAACTCCCTCAGAGACTTGAGAAGGAGTAAACTTAATTATCTGAGTATGCCCGGAGTGCAGGTTAATAGCCTTTCAAATGAAAAGATGACAGAGACAGTTTTCTATCTGAATAGTCACCCAAAAATCTCTATAACATTGGAGCATCTTCTTCAGCATTATGGCCTAATATATGTGACAGATATATTTGTGAGGCAGGAACTATTGAGGATTTGCTTACCCTGTCTTGGCAGAGTTTGGCCATTGACTCTGCCTGCATCCAAGCTTGCCTTTTTTTTAGGCAAAATTTTGTCCGTGGTAGAAATTAGGACCTTTTGCCCAATGGCTAGCTTGCCACATTTGAAGCCATCTCCATAAGGAGATTCTTTGATGCTCATCATTTTCTTTGAGGTAGGCTGGGCTTTGCCAGGAGTTAACCTGTCTCATTGTCAATGAATCTTTAAAGTAATAAAAACCTTTTAAAATGCCATATTCTGCATGCCTCTGGGGTTTTTGAAGATCTTGTCTTTCTATAGAGTCATATCTATCTGTTGTACCTAAGATGTATATTCTTGTGATAAAAGTAGGCTAGCAATTGACATGGCCATGATTTACTCTACTAACAATTAATTTGTATAACTTATTTCTCTTAAGCAGTTTGCCATACCACTTTCAAAACTTTGGAAGTAAACCTTCTATTATAATTGAGTTATATGAGTACAATAACTCATATCTGAGTATATATATAAATATATAGTGTGTGAATAATAATCTTGCATTTGAAGTCGATGCCACTGTATCTAGAACTTATTTTGCAACTATATACAAAATTCTATGTCAGTGAATTAAAAAATATGTTGTTAGTGACAACTGAGGCATTAAATTGAGGAGTAGATTCACTAATCTATGTTTTGTTCTATTTTCCTTGTACATTTCTATATTCTCCCTTCTTTCTTGACAATGCTTTTATTGGACCTTCAGCATGTAGCCCCCACCACAAGCTCTCCAGAGACCATCCTGGAAAGATTCTTGGCCATTAAAGGCTAGGCTCACAACCAAAAATATAAGAACTAACCAATTTCTAATACATAAAGTAAATAATGATTTGTAGCAATTTAAAAACAATAAAAATGAAAGAGCTTTAAAATAAAATAAATATTTTTGCTTCTTAACCCTAAGCTATTTATGAATTGTTTTGTTTGATTGATTGCTTAGGTTTGGTTTTCTTGAGGCAAAGTTTCTCTGTGTAGCCTTGGCTATCCTGGACTCACTTTGTAGACTAGACTGGCCTTGAATTAACAGAGATTCACCTACCTCAGCCTCCCTGAGTGCTGAGATTAAAGGAGTGCACCTCCACACCCTGCTATCATGAACTATTTTTGTAAGAGCTGTAAAAATAATAATTCATATCAATCTCTTCAATTAAAGATCCTATTACATTACAAATTACTAATGCAATAACAGTTGAAAATATGTTCATCAACAATCTCATAATTAATGAAAAGGAAAAATCTTAATCATAGTTTAATTCTTACATGCAAAATAAATTCAAGCTTATTATATTTTTTCAGTTCTTTTAGTTTAGCTCAATTCTTGCCTATTGTAGTATTTTAAATATCTTTTACTTTCAAAATGAATAAAAATTGCTAATATTTAGCCTTAAAGATACTAAGTAAGTTATTTTTGGAAGAGGATGGGACTTTGAATGCACATCGCAGAGACTGGTAATTATTTTTCAATTCAACATGGAAAGGAAGCTCATTTCCTGTTCTCATATTTTTTCCTTTTTCCCTTTCAGAAGATTTTACTACAGATTTCTTACATGTGACTGAAGACTGTTGAAACGTGCTCCAGTAGCTTCCGTTCATACCACTGGACTTTCATCGACAGCTGTTATTTGTGAGTTTTTATATTTTTATACATAAAATGGGCACATATGATTCTGACATCGCCTAGGTCATAAGACACTTTAAGAAGGGCACTGCACACAGGTTTAATTATTCCCTTTATCTTGGCACGTAGTGAATACATAATGTATTTTTATCAACTGACTCAGGTAAATTTCTAGCCCATAGATCAGAATAACTCAGGCATGGAGTGGGTACGAGGTTCCTCTGTTACTGTTTCGTGTTCTAATTGTATAGTATTGGCATGGTGATTATGTGTTTCAAAGATAGGTGACATCTACAACAGAACTATAAGCAAATATAGAAAAGGTTTGTGCATTGAATACACATGTGTACACGTTCTGATCCCCAGCCCATAGAACTGAGAGAACAGGCTCTGAGTGACATTGAGCCAGGCAGCATCACATGGTTTAACACAATACAAATATTATACTGGCCCTACTGTTCTGGATACAAAACAACTCCCAAAACCTGAATTCATAAGTGGCTATTATTTAATTATTACAACTTAGAAATATATACCTATCTAGATTTAATCGAACCTACACACTTTTTGTGCTATAATAATTAGTACTTTCTAGGAAAAATTCTAATGGTGACCAAGTGTTAGAGTCATCTGAGTACTTAACACTTTTACCACAGTTGTACAAGGTTAGTATTAATTTCAAATAATTGTGAAAACAAAACTCAGGCAAATACCTAAACTTAAGCTAGTTTTAAAACATCAATTTCATAGACTGTTTTTTTGTTTGTTCAGTTTTATTTCTGTTTTACTGATTTTGTATTAGTTTATATATTCATTGCACATGCTGATCACAGCCCTACTTGTCCCAGTCTCTCCCTCCCTTTCCCCCTCCCACCCTCTTCTCCTATCCCCACTCCCCTTCTCCTCCGAAAAATGGAGCCCCAATAACAGCAACCCACCCCAGCACATCAGAACTGTTCATAAATATTTGAAACCCACTGTCTATCATTCTATTAGACATATTGGCTTCTCAAAATGATTTTTAAAAAGATTATATATATATATATATATATATATATATATATATATATATATATATATTATATGTATATGTATGCTAATGTCTATGGTCCACAAAACTGCTGTGTCCACAGAGGAGCCAGTAGCCACAAAAGTGTCCCCTGACAAGTATGTTATAGAGGGTTATGGGAACAGGAAATGAACCCAGGTCCTCTGCAAGAGCAGGTGCTCCTAACACATTCAGCAGAGCCATTCTTCCAGCCACATGGATTAGGTTTTCAAAACTGTCATTTTTTTTTCTCACTTTCTATGCTCATCTAATTGTTGACACACAAATCATCCAAAATCAAATGAGATGTAGAAAGTGGCTTTCCGTAGTGGTTTCCAACTATACTATTCCCCATTGTTATTTGTAGAGAGAAGTATAATTTGGAAATTCCTAAAAATTATCAAATGAAATATTAATTTTTATTTTTAAAAGTTAACTTAAAATTTACTGCATCCAGTATACAGGCAGACAACGGATACCAAAATACATGTGACTCACAAATGTGATCCCTATCTACAGTAACTGTCATCCCTCCAGGACAAAGACATTGATGTCTCTAGAAGGAAACTCCATCACTCTTTCTCTAAGCCAGAAGAATCAGCCTAAATTGCACCCTGTGTGCATCATTTATTTACCTGACTGTAGTTACAGTTTTGCTTATTTTTTATTCCTTCATGGAATTTTTAAAAAGGTTTTTGAAATTTAATAAAATCATGCCATTTTCTTGTTCTCTTTCTCCAATACCTCCCATGTAACCACCACCTCCTGCTGTGTCTCACACCTATAGGTTACGGCATCCTTTTCTTTAGTGCTACACAGGCAGACATGCACACACACACACACACATACACACACACACACACACACACACACACACACACACACACACACACAGCCTGTTAAGGCTGTATAATTTTGGTATATATGTATAATTTCAGAGATTACCACTTTTTATAGACTACTCAGGTGAGAGTAAATTTCTCCAGAAAAGATGTTTCACTTACTTTCAGCACTCCTTAATTGTTTGTAGTTCTTTTCTAAGGTTGGGGACAAGTGAGATTCCTCCCTTTCATGTTAACATGGCTATTGGGTTTTTTTCCTTATTTGGTTCTTGTTTAAAAGGGGAAGTTGTTGAAACTACACAAGTGTATCTTTCCTGACTGTCTTCCTTTCTTTTCCTTCTTTCCTTCCTTCCTCCCTTCTTCTTTCCTTCCTTCCTTCCTTCTTTCCTTCCTTCCTTCTTTTCTTTCTACTTTAACACCATCTTACCAAGTAGGTGCTAGACATCAGACTTGCTTTATAGACCAAGCTGGCCTTGAACTCATAGACATCCATGTGCCTCTGCTTCTTCAATGGTTAAAAGCAAAAACCACCAAACCTACTCATTTGAAGCAGTTTTAGATGAAAGAGACACTCTTCCCTTACTTCTTAAATGCATTCCACTACCTCATCTGTGAAACTTCATGAGCTTTAGCCACAGAAGTTATGTTGTAGATGGATCTACTGGGGCCTGAGCACATGACTACAGTTTACTCATGGTAAACCATTTTTTCTTTGATTGTTTTTATTTTTTATTTTATTTTATTTTTTATATTTTATTAATTAAACATTTTTAAATATTTTATATATACATTTATATGATTACACATATATACAATAAACTGTCTATAGCAAAAAGAACCATGACAGAATCAGGAATTATATTAATGTTACATTCTTAGTGTTTTGGTTATTTGTATTTAACAGCCTTAAAGAAAATGTCTTTCCTATATTGGTGGTATAAAATTCTGAATGTAAATCAATCTCCATCAACTCTTGTCATTATCAACTTAAAATATCTATCTAGACCTAAAAATATCTTAACCCTTAAACAACTAAGCTGCCCAGTCTTCAACTCCATCAGAGACTAGAGAAGGAATAAAATTGATTACCTAAGTATGCTGGGAGTAGCTTTCCAAATAGAAGATGACAGAGACAGTCTGCTACCTGTATAGTCACCCAAACCTCTCTATAATGTTGGAGCATCTTCTTCAGCCTTCTGGCCCAATATACCTGACAGACATAATGACTTTTGGTTTTCATGCTGGAGTTAGCTTTCAGAATTTTTATAAGTGATTTAAAATTTTTAATGTTTCTCTTCTGTATACAATAATAAGTGTTTTCTTATTGCTTGTAACCAAAAACCTGTTAGGTACTCAAAATGTTTGCTTTATACATAACACCATGACAATGGAACATTCTAGGTTTGAACAGATTCTTGGGGTGCTAGGAAGTTGAAGAAAAGCTAGACAATACCAGGATGGTGATGTTTTCCTTGAACAAACCAAAATTATCAAATATCTTTCTATTCAGATACCCCTAAATTAATGTTTTCTGACATATTTGAATTTAAAAATAGATTTCTTTTTTCTTTTTTTTTAAATTTAATTTATTCAGATTACAGGTAATTGCTATCCAATACCTTGTATCTTCCCATTCCTCCCTCCCTCCCACTTTCACCCTATACCTCTCCCTTATGTCTGTGACCAAGGGGGACCTCTTCCACAATTAAATCCATAGGCTATTAAGTCTCATCTTGGTAGCCTGCATATTCTTTCTCTGAGTGCCAGTAGGCCTCCCCACCATGGAGATGTGGTCAAATATGGGGGACCAGAGTTCATATCTAAGTCAGTTCCTGCTCAAGTGTGGAGAATGTCTTGTCCATTGGCTAGATCTGAGAAGGGGTTCAATGTTTACTGCAAGTATTGTCCTTGGTTAATGCAGTAGTTTGAGCAGAACCCCTGGGCTCAGATCTACCCATCATGATGCTCTTCTTGTAGGTTTCTGGAACCCTCTGGATCCTTCTACTTCCCCATTTTCCCATGCTTCTCTCACCTAGAGTCACAGTAGGATGTCCTCAAAACTATCCCAATCTCCTAACAAGTGAAGACTTTCATGTTACATCCTTGGGATAGTGTCAAATTATAAGTGAGTATATACCATGTGAGTCTTTCTGCTTCTGGGTTAACTCACTCAGGATAATCATTTCAAGTTCCATCCATTTGTCCACAAATTTCTGGATTTCCTTGTTTTTTTATAGCTGAGTTGTATTCCATAGTAGAAATGTACGACAGTTTCTTTACCCATTCTTTGAGGGACACTTAGGCTGTTTCCAGGTTCTGGTTATTATGAATAAGGTTACTATGAACATGTTTGAGGATATGTTCTTGTTGTGTGGTGGAGCATCTTATGGGTATGTTCCAAGGAGTGGAATAGCTGGGTCTTGAGGAAGCCCTATTCCCACTTTTCTGAGACAGCACCAGATAAAAACAGATTCTAAAATAAACTAATTCAGTTATTCAAGTGAATCTTTTAAATTATTTGCTTGTCAAATTTTTACCTGGTCTATAAGAAAATGATTTCTTAGCATGATTTTTCTTCTTTTCTTTTAATGGTAGACATTATAGTCAGCTTATGAATGTTGCTGGCTTATAAATAAAACCGGGTTTTGCACTATATCAGTGTATTCTAAAGCCACTTTCTTATGTTTAAACATTTATTTTTTAGTTTTTCATTCCCTCTAGTACTCCTAGTTTCTCCTCATCTTCCCTCCCATCCTGATCTGCTCCCTTTCTATAGGAAACAGTCTCCTAAGAAATTATAATATAAAAATTATAATAAATGCAGTATAATATAATATAACCTAATGATGCAATAGAACAAAAATTAACACATCAGAATAATAAAAAAAAAAACATAAGGAAAAGACCACAGGACAAGACAGAATATTTCAACGTCTTAAATTACCTTTTGTTCACACTATGAAAAAAAATCTCATGCACCTGTAACATGTATGTTGATCATGTCCACTCCTTACTGGCACTTTCCAACTCGATCCAGTCTCACATCCAACACATCGTCCTTCCAACTTCACTAGCTATTTCTTTTCATAATCTACTAAGTACAACTAGTGATGTTTATATGAACATGGGTATTAGGCCATCCACTGAGATACAACAACCTATGTGTGCCCGCATCCTTACGTTAAACACCATTACTCTCCTGTGAGGCCTTGGAAACCCCAGTTCAGTAGTGTACAAGTCTAGAACAGGTAAACACAATTGTTGTCGGTTCATATGTGCAGCAGCCATGTCATGTTCCAAGGACAGCAATTCCTAGTATTCCTGCCCATCTTCCCGCTCTTCCACTCTTTCTATTTACTCTTCTTTGATGCTTCCAGAGCCTGTGAGCTTCAGAGCTTAGGGGAGAGGCTGATAGAGGCTTGTCTCATCTAGTACAGAGCTCTTAGTCATTTCTTCACTTTAGTTTGTCCATTTAAAGGAACATCATCAAATATCTTAATCAATTTGAAAGATCTGATAAAGACTGATTTGTTTTGTCTTTTCAAGACAGGTTTCTCTATGAAGCCTTGGCTTTCCTGGACTCATTTTGTAGACCAGGCTGGCCTTGAACTCGTAGAGGTCTGCCGGCCTCTGCCTTCCCAATCGCTGGGATTACAGTTGTACTCCACTGTGCCTGGCATAAATATTGACTTCTTAATATTTATAAAAATAGCTTAAATTCGAAATATCATGTTACTACTAAAGAAAGTTTTTAAGGAGGTTAAATTGCTTACATAATAAAATTGGGAATATATGTTTCAATAATCATTATTTCAAATTATCATTCTGAGATTAACTATATTGACAACAATATGCAAAATTTAGGTGCTGTAAAAACACAAATTGAAAAAAATTATTACCAGAATTAAAATGTATTCCCCACAAAACAATTTATTTGAAAGCAAATGACTAGCAAGATGTTTTACATACAATATAGTTAAACAAATATGTATGATTTCCAACCAGAGTTCTTAGAAATACTATTCAATAATACTAAAGAGAGAAGAAATATATTACAATGTAAGTGCATGCCTGTCATACTACATTATATTTAAAATTGTAGTATCGAACATTGGAAACACTTTAACTTTTAATATTTTTACTTTGGTTATTTTTCATGGAATAGCTTATTGTAAGGAATATATATGTATATGTATATAAGGAAGCCTACAATTTAAAAAATATTTTAATCTAATATTGTAAGCAACCCATATTCAGATGACATTCTCATCACTCATAAGTCCATCTCTTAAACTGTTCAGTTTTAGTCTTCATAAGTAACAAGATTCCGTAGTTTACATATTAAGTATGTGCCCTTAAGCACAGTAAGCAAATGTAAAACATAGAGTCAATAATTTTTATGTGAAACAACCCCAATAGGTTTACATTTTTCAACAGATATGAGTGTTATGTGGAGAGATGGAGCCACGTTTGTGTTTATGGCCTGTCCAGCACAGTGGACGGGTGGACCTTAACTGTGAGATCAATTTCTCAATACAACGAATCTTGCCAACTTCCTAATGTGCCATGGCATAGCAAGCCACACTGCTAGCTCCTACCACCAAAGGTAGGTGTTCCCTTCACAATGCCGTCCTTGGCATGATCAAATATATTTCCTAAAAGTGTGAGTTAGAATAATTCCTTTATTCCTCTAGTTACTTTTGCCAGGCATTCTGTCACAGTGACAAGAAAAGATCATTAATATAGTCTGAATAGGCAAATAACAAAATAGCTTAAGTATGTAAAATGTTCTTATTTTTAAAATATAAAAAATGAGTCATTTAGAATTACATAATATATCCTTTATGATAGTATTATTTCAGAAAAATGAGGCAATTTTCCACACATTTTTCACCACACTGAATGGATTTTTGACACACGATTGTCAGAAAATAATTGGAATGGTACACACTTTCAGCTTTAGAGTTGGAGAAATTGTGAGAACTCTTTTTCTTCTTTGTCTTCTGTCAGAAATTGGTCTGTGTTAAAAGAGGGCAAGAGATGGAGTGTATGTCTGAGGTGTGTCATCTTCCCAAGACCTTCCTACTGGGTGATGTGCTGCATATTGAAATACATTGAGGGGTTCTTCCCCAGGGAGAGTGACATTTAATCCCCTGCTGGCATTATGAGCAAACGCTGCAATTGCAGCAGTCACAAGAACACAAGTCTATTTCTTCTCAAACAGTTCTCACTAATATATATGAAATGCATTGGCACTCTGTCTTTGAGAAACTCTCTCTCTCTCTAAAACACTCAGAAGGTGGCCCAGTGGGAGATCTTTTCAGAATCACACTGACTGTTAAGAAAACAATCAGAAAATCTCCCTTGGGGGCTTTCCACCTTCGGATTCCTTTCATCTGAACATATAGCTTCTCACTCGTGTCAGCTTTTGGATCTAATAATAAATTAGTGAATTTATCAAAAATTGTTTAATTTTTCTGGTAGATCTATTAATACTCTAGGAGTTATTTAGCTTTAAACAATATATGTAAGTGGGTTTTCTTGAAAGTGAGATAGAGTCTATACCTATCTGAAAATCTGTACTGAATAGGCGTAGGTAATACAACTTAATATGCAAGGTTACTTATTCGTGTTATTTTATGAAAATCGTGACCATATTTCATGAGCAGGGAACCAGTGAAAATTGCCTTAGGGGTGCTATTTATCTCAGTTGTTATTGGATGTGTATATTGTGTATATATACACACATATGTGTACATATAAAATGTATAATTTATAAGATAAGCAAGAATTCACTGTTATGCAGTTAACAAATTATTACACATGGCAAAAATTCAATAACTTTTCATGTTAGCCTGATTGATAATACAGAATATAATTTTTCACTGCAGCTTTAAAATATCTGAGTGGGCTTGAAAACTTAGCTACCCTTCCCCTTAAGACTAATATTTTCTTTGTTAATGAAATGAGTTAAAGAAGAAAAAATATCAGTTGATCAGGGAAATTATTTTTAAAAGTAGCATTGGCGTATAGGGTGCACTTTGTTAGAAGACTGAGGAAGGATCAGTTTGCCCATGAAAGGCATATTTGAGCTGAGATGTCTTCTCCAGACACTTTGCTAAATAGTGGGCCTTGTCATCTGGGTGCTGCCAAGCTCATCTCTCCTAACTGAAGGACCCATGCCTGTTTTGAGTGCGTCCTGACATACAGTATCTTTCAGCAATCAGAGACTTCGAAGATTGTTTCTACTGCAGAGAGAGCCATCTTGTCCGAGGTCACATTACCACTGAAAAATCAATGACGGAAAATAATAGCAGTCCATCTTGGTCCCACTTTGGGCAACTTTTAAGAGGCCATTCTAAGTTTGGAAACTTTCAGTGTTATAGCTCTCGCATCTTTTGTACGTGTGTTATAGCCTGATCCTTCCTCTACCCCCTTGCTAACATGTCCTCCTATCCCCCTAGGGTAATCAAAACTTAGTACTTAACATAAGCAAGTTGTTTCATGTTGCAAAGTTGCATGCTACACTCTGGAAGCTACTTCACCAGTCACTCCAAATTTCAAAGCCACAGGAATTGGGGAAAATGGTTTTTGAGAATATTGTTGAGTACATTTTCATTACTTAGCCTCCCCACTGGTAAATTTATTTAAAAATAAGAAATAATGTTGATGAAAGGGAACAGAATGGACTGTTGAAATGGAAATATGTTCATTCTTTTAAAGTCTATTAAACTTTAGGAGAGACTGTAACTTGACCATTAGAACATTCTTTTTTTGGGCGTGTGCTAATTGTTCCCAGAATAGATTTCCCCTTTTTTGAAAATTAATGAGTCAACTAAATTGCCTTTATTTCAAAATCACAGAGTAGTTCAGACTGTGCTGTGGCTCCCAGACCTTGGGAAAGTAATCACTTATTTATTGTCTATTTGTGTCATACTGCAGCACTCGCACAGTGTTTTAGACAAGGGTTCCTAAGTCCAAATACACACTTCTTTCCTATTCTCATTTCTTGACATGGTTAAAAATGTTGAAAGAAAAACAAAGGACACTAAGTATCAAAATTATCATCCCTGAAATAATAAACCTGCACTCAAGGACAGAAATTTTTACTGAGTAGCCATTTTTTGTTTACTCTCTGCCATTACGTTTTAATGTTTTCTTATAAGATTCTTAGTTTCTTTTAAAGCATTTTATTTTATTTATGTTTATGCATGTATGTGTATTTTATTGTGTATGCACTTGTGTGTGCAAAAGTCCCAAAAGGCCAGAAGATTGTGTCAGGTTCCCCGATGCCAGAGTTACATGTGGTTGTGTTTTGTCCCATATTGGTACTGGAAACCAAACTTGGGGCCCTTACAAGAGCAACAAACACTCCTAGCCATTGATTAATTTCTCAAGCACTATCTTCTGTGATTATCTATAGTCACATAGCTCATACAAGTAACCACTGCTTCCATTTACCAGGATAGAAAACTATATTTTCAAACCTTTTGAACACTATTAGTGTTCCATACATTTATCTAATGCATTTCCAACATTCTCATTTGTAACTATATCCCTCCAGAACCCTCCAGTTTCCACTCCCCATCCCTGGACACATCTTCATGTCCCACTATTTTTGTTGTTGTTGTTGTTGCTATTAACAAATCTTGGAGCTCAGTTGTTGCTTCGCATATGTACATGGGCATGTGGCTATCCATTGTGGCTCGAGCTCTCTATCAATAAATAGCCACAGGCCTAAAGGCCATTGACTTTCCTTCCTTCAGCAGCCATCAATGCCCATAGCATTTCTGATAGGAGTAGAGCCTGAAGGCCACCCCTCATCCACGCTTTAATTTCAATTGGCTTTATGTTGTGCGGGGAACCACTGTTTCTGCAGCTTCGTATAGGCAACAGCCATATCATGTCCAGACGTCAGCATTACAAAACTCTCCTCTGTAACTACAGTAATTTTTCCTTCCCACCTGCCCTTTCTTCAATTTAAGTTTACGTCTGCTGACAGAAGAGATTACTTATTTCAGATGTTTTCTGAATCTACATTTGCATTTACCTTCCTACTTAATTTTTAAAAATAAAATTCTTAAATTCTCTCACTGGTATGTTAGAGCTGGCTTTAGTGTACTTGCAAGAGACAAGTATTATACAATTGGTAATGACATATCTCAGCTATCAAACATGGGCATTACAGAAAATAAATTACATAAAATTTAATTAAATTGATTACTTAGTACACTATATAAATAAATTATTTTACATTGCTTTACATGATATTGTATACATTAACCATCCTATAATTAAATTGTATTGATACAAAAGTAAAAGTACAAAAATGTATTATATCCTAATTATTTATTACATTTAACAAAAGCTATATTATTGATATTGTATATGCCTAATGGATATTTTCAGCAGATTTTGGGATAGCAATCTACTGTTTTTTTCAATCAGTTCTCAAGTTCAACTTATTCTTATGATCAAAATTACGGGACAAGCAAGATGGCTCACTGGGTAAGATTATTTGCCACCAAGCCCGTGGATCTGAACTGATTTCTGGGAACTGCATGGAAGAAGGGTAGAACTGACTCCAGGAAGTTATTCTCTGACATCCATGTACATGCCATGATACACATGCACCCCCTCCCTACATATCACACACACACACATAAACACACAGGCACACAGTCAGTGTGCTAACATTGTAAAAGATTCAGACTGTAAAGACTAAATATATTAAGTGTTAGTTCTTTCAATACCATGTGTAATAGCACGCTATTAGAACTTCGAACTGGATGCAGTGGGGGGGGGCTTTAATACAAGGGAAATCAGTACACATTACAAATCAAGGCTAATCCTCATCTTCTTCAACCAGACACAGTTGGTAAATGTTTACTAGAACACCAACATAAACTGTTTATTTTTATTCCCTCCACTTTTCTATGGAGAAACTAGTATCAGGCCTGGTCCTAACTACTGACTGCCATACCTCCCCCAGACCTACATCTCCAGAAGGTTCTATTGTAAAGACCTTTGGGAGTCAGGATGCGATTTGTTTTGTTTTTTGTTTTTTGTTTTTTCATATTGTGAAGAATAACATTCATAGGAAATCAATTCAAGTATCAACTTCCTTTCACCCTTTGGCCTCAGTGTGGTGAAATTTTCATATCTTAACTTTTTTTTTTCGCCAACACTTTCTCTTTAAAGTCAATTCACTTCCCCCAAATTGCAGCACAACATGGGGGGAAACAGGAAATTTGTGAAAAAAAAAAGTCACATTTAAATGTGCTAGACAGCAACCCTGGTTAAAAAGAAAGAAATAGAAAACCCTAAAAGATGTACTTATACACACAGACAGCAAATATTAATTTTATAACTGTTCAAATGAATGATTTCTTTAATTTCCCAACTGATAAATCGTAAATTGGCAGAGGAGCAAAATTTTTCTTTTCCTTCTTCCTGCACTGAAAAAAAAAAAAAAAAACAAGAGTAGGAAAGACCCAGTTATATGTGACACTCTATCTTCCCCCACACATGTGTGCCTTTTCTGCCTAATCTAAAACAGTACATCACAGATGACAGGTGCAACTGGAGAGTTCAGGACAGCTGATATAAACATATCCAGCAACCAACCCTCATGCAAAAGGTATTCCTAGCAGTTTTGGTTCATTCTAACTATGGCCAGCAAAGCCTTGGCTGCCCTGCCCATCATGTCTACACTAGGGGTTCCAGAGGTGGCAGCTAAATGTGCATTAGGTTATGTTGGCTCTGCTGGTATTGACCCACTTTGCTGATGGGTATGCACAGCAAAGTCTTTCCCCTTCTAATGCATATGCTTTATCTCTATCTGCAGTAGGTGTTGGAGACGTTTACCAAAAGGCAAGCTTTCCTTCTCAGATCTCTCTTGAACTCTTTACTTTGTTTCCTTCGTTGTAATTTACAGACATACCTACTGTGGAGGAAGAAGTAAAAGTTGTTAGGCAGAGTTGCATCAAGCACGGGCAAGTTACATGTACAACTTGTTCTCTCTTCCTGACTTGTGAGGACCGTTAGTACCTCTTTCACTTTGTGAGACTCTAATGAGAATTCAAAACTATTGCTATTTTCTATGATGCTTGGACATCTCGCCTGCTTACTTTCTTATTATTTCGTTGTATCAAGTATAAAAATGTTCTTATGAAACTATAGTAATTACATGGAAATAGCAATTTCATTATAATGTAAAAATACAAGTTAGAACAGGAAAAAATGGTATTAAGGCAGAAGAAATGTACTAGACAGAAAGGAAATAACATGACAGGAGGAAATGGGCTCGGAGAACATAGTATGAGAGCCAAATCAGGCTACTCTGCCTCCCTGTTAAGCTGAATGATGTCTCTTTGTCCAGATACTTGTGTAACGCTTGTCCTAAGAGACTCCGAGGACTACAAAGCAGGAATATTATGTGTTCTTAAACTTTTATTACCAAACTTTTATTACTCAGATTGCAATCTGAGTAGAGATAGGCACGGATCACAAATGGGGTAAAAGGGAGTGAGGGCATGCGTTTTTTTACCTAAACGGAGTTTCTGATTTGATACCTAGAACTAGGAGAAAGGTCCCGTAATTATGCTGATTATCAAGTTGATCACATATTTCTGTATGAAAAGCTGTCTTTTGTTGTTGTTAAGACAGACCCGGCTAGAACTCCTTATGTAATACAAGGAACTTCAGAATTATTATAAGTCCCTCATGCCTTAGCCTCATGAGTGCACTCTGATTTTTTCCATGCTTAGGAGGAATTGGAATTGGACAATAGACAAGGGAATATGAATCATTAGAGGCTGGCCTGCCCTTTGTCCTTTGACACATGGCAGTCAATTTCATACCCAGGACTGCATACATGTAACATCTATCTGGTCTTATGAGGCTTTATCATTGTGGGGAAAAGGTGCCAGGTTTGGGGTAGAAGATTATGGAAATAAGTCATGTGTTCTGTCCTGGTTAGGTTTTTTGTTTGTTTGTTTGTTTTGCCAATTTGATATCAGCTAGAGTAATCTGAGAGGAAAGAATCTCAAGTTACGCAGTGCCCACATCAGCTGGCCTGTGAGCAAGCCAGTCACGTGTTTCCTGATTAGTAATTGCTTTGGAAGGGCTCAGCCAACTGTGAGTAGTGCCAGCCCCCCCCCCCCCCCCAGGCAGGAGTTACTGAATACTTTACAAAAAAAAAAAAAACAGGCTGAGGATTCCATGGACAACAAACCTCAAATAAGTGTTCTACCATGGCCTCTCCTTCAGCTCCTTCCTCCAGGTTCCTGTCCTGAGTTCCTCCTCTCACTTCCCTGGATGATGAACTACAAGCTTTAAGATAAGACCCATCCTTCCCCCATGTTGCTTTTGTCTACAGTGTTTTTTTTTTTCATACCAGTAGAAATGCTAACAAAGATAGTATCCATGCACTTTAAAGATAATGGTCATTATTCAGGTATGAATTCATTACTTCATTGATGACATTAATGTCCTCATGATCTATGACTGCCTCAAAAGTACTTCGAGGTTGCCCGTGTTTTTCAGCATATGAAGTTTTAAGGAAAGACTTCACATCCCAACCAGCACTGCCTAGATCCAAAATGCATTATCCTCGTTTTATGATGAGTTAGTACATTGCGATTTGCCACAGTAGTATACTTTGTGAGATTTTACTTTATTTTTCAGCTTATGGACAAACCTACATAGACTTCACTTTTGAAGTTTTTATTTCCCACTGTGTTTGGTGGCAATTCCACTAGGTTTCATGTGATATTAGACCTAAGTAAATCGCAGCTGGTCAATTTGAGCCTGGTTTTTTTTTTTTTTTTTTTTTTTAATGAGTCAGACTTAAAAGAGCCAAGATTCTAATTGGAGAGGAGGGGAGCTTTGGATGTTATGCTTGTTGTTGTTCAATATTTCTGCATGGCGGCAAAGCTGATCTATTAGGAGTTCATGGGCAGCTGGTTTCAGACTCGGTGCCTCTCCCTCCAACTCTAATTGCTAATTCATGTGTAAATACTAATCCACCTCAAGAAGTGGCAACGAATGTTATCCGATATAATGTGCATGACGTGTGGTGAACTACACTCTGTAATACGTTCACAGATCAACTGTGGCTCACTCTGTATTGCTGCATTTTCCTCCTCTACTAAGAGAAAAGAAAAAAAGCAGCTGAGGATGTGTGGTATGGTACATTGGCTTCTCATAATTTGCACTTATATCTTTCTGTCAGCATTATTTCCCTTGGTCTATCATTTGCAGCAAACAGATTAGTAAACCCCATTAGCTAGAGTCTAGTAACTACAGTCAAATTATCTTTGACCAGAGAAATAACCACACCAGAGATCATTTACTAATAATGAGACTAACTGTTCTGCTAAAGAGAAAACTCAGGTCATAATTACTGAGTTACCGAGAATCCCCCAAATGGATTTCTAAACATCAACAACAGCTCATAAAATGTGTATAGCACTTCATTTAAAAAGTCCGTTTAGATAGTATTTGGAAAACAGAGGACTCTATGCCTAGTAAACAGAACATGAGGAGAAGTGGTTAGGAAGGTCAGCATAGGTTCCTGAGGCTGCACTCCATATGGGTGTCCCATGCTCTGGATATTATGGAGTGCCTAAAGTGGGGGAGGGGTTAGAGTGCAGGGACTGCCTCTGACATGAACTCTGGTCTTCACAATTTGATCTCTTCCCCTTGGCAGGGAGGCCCTGTGGGGATGCAGGCTATCAGGATGAGACCTGATTGGCTGTGTTCATCTGTAAAGAACAATCCCCCCCCCCATTAGAGCTCTATGGGAGGAGAATAGGGAGGGAGAGGGAGACAGGTTTGGAACAAGAAGATAAGAGCTAGGGAAAAACAATGGGTATATAATTTTGATAAATTATAATAAAAATTAATTTAAAAACCCCAAAATATAATCTATATTTCCAAGATAAAAATTTGATTTTAAATATTCCTTTTTGCTTCTTTATTTTCCAAACCACAGTGTCTAATTCATCAGAAATACATAAAAACAAACAAACAAAAACACTCTCCCCGAAAACAAATATACACCAGACTAATTTTAAAACCTTCCATCCATTATGTAACTTCAAATGAGATTCCTCCAAAAGTCTGTTCCAGCACATCTTCAGAGGAAGGTAGACAAGAAAGCAGTCATCCAGGTTTCAGGAAACAGTGCTATTCTGTGAAAACAACATACAAGCATGAGGGCAAAATAGAAGCAAGCTAAGAAGATACATTAAAAAGCAGAATTTGATGTCAGTTCATACACAGTATTTAATTATATAATTCAACACTGAGAGTTAGAAACTGATTAAATAATGTATATTAAAAACAATTTTATATTTCTGCTAATATTAGTTGTTTAAATGGAAAAGAAGAGCTTTAAAATGAGCCCAGTGACCTGTCCTTTAGGCTTTTGAGATAAAAGAAAACTTTTGACAATTTTGTTTTCTCTTAAGTAAGTTGCCCGAATGTTTTGATTTACATTCATATTACGAAGAAAGTTAATCTTGTATTCTAATTTAATGTATACATGTTCATTATATATGCTAATATTATTTCTGAAATGATAATTCAAAATAACTAGAGCTCTTACTTTGAAGAATATTAACTTATTGAATCAATAGATGTGAATTTGGATAAAATTTAGATACATGATTAGAGGCTGAATTAATCTTTGATTAATCTTTTATGTTAATAGTTCTTCAAAAGAAAGGTGGTTAAAATGTATGTTATCTTGACAACCCTTTGTTTCATCACAAACTTGTCTAGATCCTATCTAAAACGGGTTCCCTAATTCTGAAAAATATTCCAAATCTCCCCCTAAATCCTAAGAAGCTATGAAATTCAGGCACAGAAAACACAACAGTCAGTTTCACACTTCGTTTCTATGAAGAAAATTCTTGCTTAGTAGTCCAAATGCCAGGCCTCTTAGCTTACATATCATGCAATTTGATGAGACATTATACATGTATTGGTACAAAATTACATGGATTTCTAAAAGTTTCCATTACAGTCTTTCTAGACATTGGATAATACACACTCCTGAAGTCTCAGCTTACACTGAAGCACTCAGGATATTGTACTTGGCAAGTCCACATGTCACTCACGGTCTTAGCCACTGTGTCTACAGGGACAGACATTTGAAAAAGAAAATTGGACCTTGTACAAGTATTTCATTAGTTTATTGGAGATCCTTTAAAAGTACTCTCCTCAGCGCAAAACAGAAGGAGTTATGAATTATTGATGCTTCAACAACTGCATGCTGTGGCCCTTCCTTTGTTTCCACTCGCTCTTGTTTTGTGACAGTTGTGTTCAAGGCTTCCTATTTTCCCAAGTACTATATTAGCTGTATCACACAAATTCTGATGTGGAGTGTTTTCATTGTTATTAAATTCTAAGTGTTGTGCAATGTTCCTGGCTTCTTGATATGTAACTCAAAATTCAGTTGCAAATAGAAACCATTTTCAAATAGCTCTTATAAATAACTGAAACAATGCTATTGCCATAGCACCTCAAGAATATTGAGTTTAAATAAGGTTTGGGTTGCTGTCTGCAATCCCAAACACTAATCTATCCCAGGGTTTTATGGAACAATGAACTCTAACTTTAAAAGCAAGCCTTTCTAACAATGATTATTTGGACTAAATGAACATTTTAAAGTTGGTGTCTGCCTGTATTGGTAGTAGCTATTTTTATTGACTATAACTGTAGCATACTGATGCCCTAAGAAACCTCAAGATCCTGATTCTAGTTCTTCCTATAAATAGTTTCCTTATATAGCTATATGTAGATATATTAACAGAAAACATATTACAAAGTTTCTATGACAGGATCTTCCTAAACAATCTTCCTAGCTGCATCTGTTCCTACGGCTCACTTGCTGTACAAATGTAGTAGGTCATAAATGTAAAGGTACATGTTCCTATGTAACCTACGACCTTTAACCCTGGCCCAGTACTTTCAATTTGAGTTTGAAAGATAGTGAATGTCAGCAAGATGACAGGTTTGAGAAGATAACCTGTTTTCCCACAACTTGGAATATCCTTTTGGCCATAGCTCTTTTTTCTAACGGAATAAAGCTCCACCAGGAGGAAGGTCACCCACAGTACTGAGAAACTAATGAGAAGATAGTAATTATATTCAGAGATCTTCTATCTAATAAATGTATCAACTTCCAGACTGATTATGGTTTAATTCACGAATCACTAAGTCAGATCGGAGCACCAGTACATAGTTTAATTCTCTTATTTCCTGTTGAGAGCGTATACTGTTCTTGTTCACTCAGATCAAGTCTTTTCATTACTTTTCTGTCCCTTTAAAACAACACCATAACCAGGGCAGCTTATAGAAGGAAGGGTCGGGGGATAATTCAATCAGTGAAGGTATTCGTGGCCACAGACAAACATGGTACCAGGGAGCTGAAAGATCACATCCTCAACCCCAAGCATGAAGAGGGAGAGCAATCTAGACGCAGTTATGGACTCATATATCTGAGACTAGCATTCCTTCTCAGAATACAGACTTCTGAAAAAGCCACTCTACTGAATGCAGTCTTAATTTATTGAAATCAGATTATGGAAAATCAATTGAAAATAGAGTGTCAATAGGGATCGGGTGTCCACCTTCCCTCCTCCGTGATGGAATATTCCCACATATCAGCACTCAATCTTTTTGGAGAGCTGGTTGAGCACTCCACGGTCCCTTATCTCTTCAGAGTGACAAGTTCAGGGTTAAATGGCATCTGCTCCATGAAGAAGCAGATTTGATGAGGCTTGAGAGAAAGATTAGCATATAGATACTGCACTAAGTAATTAGAAGTAATTTTAATACTGTGTCCATCTAGCAGAATAACAGTAATAGGTTGTCCTCGAGAGCCTACGAATTGTCTGACCACATGATCTTGGCCCTGCTAACTGTGCAAGTTAGGGGGTCCAAAATTAGCTTTAGTTCCAAACAAAAAAGGGATTGGGGTTTCTCCCACTAACATTCATGTGACTGTCACACCAATGGGCATAACTTGTCAAGCCAGTTATTATTTTAGTGTGTAAGGTTCACACGTGGGTGAGACTGTTGGGGAGGTTTACCTTCCTAAACCCTGCATAGCTCCTTCCAGCATAGTGAAAGCTAGCCAGATGGGATGGCACTTGTAAATGAATACTAGTTTGCCATTCCCACATGATATTCCGTTGATATTCCATGACTTACTTGTTTGGTGTCTTCAGCTTATCTCTGAACACCATTATTTCTAAAGTTTTCTAAGCCCTGTCTTTCTTATTCTTCTCCCCCCTAGATGAGATTATCGATTTCCCAAACAGATTGATTCTTAGTTTCTTATCCCTTTATGCTGAAGACAGAATGAGTTCAATATTTTTGTATTGAGTATTAATTAAGTGCTGGTCTCTTGCTTTCATAATAGTGCATTTATATTAAGTAAATGATCCTGAATGTTTTAAAGGTATACGTCTTTTGTAGCTACTATGAAGTGGTAAGTAGAATGCAGTCTTACCAAAGCTCTTAACAGATAGGAGTGATGGAGCGTTGTTTTCCTACACTTTAGTTTTATTGTCATAAAGCAGTATCTTTTCCAATTACAAGCAACCATTAGAAGCAATTATTCAAAGAGCAAATGAATAACAGAGAATGTCATGCTAGTGTGCCCCAGAGTTAAAGATGTAAACATCAACATTAACTTGTTTCTATTTAGGAGCGCAGAAACAGAAGACAATAAAACTGAATTCAAATTATTTTTTTTTCTGGATATTTATTTTGTTTTATCTCTGAATGTGGGAGTGGGTGACGTGGTGGGTGTGGTGGAGTAAAGAGTATTATTACAATTTTTTGCTGCACATTTACTTTGTGGGGTGCATTTTCTACTAGACAATATCACTATTAGTGTCATCCATTAAACATACCATAAAAGAAGACACAAGACACACTGAGATGGACTTAAACTTTTAGCCACCATTCTAAGCATTTGACATCTGCCCAGGGAGCTGATGACACAGTGAACATAGCATGATTTTAAAAACTTGCATTAATTACATCTGAGTGCTGGTATGTAAGTATTTGGAAGTGAAGTTTAAAACTTCCACTGATGTGGCTCTATTTTTCATAAAATATTTGTATATGTCTGCTGCAGTATCTTTATGTCTCAAATCAGCCATTTCTAGTATAGGAGCTAGCAACACATGCTATGTGTAACTTGTTATAGAAACAAGTTCAAGTAACAAGATATGAGGTACCTCCAACATCCAGTACCTCATAAAAGGAAGAACTTTGTCATATTTTATGTAGATTTATAGGAATTTCTACATCAAATTTATATCTGACTTGGAGAGAATTGACAGAAATATTAGCAATTGTGTAGTTCATATTCAGTCCCTTATCAGACTCTTGATGAAAAACAGCCATATACTTACTTTTCTGATCTCCAGAGTTATTAAAAAATAAAATAAAAATGAAACTTCAAAGTGAGCACTTCAAGTTACTTTTTATTGTCCAGAGATAAAAATGAAATTCTAGGCATAAATTCAATTCATCTACGGCCTAAAATGTAACTTTTGGAATCTCCATTATACAGCTGATAAAATAGTAAAACAGGGCAGCAATCCTGATCAATACAGTAAAGATAAAAGAGTGACATCAAAGAAAATGGTGGACCATAGGCTTTCAAATGTACTCCCAGAGTAAAATAAGAAAACCAAGGGCAGACAGTTTCATAACTACATCAGATTTCTATAATTGACCAAAAGCATATTGCCATTCAGTAAACATTGACTAAACATATAAAAAGGCTGAATTTTAATAAGAACGAGGAGCATTGCGGTCTTTGCTTTAATTCTGTTTTTCTAAGTTCGTCAATGGTCATGGAAACCAAACAGAGCAATGACTATAACCGGGAAAAAACACTTGAGCAAACAAAAGAGTTGATATTCTTCCATTACTCCATTAATGAAGGCTTGCATCTCTCTGCTTCCTTCATAGACCAGCAATGTCTTTGTACAAAAACATATCTCAAACAGAACTTTTTTTCCTTAGGTGACTGTCTCTGTGACAATCAGTAGTCAGTCAGATTTGAGAAAGCACATAGACCCTTGGAAAACAATGGGCTAAAAAGGCAACAAAAAAGCTTTAAAAAACAAATTATGGGGAAGTTACTAGAGATATTTATAAAATAATCATAAAGGATTTTTGGAAAGCTGTCATGTGTTCCCTATCAGGATGATGACCGTAAGCATGGGCCAACCTGTACCTTCTGCTCTGCATGTATTGTGGTCATGACAGGCAGGAGTATTCTAGGAACCCACCTCTGGCTGCTCGGAGGCTCTGTAAGAATTATTTGACGGCAAGGATAAATTTTTAAATTTCCTAATTGCATATAAAGGATACTCCTCATCACGGGGATGGAGCCATGGAGTCATTTAGACAGACTCCAGGAAACACAGTGATTCAACATTCTAAGGAAATGTGTCCAATATTATTTGACAACCAATCCAAGTGGTATGGATATATATATTATCAATAAATATATAATATATAATATATGGTATATGATATATGACATATGGGATATGATATGATATTATATAATATATGTAATGAATACTTGACTCTATTTGAAAATCAGTTTTGACTTTTTTTTATGTTACCTTGATCAATATATTAAGACTGTTGGCATGCTTATTTTAGTTTTTTTTTGTTTTGTTTTTTGGTTTTATTTTTATTTATTTATTTATTTATTTTTCCTTTATTAATTTATTCTTGTTACATCTCAATGGTTATCCCCTCCCTTGTATCCTCCCATTCTTCCCTCCCTCCCATTTTCCCTTACACCCCTCCCCTATAACTGTGACTGAGGGGGACTTCCTCCCCCTGTATATGCTCATAGGGTATCAAGTTTCTCCTTGGTAACCTGCTGTCCTTCCTCTGAGTGCCACCAGGTCTCCCCCTCCAGGGGACATAGTCAAAGGTGAGGCACCAGAGTACGTGAGAAAGTCATACCCTACTCTCCACTCAACTGTGGAGAATGTTCTGTCCATTGGCTAGATCTGGGTAGGAGTTTAAGGTTTACCGCCTGTATTGTCCTTGGCTGGTGCCTTAGTTTGAGCGGGACCCGGTTAGGTTATTTTTTAGTATTGGTATTAGGTAGTTGGAATTCTTCCAGACTGTTCTTTTACAGAATTATTTCTAATTTCCAATTCACTTACATTTTCATAAATACCTGAAACTGGTTTGTTACTGTTCTGAAGGATTTCCTGGTGTACTTATTGGTATTTGCTCTGTACCTCATAAGATTCATCTTCACTTATCAGATTTTCTTACCTACAGCTACAGATTAGATTATCTTTATTCTAATATTTTCTCAACATGGTTCTGTCAATTTTGATATAGGTCATTCCCATACTCCCACACATCAATACATCATGATTCATTGGTTCTATTATAAATAGTATTTATGAATAATAAAACAATATAAAAATATGAACCAATTTTGAATGCTGATATGGTATATTACACTGTTTTTAGCCCAGTCAGTATTTGGAAGAACGTTTTTCATAGATTCCTTGAGATTCTTCCATGTAAAGATACCTGATATTTATAGTCTGAGTATGTTTGACTTCTCTGTTCTAATCTTGTATGTTAAATAGCCTAGAACTTCTCATAAAGTATGCTCCTGCAGCATCTATGACTTAAAAAAGGGAGACTACTGAGTTTCTGACACAAGAGGGAAAACACACTGAAAGTTTCTTGGTGAGTCTAATTCACACAGCTGTCTTGTGAAGTTTTCCTTGTTCATTTGTTGTTTGTTTGTTTGTTTGCTTGTTTTAACTTTCTATTGATTCTTCATGAATTTCACATCATGCACCTCAAGTCCGCACATTTCCTCCATTCAGTCAGATCTGGCCTCCAGTCTCAAATCCTTCCCTCCCTTTCTGCTGCAGGTGGCAGCGAGGGAGCGGGATGGCCTTTCCTCCCTCTCCTATACCACCATAGGACAGGGACACCTCTCCAAAGTTCACACCATCTGATGGCTCACCCACCCATGCCCTCTGTCACCAGGGTCAGCTCTAATGCGCTGCCCAAGACAGGTGTTTGTTTTTAAGATCAGCATTCTGTTTAAATTGCCTGTTTCTTCAGCCAAAACTAAAGGTCCAGGTTCTCCTTTGATGTTACAGGTAGAACACAGAAGAGAAGACCGAAACAGAAAAATAAATTTACAGCATTTCTTTCTGTGCTCAACACTTCAGGTGCAGAGAGATGGAGGTGTGTCCCTCCAGTTATTGACCTATGTGTTCACTCTAGCATCAAGCCTTCTTCTTAACCTCAAATCAAAATTTTGAGAGAAATACATTAGAAAACAGGCAAAAGAACAACAGCAAAAATTAAGTAGACAAAACCTTGAGACATTCTCTGTACATTCTTAAAATTATAACATCTTTCCTAAGTCTACCTGCCTCAGAATTCTGCAATAGTTGAATCCACATTTAGTACAAAACTTTTATTTAGACTAGTAACAGGAGCAGGCAACTTATTTCATTTCACTAAGCACAATAAAAGTCATATATTTATATAAAAATACATATAAACCTCAAAGACAAAATAAACAAATCCTGTGCAAATTCTGTAATAGAATAAAGTGAAAATATTGTACTTTTTTGTATACAAAGCTAATATGTTTTGGACAGAAAAATTTTCAGAAAGGCACTTGGAAAAACATAGATTGTACTTCTACCCAATTTATGAGCTTCAGTGTTTTTATGAAAATGTAGCTCATAAGATTGGATATTTCAGTCATTAAAACGAAGAACTAGTGGTTGATTTGAAAACATTATTAATAAATTGTGATGAAGAAGAACACAGCAGGAGCCTTGAAAATAATATAATCCTTTAATTAATTGAGGTAGGAATTTGAAAGCCTTGGGTGCTGATATGTTAAAATATATTATTATTTTCGACCCAACCCCTCCCAGATTCACAAATCACAGTTTGTAGTTCTGGAGTGTTAAGATGCATTTCATGACTTGATTGTCTCTCTCTCTCTCTCTCATTCTCTCAAATTTCTTGTTCTGATAATCTCTGTGTTCCCACTCTTGGTGGTCACTGACCCTTAGTAATGGGTGTGGGGGTGATATAGATGTTGCTTTTGGAGCTGGGTGCTTATTGACATATTTTATGCCCTTATATCATGTATTTACTGATTTTGTGTCAACTTGACACAAGCTAGACTTACCAGAGAGGAAGGGGCTTCACTTGAGGAAATTCCTCCATGAGATCCAGCTGTAAGGCATTTTCTCAATTAGTGATCAATGCAGGAGGGTCCAATCTGTTGTGAGTGGTGTCATCCCTGGGATAGTAGTCCCACCTTCTACAAGAAAGCAAGCTGAGCATGCTAAGGAAAGCAAGACAGTAGCCAGCACCCTCCATGGCCTTTGCATCAGTTTCTGCTTCCAGGTCCCTGCCTTGTTTGAGTTCCTGTCCTGCCCTCCTTCAGTGATGAACAGTGTTGTGGAAGTGTAAGCCAAATATACCCTGACCTTCCCAATTTGCTTTTTGGTCATGTTGTTTTATTACAGCAATGGTAATCCTAACTAGGACATAACAGTTGTGAATTTCTCTATTAGACACCCTCCACTGTGCAAAGACACTTCTCTGATGAGGTCTGAGAGGTGCAGTTTGCTATGGAAAGAGAGGTAAAACTTTAGAGGAGAGTTTCATGCTATGTCCATTTAGTGGAATGAAAGTAAACTCATTACTGGGGCTTGTGAGGCCTTCAAACATGGGTCCTAGGTCAGGTGTACATTAAAAGGCATGCATTTCCTCCTGTGGTGTGGGCCTTAAATACAAGCAGGAAACTGCTTACCCCGGGTAGTCATGTCACTGTCACAAGCGTGGACATATCCAGCCACAGCACTCTTAGAAATCTTATAAAATCTTAGAGTTTATAGTGTTCACAGCTGAACACTATATATATATGTGTGTGTGTGTGTGTGTGTGTGTGTGTGTGTGTGTATATATATATATATATATATATTCCACACTCCCACAGGGGAGTACCCAGCACAATATGGTCCCAGGAAAGCTAGCAAATGGGGAGGAAGAATGTGTGTTTGTGTGTGTGTGTGTGTGTGTGTGTGTGTGTGTGTGTGTGCGCGCGCACACACACACTCGCATGCATGCGAGCCTGTGTATGCTCTATACAAATGTGTGCATAACCTAATGAATCTGCATGTGCATATGTCCAAGGCTGACCACTGAGACTGGATATTCCATCTTGGAGGTCATCCCTGGAAGCAACTGATTCCCCATGTTTGAGTAACTATTCACTTCCTGTGGCTCTTTAACTACAGCTTGCAAACATATGCAATATCTCCTCCTGTCAACACTGATGTGTCAACTGTTGTCATCTGGTTCTTGTTCAGAAAGGTGTATCTTTGGAAGTTCATTAGTGCATTTTCCCTGTCCTTTACAAAAGTCACTATCTAGCAGCGTGTTTCCCAGGTCTTGGGCTCTGACACTGCTTCTTCCTTAGTCTGTTGTTTTTCCCTGAGCCTTCAATTTATGAACTGTGTTGCAGATGCATCGGTTTGGCCCTGGAAGACCATCCTCTCCAGATTCATGGGTAGTCTTTCTGTTCTGAAACTAGTAATTTTCATGTGTTCCAAAAAGAAGCCTTTTTTGATGTGGGTTAAAGCTACGTTTATCTTTGCATATAAAGGCAGATATTTAAAAACAGAATTTGCATTGGTTGAGGAAACTGGCAGTAGTGTGGTCTTTGGGGTTTAGGTCCTCTCTAGCTATGAGTAGTTTGCTATGTTAACAAGACACAGTGTGAATTTCCTTCTTTCATGGGGATCTTCAGTACAATGAGACAATAATTCCTAATGTTTTGTTTTGTTTCGTTTCGTTTTGATTTTTTCTGAGACAATGTTTCTCTGTGTAGCCTTGGCTGTCTTGGACTCACTTTGTAGACCAGGCTGGCCTCGAACTCACAGAGATCCACCTGCCTCTGCCTCCCGAGTGCTGGGATTAAAGGCGTGCGCCACCTAATGTAAAAGTGATACTATTTCATACTTTTTGATATATTGCTTGTATTGTCATTATTGGGATTCATATGCTTTACAACTAGTTAGGAGTACAGACTATTCTTTCTCTCTCTAAGCCACTTGCATAACACTGTTTTCCAACATCTTTTTGTTGTCATCCATCTTTCTCATCCTCTGTTGTCCTAATGTCCCGTCCATCTCCCAACCAAAACTTCTCCATAATTCTGCTTTCCCATACATGTCACCTATGTCTTGCTACCCACCAGCCTCGCTTAAGATACTTTTTGCTCCCTCCGGTGCTCAGTTTCTAGTCCCCTGGATTCTACAGCTGCTCCAAGTTAGTCACATAAAACCTAAACATGGTGCACTAAGATGTTTTTAAATGAGAGTTCCTCTTCATTTCATGGGCTTTAAAGGAACTTAGAGCAGAATCCTATAGAGGGCCAGTTGGCAGCCCCTGTATACAAATTCTAAAGGCGTTTGGCTCAAGTAGTGATCTTTCTCTTCTACGCTGCATGATCATAGGCTCGCTTCCAATTCTGTCTTATCAGATGTGATTGTGGGTTCACAATCAAATCATTTTCCTTGTTCAACACCAGTGTTGGAAAAATTGACAAGTGTGAAAGTCTCTGAGAGGCACAAATGTGACTGGGAGTTAGAAGTCAAATACTAACTTAATTTTCGTGTCAGAGCCCACAGCAAATTTTGTATCCTACGTAATGTATGTTCTCCTGAAATGGACTGTGTGTTTCAAAAAAGTTGGAAGTGTTTTTAAAGTTTACTCTAAAACAGTGACAATGTTTAAGCTCACATTCTTAACTTGATTTAAAACTATGTGGTATATATGCATTAAACTTTCATACTACAGCCCATAAGTAGTTGTAATTTTATGACCCAGTAAATGTATTAAAATATTGAATTTCAGCCGGGCGTGGTGGCGCACGCCTTTAATCCCAGCACTCGGGAGGCAGAGGCGGGCGGATCGCTGTGAGTTCGAGGCTAGCCTGGGCTACAAAGTGAGTCCAGGACAGCCAAGGCTAACACAGAGAGACCCTGTCTCGAAAAACCAAAAAAAAAGAAAATATTGAATTTCAAATACAAATATTTGAATTATAGCCAGAAAATATTTAGGAACTGATAAAATCTAGGGAAGAAAGGAAATGAGAAAAAAAATATCATGAGAATTAATTGAATAACTCTGTGGTTATGTGGGCATGGAAAAATTCAACAAAGGGTAAATTAATATTAAATAACTTTAAAAGCAGTAGATACCTAAAGTTCCAATGATGTGAGGGCCAGTGTGTAAATAAGAATGTTTCCTACAACCTCTCCTTTTTTTCCCTCTCCCTCTCCCGGTCCCCCGTTCCCTCTATCGCCTTTCCCTTCCTCTCCCCTCTGCCCCTCCCCATCTCTGTATATTAATTATATTCAAATGAAGAGAAATAATTTCTTTTTCATGGAATTTGGAGTTCTAATAAGTTTGTTAAATAAGTGTGTTTATGCAAACTTCTGTTCTTCTGGATGCTCTAATCTGAGCTATCATTACATAAATACATGCGATGGTTATTTGTAGTTGTCAGTTTGGTTGGTTTGATAAAAAAAAAAATGAGAAAATACTCAAAGCACTATCTATTTTTACTGCTAATTTTTAATGATTGTGTTTATTGATATTATAGGGAAAGACAAAAAAAAATCTTCTGGAAATGTTCCATATGGTAGTTGAAGGGGTTTTGAATATTTATCCTTTCTCTTTGTTGATGGTGGTCCCATCCATGGCACATGTATCACAAGGACAGCCATCTCCAAAAGGACTGTAGTGTAACTTTTGTCTCCACACATAACTATGAGGTAAAATTTATTAGAATATAGTACAATTTCTGAATCAAATTATATCCTAAGATTTTAGTGTCATGGAAGTCAAAGAGTAAGTGTTTATATTATGCCGTAACTCTCAATTTTCCAATAATTTTGCTTTGAGAAAATAAGTTAAAGCTCATAGAAATGTAGATCAATAGGTTCAAGAAAACTGAGTAGGACCCCACATATCAGTGGTATAGGGGAGAAGAATAGATGGGGTAAGAGTAAGGGGATTAAAATCTGGATATAATGTGAAAAATTATAATGATTAAAAAAAGAAGCAATATTATTTATGGTACAGATATTTGGGGCCTGTCTTGGCTATCATCCTTTAGGCTATAAACATTGTGTAGAGTATTTATTTAAAGACATGAGTGAAGTATTTCTGCTTTAATACTTTCTGGCCTAAATTTTTGTTTAAATTTATTTAAACAAGATTTTTAAAAGTTTTTTTAAAAAATAAAGGTCAGTAGTTTGATCATGCAATCTTAAATGTTGACAACTGATATTGTTTCATTAAATACCACTATTATAGATAGATAGATAGATAGATAGATAGATAGATAGATAGATAGATAGATTTTTTTGGGAACAGGGTTTCTCTGTGTATCCTTGGCTGTCCTGGACTCACTTTATAAACTAGAGTGGCCCCAAAGTCACGTTCCACCTGCCTCTAACTCCCTAGTGCTGGGATTAAAAGCGTGTGCCACCATGCTCAGTTCTTTTTTTGTTTTTGTTTTTGTTTTGTTTTTTGTTTTTGTTGTTTTTTTTTTTTGAGGGAGAGAAGGTTTCTCTTTTCTCTGTGTGTATCCTTGACTGTCCTGGACTCACTTTGTAGATTATGGTGGCCTCAAACTCACAGATATTCTCCTGCCTCTGCCTCCTGAATGCTAAGATTAAAGGGAACTTTTAATAAGTTATAGTTGCATATTTTTTCTGTTCTCCCACCCTGCCTCTATGCCTTCTTACTTGTTCTAAAGCTGATGCTGTTTTTTGTTTGATTGTTATTATTACACACATATATGTTTATATGTTTTCATAAATATAAAATATAACCCATTGAGTGAGTAATGTGGCTTATATGGATAAGACTTTAGGGAGGGCCACATTATTTTAGAAAACTAATTAGAAGGTTCATCCCTAGAAGTGGCAAATACCCATCACTCAGCAGTCATAAATTACCTATAGCCTTGATATTGACATTGATCCTGTAAGATTTTTTATTATTTCCCACATTATCAAATTTATAGATGTCACTATTCATACCTTGTTTAAAAGTATCAAGAATAGATTCCATGGCATCATTTGGAGATAGAATATCATAGCCACATTCTTCACCCTTTGGCTGTTACAATATTTTTCTTCTTAATATATTTTTGGGCAATATATTCTATGGTTCTCCCATCTGCTCAAATGACATCCCTGTCTTCCCACCAGTCTATTTCTCTCTCTCTCTCTCTCTCTCTCTCTCTCTCTCTCTCTCTTTCAAAATAACAGGCAGACAAAAGAAAAAAGGGATTATACAAGAAACACACACACACTCACTCATTCACACAATACATAAAAACAAAATCAGAAACCAAATTATTCAAGCAAAGGACCAGTAAGACAAAAAAAAAAAAAATCAACAAAGCACTAAGGGATAAGTTAACAAAGATATCATAAATTTCAGTTTATATTGGCCCTCTACTGCCTGGGACCAACTCTAAGTGTGGTTAAAACACACAGTGAGAGTCCATTAGAAAAACAAAGGTGATTTTTCTTTTGCAAGTGAGTTTGTATTGCAGATAGATTCTTGCTTAGCAGTGTGATCCTCTGTCCACTCCCTCCTCTGAGTGCTGGGACCCCCTCCCATCTTGCTTGCAGGTCCTGTTTCTGCTGCCCCAGTCTCTGAGTCTTCATATATGCATCAGTTCCCGCATGTCCGAAATGCAATGTCTTCGTGGGGTCATCCATGTCTTCTAACTCTTACGTTCTTTCTGTCCCCTATTCTGCATAGTTCTCTGAGTCCCAGAAAGAGGTGTTTGATGAAGACATCCTGTGTAGGACTGAGCAGTTCAAAGTCTTTCACTCTGCACATTATTCACTTATGGATGTCTGTGTTAGTTTCTCATCTAGTATAAGAGGAAGCTTCTTTAATGATAGAACAGATTTTGGGGTTGTTTTCATAGTTGTGCCTCTATTGCCCCAGCATATATTCAAGTCATATCACCATGGTAGATGAGAGAATTTGCAGCTGGCTTAATGGATGCCTTTCTCCTCTGGTAGCATGCAGAGCATCTTCTCACACAAAGCATGCTCATCAGTCGGGGTGAAAGCTCTAGTTAGGAACTGGCTATATTTCTTCATGTTCAATGATATATATATATATCATTTTATCTTCAGTGATAAGCCTTCACCATCAATTTGTGGAGGACACAAATTGCCTTGGCAAAAGCCTGCGTTGTTTGAGGGGTTTCCGATGTGCAACGTCCAATGACTTAACTACCTGTAACTTATTCTTGGCACTTGATGTTTTACTTAGTGGCAAAAAATTCTGTTAGGACCTTGTGTCCCAGGTTATTTAGTGACCCCATTCAGCTTTCTTTCATATTTGCATGTTTTAAGAAACTCATACCGTAGCAGGTTTGCCTATGACCCCCAAATTGCCTTTAGTGTTAGTTCACTCCCCATACACCATCTGCCACCCTTCTTACCCATCTCTCTCCCTATTTATCCTCCCCACAGACTTAAATAAGTTAGAATGAAGCAGGACTCCTTTGCTTCCTAGTCAATAACCAGCTACTGTATATATGTGACTGTCCATATCATTAATAAATAATAAAAATTAAGTACCACATATTTACTTCTTCTTTAAACAGTGCTACTGTCATTAAGATTCTTTACCTAAATCTCTGCCTCTGTCTCTGCTGTGATGTCTCACGGGCATCATTTAAAATAACACAACTAAAATCTTCTGCTCTTTTTCAGTTTATCCCTATAACGACTAAAGAATCCCACATCTGCTCTCTTTCATTGCTTGATTAATAAAGATTTGTAAAATAGAAATTATTGTCTTCCCCTCAGTTGGAAAGAAATGCAGGGACTTGGGTGAACTAAACAGAAGTATGGACCAAATGGAATATTTTCCAACAATCTGTGCCCAGAGGATTTAGACCATTATAATCACATGGATTTTAATGGTACATCAGGTCATTAAAAATTCACGAGTCTTTTCTCTTCAACTGTAGAGTAAAATAGAATGTTTTCCTTACACCAGATTAAAAGCTGCTCTACATATGAGCTTGCCAGGAATGTGGGACACTGATAATTGATTATGTCATTCATCTTCAAATAGTAATCATTGGTGACAAAAAAAATCACTCACATAGGTTTCTACACAAAACAGCCCATGTTTTCCCAAACGTTATCGAATATGGTGCAAACAAAATAATGATGTAAATACCAGTGAGGAATGATTTTCCTTTATGACAATTTAAATAGTGTTGACTAAACATTTCCTATGTTTCAAATACTGAAACATAGGAACAGATCAATGAATAAAGAAAAAAACATGTAAAAAGAAACTCTTTGGAATTTTTGTTTTTATTACATTATTTTAAACAATAAAATATATTCTGGATATCTTAGAACCTGTTTGGCCACGCTATTCATTTGAAAGGTTGATTGCCACTGCATTTAACACAACAAAGAATACCCAAAACCTAACATTTTTATGCTAATTTCCCCAAAGATACATTCCTAGAAGGTAAATTTGGTTATAGAAGTCTGCCAATTTCTAAGACATTGCATTTTCATATATACTTCCAGGAAGGATGCAATTTGGTTCAATTTTCATTGAGGAACATTTGACAATATCTATACTATCTCTACTAACTCTTGCAATCTTTCTTTATGTGTGTCACATTTTGCAGTTCTCGTGCTGGGATCTAGGTCAACCATTGTTTGACAAAAAGTCATTTTAAAAATTTTTGTCAAACCAATAAAATGTATATGGATAGGTGGTCAATGAAACAGATTTTTATTTCATGGATATTCATTGCAAGCTTTCACCACAATTGCACCAATTGTGTCAATAGTATGAAATTAGTGGGGCTCTGTCAAGACAAAGATTAGATTAGGCGTGTTGTGTTCGTTATTTCTGAACAAATGGACATCAAAAAACACCTTCTGTCAACAGAATAACAGCCAAAGAAATGGGACACACAGAACGCAGAAGCCAGTGTCACTACTATTGTAGAATATTTCATTATTCTCCTAAGAGGTTTTGTTCTATTTTTAATACAGCAAAACAATGTGTTGAAATAGCTCTGTTCCAATTTATGCATTAAAAATCCTCAGGATATAAAATTGCAGATCTCTATAACAATAAAAGAAAGTTAGAATGGTGGTGAACATACTAAGAGTTATCCTCAAAAAACAATATATCCATATTGCTTAAATCTAAAATAAAACATTGAGGGATGGGCTGGGGGAAACCTCAATCAGTAAAGTGCTTCCTATGCAAGTATGGGGAACCTGCGTCCAAATCCCACAGCCACATACTATACATAGTCACATACTGTGACAAGCAAAGTCTCAAATAACAAGATGGTGGGTGAGTTGTAAAGACTCTTGACTTTTCATTGGTACATACACATATAATGCACATTTTAAATATTTTAAACTGTTACAGCACCTCATGCAAAACAGTGCAGTATAGTTTTCTCTAAGATAGGTTTCAGTTGAAATAAAAAATATGACGTAGATGATTAAAGCAACTTAGAGCTTTTTAAAAAACTTTTTATAAGATTTTATTATGATAGTTTTCTAACACACACAGTACCACATTTTCATAATTCAGATTTCAATAATTATCAACTTATGGCTTGTCTTTTTTTTACCCCAGACACAATATCCATTTCTTATTATTTTTTAGGCAAGCACAATACTGAACAAATATTTGCTACACTTAATGCTATCACAATATCACCCAAAACTCACCTCAAGACATCTTTATTGTCTTATTACTTATTACTTATCCTTATTATTATCTCTTCTTTCCTAGAAAAAGGCTACAGATTGCCCACTGTTGGCAACTGGAAGCCCCTATATCTGTACTTGGTCATATACTGTACTAGAGAGTTAACTGAAACAACAATAACAAAGCAAAAACCATACCAAGAATAGTTGCTTTGTTTGTATTTTAGTTAAAAATGGGAAAGGCAATGTGATATGCGGCTGGCTGACACAAGATGGTCTAAATTCAAACACAGAATTCCAATCGTTTAAAACTAAAGCCATCTGTTCGTCATTAGTCTCTTAACTACTTACATCTAAATTCACCAATACCATCCAGCCAACAGCCATGTAATCTCATTTTGAGCTGGCTGCAATACCTCCTAATCTGGAGGCTGAGTTGGTAACTATTCACATTAAGCTGAATTAATTTGGAAGATGCAATTTTTGCAGAAGTGAAAGTGAAAAACTACATTCTTTTAGTCCTATTTTTATCCTTAATTCTCATTACAAATAGATCAATTAAATCAAAGTGTAACCTCATGTGACATTTACTCATCATTTATCACAGGACAACTGGAGAAAGAACAAAATATAAGATCTTCAGTTGGGCTCCCAGTTTGAAAAGCAAAGTCCATCATGGGGGCAAAGCCATGATGAATTTGTGGCAGCAGAATGGATTTCTGTCATCCCTGGTGAAGAAGTAGAATGCTCTACTCAGAAGCAAAGGTCAACCTATAGCTCTCAAGATCACCCCCCCCCCAATCATCTACATCTACATGGATGACTTTAACAAGTTAAGTACTTATTAAATACTGTAAAGGTAGGTGGCACACACTTTTAATGTCAGCACTCAGGAAGAGAGACAGGTGGATCTCTATGCATTCAAGTTCAGCATGGTCTATAAAACTAACTAACTAACTAAATAAATAAATAAATAAAACAGAATAAAAAGACAAATTAAGCTAGTTTACATTAAAATGTTGCGGTATGAGACACTTCTTAATAAAGGAAATTTTCTGACTGAAATTACACTTCTAATGCAAATAATAAGAGACAGGGAGAGTAAAAAATCCATTAACCAAATTTACAGCTAAAAATTCATACAAATGAAAGTAGTGAATAATAAAATAAAATACATTATTTTTATCTTAGTATATAAGTAGAACAATAATTTTATTGTATAAAAACCATAAAAAACTCTGTATAAAAGACACTATTTCTGTGAGCTGTGTTGAGTGGTCATGGTGAACAATGCTGATCTGCTCAGCAGCTAGCCAGACAATGGCTACCAGAACCCAAGGATTCCAGAACGTTCAGTGAATAAATACATTGTTTAACCAGTTAAAATATAAATAATAAAAATATAGTAGTGACCCAAGATATTGAAACAATACAAAGTGAAAAAATAGGCTTATGTTAATATACTGATATCACCTTTGACAAAACATTGAAATCTATAAACTTAAGATTGTAAAGACTTCCAATAATTAGTTCTAGAACTATAGTTTGTATTTAGATATATACTCCTCATAAAATCTAATAAAATTTATCATAGGCACACAATTACATTATAACATAATAAATACTCTACATTTAGAAAATGTGAAAATCAAAATGAATCATATATTGATGAAAGAAAGACATCATTTATGGAAAAATAAATGGCAAAATAGATGTATAGAATGAAAATTCTGTCACCAATGAATAACACAAAAGATACGTCACTCAAAGTATTTGATACATGTTTGTTTTCTCAAATATTACAAAGAATTCAAATTTGGAAACAAAAAATATAAAATATGTTCAAAGTAAGCACAAATCTGGAACATTTCTTCAAACATTATTATGTAAAGTATGTTATACCATCCTGTAATAGAGGAATGTGATTTAAAACAAAAGTAAACTATGACTTCATAGCTACTGCAATGGTAGAAACCCAGCACATGACCAAGAGCAAATGCTGACTAGAATATGCAGTTATTGGTAGAAATCATACAAACAAACAAACAAAATGCTTTGGGTAACATTTGAGAATTTCTTACACAACTAAGGAAATGTGTGGTCAACTAAACAGCAATCTAATTTTTGACATTTACTCATGGGAGTTAAAAATACATCCACACTGCATACCTCATACGACGTTACAAATGATTTGGAATTTCCTTACCTTAAGAGCAACTAGACTGCTCTTCAATGAATGAACTTATAAATAAACTCTTGCAACAAACAGAGCAATAACACCTCAATAGCTGAGGTGCCAAGGGCGGTTGGTGCCCCTTGGGAACCTCCCCTTCTCTGAGCAGAAGGGGAGGAGGAAGTACAACAAGAGGGGTTGTGATTCGTTCTTCCATGTCTTGGATTCTGTTAGAGGGGGAGGCCTGGTGGCACTCAGAGGAAGGACAGCAGGTTACCGAGAAGAGACTTGATACCCTATGAGCATCTACAGGGGGAGGTAATCCCCCTCAGGAACAGTCATAGGGGAGGGGAATAAGGGGAAATGGGAGGGAGGGAAGAATGGGAGGATACAAGGGATGGGATAACCATTGAGATGTAACAAGAATAAATTAATAATAAAAAATAAAAAAAGAGGGGTTGTGAGAACAGGACAGGGAGGAGAGGAGGAATGGGGCTGGGATCAGGTTCAAAAGTGATTAAAAAATAACAATATTTTTTAATACATTTTTATTAATTTATACATATTACATCTCAGTTGTTAGCCCATCCCATGTATCCTCCCATTCCTCCCTTCCTCCCACTTCCCCCCTACTCCCCTCCCCTCCCCTAAGTCTGTGTCTGAGGGGGACCTCCTCCCCCTGAATATGCTCATACGGTATCAAGTCTCTCCTTGGTGACCTATTATCTTTCCTCTGAGTGCCACAATATTTTTAAAAACGGTCTAGATTACCATACATGGAGTAAAAGAAACCAATGTGAAGTGGCTGAGTGTTTATGATTTCTCTTTGAGACCTTCTAAAAAGATCAAAATGATGAAGGGTAAAATGACTTCCAGTTGTTGGGGATTAGGAAAGTTGAAAGGGCAGATAATTTTAGGACATAGACATATGTCCAGAGAGCATCTATGATGCTGTACTGGAGAATAAATGTCATTGTACACTTACTTATTGTACACCACAGAAGACATAGTACCATGTAAGACCAATGCAAATTCTAAGTGATATTTTTTTCAACTTTGTTTCCTCAACTGATATAAATTTACTTCTATTATGTCATATGTTGCTGTTTGGGTAGCTTATGCATATATTTAAGGCCATGAGCTATAGAATAGATACACACTTTCCTTTCAATTTTTATGTGAATCTAAAACAACTCCTACGAATGTAGTGTGTTTAACTAAATGGAAAAAGTTAAACAACAGAAAATCATGTTTTAACAGTTACTAAGTTACTAGAATGAAAACCATTCTTGGTCTAAATATTTAAATCTTCTGCTAAATCATTTAATGTAACAGTTGTTCTATTTAAGGACAACTAAAAACTGTCCTAGAAAAATCCTTATATAAACACTACACAAAACAGTTTTAGATTTTTACTGATGTTCTAAGAGCCTTGGGAATAGTGTAATTCAACTTTATTTCACTTTATTCTAAGCCAAACACACAAGAACTTGACCATGAAATGTCTTACAGGCATATGCTTTGAATGCTTTTTCCACAACCAGTAGCAAGCAGTAGTATCTTAAAAGGTTGTAGACACTTTGGGAGGTGTGGTCTAGCCTGTGGTACTGAGTCACAGAGACAAGCTGTGGAAAGTTGCATCCTATCCATCACCATCCTCAACTGCTTTTTTTTTTTTTCTGGAAGTCATGATGTGACTGTACTGCATCATCTTCTCTCTGCAGCAGTAGGTTGACATTTATGAAACCCTGAAACAAAATAGATGCATTCTCCTTTACATTACTTTCACAGATATTTTATAGACAATAATTATTGTGATAAGATATAGACCTAACAGGGACTAGGAAAATGTGATGCCTGAATCTATAGACTTCCTGCATTGTCTATGAAGTGTATCCTTTTTTCTAATGACACAGAAAGAAAGCATCTGATCATGCTTCTCACAAACTCTAATCTGGAGTTCAGGGATTTAAATGTCCTAAAAAGCTGTTGACAATTTCCTTAAGTAGATTATCTTCATTCTCAAGTGAAAAAATAAATGCCAATTCTTGATGAGTTAAACATCCACTAGTTGAAAATAAAATATTTCTTTCTCTCATAACCCATGATGAAGTCTTCTTTGAGTTGAAGTGAGAACATATGTATCAACATCCTGAAACCTTACATTATTTTGGAAAGTGAACCATGTAAATTGAAATGTAAAAATCTGTACTTTAGGGTTATAGCCAAAAAATAATAATAATTGATGATGACTCACATGTACTTGATAGATGCACATAACCATACAAATCTTGAAACAAGAATAGACAGAATCAATTTTATTTGTGTCTCGTATATTTCGATATTTTAATTTTTGGTAATATTATTTCATGAACACCACAGAAAATCAACATTATTAGCCACTGTGCATGAAATGTCAAAAATTTCTAGATTTGTTTCATTTCCCTTGAAAATTTAAATATTACCCAAAAGTTACGGTTCCTAAATAAACCATTTTAGACTGAATACCACACAGTTTTTACATACCTCCCTAGCATTAACAGTTACCATACTTGATTATGAAATCTGCCAAGCAGATGGAGGAATATTATTGTGAATAGTAATTAATTTACTATCTACTTAATTGAATCTAATTTACAAGTGTTCCAACAATTTATGTTTCTTTGTACTTACAGCAAAAGTAAACATGCAATTTTCTAATTGTTAAATTATATATGTAACACTTGCACTTATCATTACTTTTGACCTTAACTCTTACTAGAATATTAAATACTGTTAATAATACAATAAATGCAAATAAAAGGCACCTTGTATTCAAAGAAACAAAACAAAACAAAACAAACTAATAAAACTCTAAGCTACTGCTTTCCAGTAGAAAATCACATCTACTTCTGCTTTGTAATAAAATAATTTTAATTTTTCTTCAGCCTCATGTGAAAGCTAGGGGCCAAATGCTAAAGAACTTGAAAAATGACCCCAAATTCTTTTTAAAATTCAAAAGTCTGTATATATATATATATATATATATATATATATATATATATATATATATATATATATATAATGTGTGTGTGTGTGTATCCCACAAATTAAACACACAAAAAGACAGCAAAACCAGCTCAGTTGTGCCCAAGTCTGGTGGCTAAATGTTCCATAAAAGTCATTATTGCCTAATGCTAAAGTGAAGAGACGTGCATGGGAATAGATCTCCCTGAGCAGCAGTTGTATTTGAAAAATAAACCCTTCTCAAGTGTACCCAAACAGCCCCAGTGGGTGTAATTCACAGAACCAAGGTATTGTTCAGGACTGGCAAGGTAGTCCCAGTACTCTTTGAATAGCCTGGTATAGTCTGATTTACAGTTCCAGATGGAATCAGGTCTTCCGGCTAATTTGAAGAGGAAGAGACAAAGATACAAACAAAGTCTGTCATGTGTTAATAATAAAGTGTTGTTTGGTTTCCTGAAACATATTGCCAGGTGTGGGTCTACTATTACAATGATTCAGTGTTGAATGTCAGAAGATATCAAATCACAGCAAAATATCTTCAAACACTACCAAGAATGAAAATAACTTCGGTACTTTGTTTGTAGTTATTATTAGAATACTGAGTAAATAAACTAAATGAAAATATATGTTTAGGCTAGTTTACAAGTAACTTTATCAGAAACCACCAACTTTCTGCCCTTGCATTAATATAAAGCTCATTAACTCCACATTATTAAAATGTACAATAAAGTATTTATAATGAGTAATAATTGAGTACAAATTAATTTTTAGAAACTATGACCTCATAATTTTTTTACTTTTACCATATAGCACAGCCATTGGCTTTACCATAATCCCAAAGATTTGTTATTTTATATATCTTTGTAAATAATATAATAAATAAAAATATTGATTATTTTACTTTCTTTAATTCCATTAGTATAATTACCACTATTTAAGACAAAAGCAATTCATTCCCTTTCTTTGCAGCCTTTGTTTAGCCTAAGATGATGCAATGAAGATGACGGACTACACTACAGACATCAACTTCTCAGATTTTGGGGTCACAGATTCTTTTGGAAATGTCTTGTTTTTTGAAGTTTTCTCTCTGATGTCCTTTTCTGTTTACCACCTTATCTTCTGCAGACACCCAATATCTCTTGTTTATTACCAGTCCTTTCTATCCAGCCTGCAGCCTTGGAGTGTTGGCTTCTGCAAGCTCTAAGAACTGCCCTTTCATTGTAATGGCATAACTAGAAATGTTTCTGTGCATTTCTGACAGACTCAAAATTATATTTTAGGAATTTTAATGTCTTCTGTGCTCATAAAGTTCTCTGAGTAGTTTGTCTTCATGCTGCATTAGAAGATAAATTACTATTCTTGATGAAGTAAATACCCACTAAGAAAAAATAAAATAAAATACTTACTTGCATTCATTTATGTATATATGATACTTTGACTAAATTTTCATTCATGTATGGAAGTCACATCAGACAAATGGTAACATAGTCTGTACAAACTCTTTGCACACAGGTTTTCTTTTCTTTCTTTTTTAAAGGAGGCATGCTCATCTGGTTTTATTGTTGTTGTTTGGGTTTTTTGTTTTGTTTTGTTTTGTTTTGTTCTGGGATTGTTTGTTTTTAGAGACAGGTTTTCTCTGTGTAATAGCCCTTTCATAGGACTGTTTTCCTGGGGCCAGTGACATAGACTCATGGAATAGGGAGGTGATTGAGTCATGAAACATGGTTACTATATTACATGATTATGAATGTGTGGCTCTGCCGTTCCCTGATGCTTTGGATACTGTAATTGACAGGTGGAGCAAACACAATTCTAAAATCACAAGGTTTAGAAGTAGCTGACATAGGTCACTTTTCAATGGAATGCCAAGGGACTACAAGAAAGTAGATAGATAGGAAAAGGGAAATGCTACTGTGATTTATTTTGCCATGACAAAATTTCCATAGAAATCATCTGAGGGATATACTGAGAAAAAAACCCAGACATTCTATTAAAGAGGTAACTGACACACATGCAAAATAATAACAAACTGTAACTTCCCAAATATTTCCTGACAGCATATACTTAGTTGTGTTGAGTCAATACAGGCAATGCTCTAAGAATATAACCTGAAAATGACTCAAAACAAGCTATGACTACATTCATTTTACAGCTGAGGGAACCATAACAGAGAAACCAAAGCATCTCATACAAGGCTCGCAGTTGCTATGTTTGGTGATAAATAAATAAATATACAATAGCTCACTATATTATATAATTATGACTATTACATTTATATAATTATAGTATATAATGTATAGATAATATAATTATTTATACATTATATAAATATATTCACATACAATTTTATATAATAAATTATATATTTATATAGAGATGATTGAATGAAGGAATGAAAGTATGTATGCAAACAACTATGCAATCAACAAAGGTCACATTGAGAAATAAATGTCCGCTGGGTTTGATGTTACGCTCTGGGGAGTCCAGCACTGCGGAAGTGGGAGCAGAAAGATGGGGAGTTTAATGTCAGCCTTGGATACTGAGCACAATTCTATCTCAAAATGAGCTAAGGGTTGACAGTGCTGTGCAGTGACTAGAACGTGCAAGGCTTCCATTTGATCTCTAGGAGCACAAAAAGAGAAGTGTTGTGGTTTTCAGAACAAATAGATTCACCTACTAAGAGCAGCTAAACTAATTGTTTTGTGCGGTGATTGTAGGTTTTGTTATAAATTGTGACTACAGCAAATGCAGAATGGTATATTTGTTTCCATTTGATTAAGGATAAGTATTGTTTATTAACATGAACCCATTGCACATCATTTATTGTGAGCTCTCACATGCTATGTTTCACCATCTCTAAGCTGAAAACTATTTTGATTTTTTTAAAAAGATGAAGCAACTAAGGTATAGGCATGTAGAATAACTTGTCTCAGACGGCACAGCTAAATGAATATAGCTTTCACGTCCAGCTTAATCAATTCTAGAAGGTTTCCACATTGTCTTCTAAAATGGATTGGATCCAATTTGTCAGGAGTGTGATACGTAGATAGAAGAGGAGAAGCCAAGTCGAATTGATCCATATGTTTTCTTGGGAAATGATCAAAGTACTGAGGAAAAGGCCAGGACATGAACTTCTCAGGTGACCACCATGTAATAACTTGCCTCTTCAAGTCTCCACAGTACAGAGATAGTGTCAAAAATAAGTCTCAAATTCATTTTTAAAGTTACCAAAGGCTTCCAAAGTTCAACACAAAAGTTGTGTATTTGGCTTAGGGTCAACAATTCGCAGAGCAGACAAGTCTCTGTGGGTCCTGTTCACTATTTCTGTGCCTCGCCCTTTTCCCTAAAGAAAGAAATAGATGATTATTTGTAGTGATCCTTCTCCTTTAACACTCAATATACTAAGTGAAATAAAATTTGTCCTGGTGTGTAGACATTTTTCATCTTCAGAATGAACCTAGCACAGAATTTCCTTTGGAAGTTGATAAAGAATACAAATTAAGTGGCATTTGCAAGAAGTTGAAGACAATAATTTCACTTTTGCATTACAAGTCAGAAAAATATAACTCAGACAATTGGTTCAATATTTAAACTAAGGCCAAAATATTATGTGACATCCTGAGACCCACTTCTAGTGGTTGGGTTTTAGATGGCTATGCCATGGAATGTTGCCACAAACTGCAGCCTTCATCAAAGGGATTACCTTTATAGGTGTGAAGATTTTTACCCTCAGGGGGCTAATTTTCAATTAATGTGTAAACATTTTAATACAATAACTTTCAGTGCACCAAGGGAAAAAAGTATCAGAATCTTATTGTAGGCACTCAAACAATGGGCGGAAAATTAAATTTGCTCTTCCAAAAGACTGTTCAAGTTAATTATGAATGGGAATTGTTAAATGTGTGTGACAATGGATGCATATGACACATGAATTTGTACTGAGTAGTTACAAAAATACAGTTTTTATTGATTAAGACCAGTACTACTACTAGTAACTATATGTAATATTTAATATTTGTAATGTGATTTTATAGAGAACTACTTAATTTTTTCTCTCTAAAGAGGATTCTTTTTTTCTCTTGCTGTGACCAGAAAAATGCTTCAATTTCATCATTGCTATGGCTTTCTACTAGCCAGATATAGTCTGTGTACGGAAGACTGACATGAACTTATGACTGGCTGAACCTAGGACTAGCTTTGAGTACTCTAAGTCAGTCTGGCTCCATAGATATAGCATGCATCACTATCTATAATAATATGATCCATTTCATCTCTGCTTTTCTTTCATTTATGTATAATCTCTCATGGCTTTCCTGCATTTTATTCATCTTTCCCCAGGTAGGTTCAGTAATGTAACACATTCTAATTTAATCCTGTCTGGGGTGTGTTCCCAGGAGAGTTTAACTAATATGTTTTTCTAGCTCTTTCAATGGAGTGAGAGAAAGTATGGTACAACAATGCTTGCCAAGAAAAATCCCCATTAAGTTAAGTGATGATTTTTCTTTTGAAGTTTCTGATTTCAGAATCTATGTTAATAAAAATTGTTCCACCTGGAAACAAGATAGTAGGAGATTTTTTTGTATGCAAAAGAAATCTTGGAATGCTCCTGAACTGTATACACACTGTAAGAAACTTTAGATTTGTTAAGGAGAAAAGTAGCATGTGGTACTCACTATACAGTGGCTGTTATCAACACTGGAGGTGATGGGAAATTCCCATCGCTGTCCACAGATGGGACTTTATGTGTGCTATTTTTATATGAACCTGGCACTTACGCTTCCCATGGAATTATATATGGAAAATTATTGAAATATCAATCTAAGTTAGTATATTGTGAACCTAAGGAACTAGGTTCCTTTCAGGATATCAAGTGAGGATGTAAAACATCACAAGGTCTATGACAAGAGCTATAGCTTGGTTGGTGAAGTGATTCTCTGGTATCTATGAAGTACCGTATCTGATTCCCATCACTGCATAAACTTGTGGCAGTGTATGTCTATAATTCTGGAAAGAGGGCAGTGGATTCTGGATAATCAGAAATTCAAGCTCACGCTAGAAACTACAAAGTGAGTTTGAAGCCAGACTGGGATACATGAGAATGGCTTTCAAAGAACAGAACCAAAGCTGGGAGCCATGACATTTACTCATTTCCATTCAGATAGACCCTTCTCAACCATATCCACCACACACATCTACTTGTGATTTGCCTTCTTTTCCATCAAATTCACCTTTACAGCCCTTTGTTCTATAATGTATGTAATAATTATAGGTTCTTTTAGTTTTATTTCTCAGACTCAGGGACTGGTTTTCAAACTCAAAAGTGGATTGCAGTGTTTTCAGTGCCAAAGATCTCTTCAATCCATTTATATACACAGGGTTCACAGTTCCCAGTATTAGCCATGCATATTACAGTCTTGTGCAGGGTCAGAGTCACCAAAATATCTTTTAGTATCATCATTGAAAATTTATGCTTTTAATATTCAGTGGATTATATATTTAGAGCTTTTAAAAATGAAATATCAGGCTTTTAGACTTTAAAATGACCACCATCTTCTCATAACCCTCCACGTTTTTCCTCCTGCTAGTGAGGAAAATAAAATGACTCGAACCTATAGGTAAATATTGGAATTTCTGGTTTAAAGACATCTTTTGATATGTTCTTTCAGTGAAATCGTTGCAAAGGTCAAACTTCAGGGCCATGATAACACTGGTAAGATAAACCAATTCCAGGATGTATTGTTGGCACAAATCCTAGGTCTTATTCACCAGTGAAGAACTGAAGGCTAAAGACAGCCAAAGAATGTAGACCCCCAGCAGGTGGAGGTTTGTAACTTACAAGTATGCAGTCTGTGTGTCAAATCTATCCCCAAGGTCTGTATACCTAACGTAATTTCTCTGAGCCTTGTGTTCAAAGGTGGAAGAAACTTTAGGTGGAGGAAGTCAGCAAGAGATCATTAGTTTATTAAAAGTTTGTCCTCAAGGTGAACTGTTGGACCCTGAGACTTTCTTCTCTTTTGCTTCCTGCTCATGATAGGGCAGATTTTTCCATCTTTGGCTTCCATAGCCCTTGTTACCAGACACATCAATGAAATGCACAAAGGGATTGGTCTATGAGTCCCAGACAGGATCCTGTTAAACATGAAATCTAGAGCAATTCTTTTGCCATGTAAGTTAGTTATATCAGGCATTTAGTAGAAAGTTAATCCATCAAGCCAACCTCTTCTTTTCACAGGTTAAGAGGTGAGGTGGTTTGGTCAGGCTCTATCTCACTAAGTCTGAATCCCCCCAAGTGTTTTCTACTCTTATCTTCCTTTTGTCAACTCTCCTTAAAACCAAGATTGTTACGCATCTTGGGCTTTTTAAAAATCCTCTCTCATTGGGATCCTTAAACTTATATTAAAATTACTGTTTTTATATAATTCATTCAAGCTCAAGCACTATATGTATATGTATATCTATCTATCTATCTATCTATCTATCTATCTATCTATCTATCTATCTATCTATCTACCTATCTAAAACCTTTCCAGTGACCCTATATCCTCATCTCCTTTTTAGCTGATAAAAATCTTTGCTATCATTTCTTTGGGAAGAATAAATACATGCTCTGACCTGTTTGAGGGGTCACATATTGCTTCTAACACTTGCAAAAACCTGTTAGTGTATTAATGGAAGAAAGAAAGACATGCACAGGAGGTTTCTGGATACTTTAAAAGAGGATTAAAAGATACATAGAGGGAACAACAGCAGTTCCTTTCCCATGGTGTTCTTTTATTCATTTCTGTAACTTTTAATGAAAAAAAGGCACGATATTTGTCATTAGTAATGCTTCTAAAATAAATACCCTCGATCTAAGTTTTTTCTTACATTCATCATTTGGTCTATGTTTATATGTTAATATTTTTCTACATAAGTATAGTTTCATACCAGAGATATCTCCTGAACCATTTCAGGGAGTGTTTCCTCAATTATCTAGAGTGAAATATCTCTTTAAAAAAGCTAAGGAATATTTTTAATCGCTCTGTTTGGGACAAAGTAAGTAATAACATTGTTATTTTGGGGAACAATTTCTGTTGGCCTAAAACTAGCTTTCCTCTGAATTTGGCTTCCAACCAGCACTTAAATGCAGTGAATAGGTACACAATAAGACTTATAGGCTTTAGGTCATCTGTGACAGAAAAGGTTCTGCACTGAAGTTTGTTCCTTAAGGCTGATTTCTGGAATAGTCTGAACGGCTTTTAACACCCCAAATCAGGGCTTTTAGAGCAGGATCATAACTTCCTGCAGATGTAGATGCTTCAAGTTGGCTAGAAATCTGGAGGCTGAGGTTGAGATCTGCCTGCTCTCATAGCATTAGAAGGCTCACATGCTTCTCTTCGCTCACTAATGTTTGCCTGTGTAGGCTTCCTCTTGATCTTGCTTTTATTCATCTTGCTGCTTGCCCATGGTTTTCACAAGGGCAAAAATAAAGTTTAGTATCAAAGAGACACATCAGGGATAGATGTGATAAACATGTCAAACCCTTGCCAGTCAGTGGTCTATACGGGAAAGACTAAAATCAGGTGACTCATTTATATTCACCTGCATGTTTTCATTAGCATGGACCGAGATTTGGTAGAATTCTACAAAAGGGGGCAAGAAAAACAAAGCCTAACTTCTTATGAGAAATTACAGAATATTTTGTTTATCATTAACTATTTTGAGAATATATAATTATAGAGTACACTAGGCAACCTATCCTGAATAGCCCCACATTTTTTTCTAAATAGACATCCCTTCTTTATCAATTTTCAAAGCTTTTAAAATCATTTCCTGATAGACATTTCATTTTCTTTTCAATTTATTATTCATTCTCAATGTGTGTTTTGTATATCTAGCCTTTTTTTCTTAAGTGATATAGGTTACTATAGTATGGGAAGAATGTACACTTCTGTATTGCTGGGTTATTGTGACTTCTTACAATGATGAAGTTTAGTTTTCATACTAACTCTATGAATTCTAACGATTATTTTCGTTGGCACCTAGATATTTTTTTAAAAATGAGTTTAATTTTTAAAACTTTAATCCATACTCTGAACTATTATTCAATATTGTTGGTAACATTGGCATTTTATAAAATATAGTATTAGTCTGAATATAATGATAGTGGTTATTCATCTGCAGGAAGTTATTTGATAACAGAGCTCTGGGAAAGCTACTTCTCAGAGAACTATATCATTGAATATTATTTGACTCAAAGGCACAAATGAGCTGAAAGCATCAACTTCTTGACAGGCAGTTATCTCCAGAGTAGAAACTTTGAGACACCTATGTCCTATATATTTTCAATATATAATATTTTCTTAGTCGAATGTATAAACATCAGAAAATCAGTGACTGAATAAATTTATGCCATAACTAATGATGTCAAAAGCAAAGTGTGTGAAAGTAAAAGAGACACACTAAAATTATGAGACCACAGTCTTGATTTTATGTAAGATATATTTATTAATTTTAATTTATGTATGTGCAAGTCTGCATGTTTTTATGTCTCTGTAAGTCTGTATGTTTTTATGGATATGACATGCATGTAGATCCACACAGAGGTCAGAAAAGGGTTCCATATCCCCTAAAATTGTAGTTGTGGCTATTGTGAGCAACCTGATGTAAGGGCTGGGTACCTTACCTGGGTCTTCTATAAACACAGTATGTGCTTTTCAGCCCTGAGCCATCTTCCCAGACCAACATTTCAAATTGAAAATTCTTAATATATATGTATAAATATGTGTGCTTATTTCATCTGAAAACCTTGTACATATATTTTAATAGTGAGCAAGAAGCTTAAGTTGGATACTTAATAATGTCTCTGATATTTGTTCCTAAAGAGGAGAATCATCAGCTAAGAATATTATTCTTATATACAAGTCAGTATCTAGTATGTGCTTAAGAAACACTTATCAAGTCATAATACTGACCTTAGCAATATGAGAAAAATCTGTACTGTGAGGAGTCTTACATGCATCATCTTGGAGCTCTGGTGAATTTCATTATTGAATCCTACTTATAGAAATGAAAACCCAGTTAATAAAGAGTAAATAAATTTCCCAACAGCAAGATAGATAGCAAGTCTCTTAAAATGAGAGGACTTTTGAAGCTTAGGAAAAAAACTTCAATGAACCATTTTCTATGCACTTCTAATTTCAGTCAACTTCAAGTGTCAGTTGGATGTTTGAGCATGCTGTTTGTTATCTGACTGAAAGGAAGACCCTGGGAGACACAGGCAGTAGGCTTCATAGGAGCAATGTACGGACTACGTCAGTAAGAAGTCAACTATTTTTGGGTAGAATTTCTGGCTATTTAAGAATGGAAGGAGTCATTGCTATCATAATACCTACCAAAGTAGGCTAAACAGCCAAACAAATCAAAACTGGTAAAAAAACTTTCTTTAATTATTCATGAGACATGATTTGCAAAATTCAACCTAAATTCCTATCTCAAATCATTCCTAGGCAAGTTATTAAATAATCAGAAATACATTTTCATTGCCATCAAATTTACATAAGTGATTTTATTAAGCACTGCTTACTAAAGTTCTTTTAAAGAGGGATTAAGGCTGAAACAGAGTTTTAGGAATTTTAGGACTTTCTTTGGTGTCTTAAATTGCTGCCCAGTTACAACTCTATTTTACCAATCATCACAGGAAATAGAGTTATAATGATCTACATGGAAACAGATTTTACTCACACGTAATTTAGAGTCTAGATTTAAAAAACACTGTGAAGTTGTTTGACAAATTATTACATGAAAACGATATAACAACTAGCTACACACTGAGATGAATGTTTGGTAAGGACAAGTTATTTTAAGAAAAGATTATAAGAATAATTCTGGCTTGGTGTCATTCCACAGTATTTAAAATACCAGTACTTGAGAGGTGAAAGCAGCAGGTTCTGAAGTTTAAAGTCACCTTCTGCTATATAGAAAATTGAATTTTCAGGATAGCCTAGGGTACATGAAATGTTTCCTATAAAAAACATTAAGAAAATAAGAAAAGGAAGGAGGAAAGGAAAAAGGAAGGACACACACACACACACACACACACACACACACACACACACACACACATCACAGGAGAGGCAGAGATGCAGGGAGAGAGAGAGAGAGAGAAAATCAGAGAGAAAGAGAGAGAAAGACAGAGAGAGATTCAAATACTAAAACAAATTTTAAGAAATTTCCCTAGAGATTAGCCATTTGAACAAGCACACATAATTAACACACACAGCTTACACAAGCAAGGAAGCAAGGAAGAAAAAACCCACTGGTGATAAAGACACAGATAACACATTCCATACAAAAATAAAAGAGTTGAATAAGAAGGCCTGAGTAAAGACATGGAAAAAGCACAAAAAGTGGGGGAATATAGGTGCACAGTGCATGATGGAAGCACAGCTAAGTTGGAAACAAGGATTCAGCCAACCATTTAGCTTTATGCCCTCTTAGGATGCATGGATAATATATATCCCTCTACTAAAATAAGTTCTTAGCTTCTCATAATAACACAGACCTGTAATACCAGTATTCTAGAGACAGAGGCAAGATGACTTCCCAGTCGACAAATCCTATGCTGCATGGTAAGACCCTCTCTCAGAATCAAAACACAATTATTTTATTATTATATATTATTCAGTAGTGTGCCAGGCAACATGCTACATCCATGTTTTGATATAAACAAACAACTACTGAGCAAGAACTATCACATGAGCAAAGCAAGAATATTATTTAATATGTGATAAAACATTAGAGCAATAGTTCCATTTCTCAGACAAGAAAAGAGGTTGCCACCCATTTGAACTTGCAAAGATTTTCATTATGTTTGATTTACATGTTCCTAAACATCTTATGCTTTTGTTTTCTTACTGCTCTTGATTATACAACAACTTACAACAACTGCAAGAATTGTAATATGAAATTATTAGCTGGAAACAGAGCTAACACGACAGTACAACTGTCCAATTTGAGTTTAGACCTCCTTGATTATTTCTGGAGATCCTAACATTTATACAAATAAGCAATTAAGATACATTCATTTTTTTCATAAGCTCTCAGAGACAATGAATACCAAGGAAGAATTAATTTACCTAAACATCCATCTAATATAAAATGCCCTTACTTTTTATTCTGGAAACACGTGTTTCAGAGAGGAAGAAAAAAGAATTTTAAGATATTGTATTAGTTTAAACGTGATTTTTTCCATTGTTTAAATGTTTAATATTCCCCACATGTCGAGGTGTGGGAGGCAAGCTCTAGAAATAGGTAGATGATGCCCAAGTCCACGGTGAAGCACTCTGCCCTGACTATGCCCTGGTGTTAGAAGACTCCTGCCATGTTCTCTCATTGCAAGAACAGCACAGACCCTACAATCAGGAAGGAAGAACTGAAGTCAGCACTAACCGACACAAGGGCTTGTATTTATTTGAGCTAAAATTAGCACAAATATGCTTCTACAGACACAGAGATATGTGTATGCACACGCACCTGCACACACACAGAAACACAAAGAGATAAAGTGCATCACTTTTACTATAACCACTAAAATAAACAAATTATGAAAAGGGACCGAGATGAAAGCCCGTTTAATTAGCACAACCCACCTATATACTTTTGATTAATCTAAAAACAGGAGTGGGGAGACTTCTGTAGAGCCACACAGGACTGTGACCGTAAAGTGGACCCACAACTTATTCCAAGACTACGTTATTCCTATCACTTTGACCACAGCTTCCGGGTGGAGCATCCCAGACTAGCCCAGTCCTGCAACACCAAATCTATCCTGCACCAGTGTTCCTTGACTGGTAGAGCACAGACTACTGTGTATCCAGGGGGGCCTGGAATATGGCTCAGAAGTTTAGAGCCCTGGCTGCTCTTCCAGGAGACCCATATTTGATTCTTATATTAACTTCTGTAACTTCACTTGGATGCCTTCTTCTGACTTCTAAGAACACCAGGCACACATGCGGCACACAGATGTACAAGCACGCAAAACATCTACAGACATAGAATACAAAATGCATAACTCTTTAAACTACACATAGGAGCAGAGATATATTAAAAATAAAACATCAACCCTGAAATATATTATCAAGGGCTAGATGTATATAATGTTTGAAAGATATGTTGAAGGCTAAAATCCTTTGTGGCATATTTTTACACATTGAACCTGAACATCAATCAAATATATATTTTAATTATTAACTATTAACTAAGCAATGGTTTCAACTACTTTTATCACATTTATGCTAATAAAATATTGGTGTGTTGAGGGCTTAACAAAGACACTCAGTTTAGTGCACAGATTTCAATTTTAAGAATGCTTATACTAGAGAAAGCAAGTATACATATAAAAATTGTCATAATATTTTTATATTGTGAAATACTAAAAACATATCTTCTGTTTAATACATGTTAGTAGTTAAATAATGACTCATCTGCTACATGCAACCATCTATCTTTTTGATGTCATATGTAGGAATAATTTAGTAATAAAAAACTGCTAATATGAAATTATAGATGCAAATGAGATAAGAATATAAATCTGAAATGTTGAACTTTAATAAAAATTTTTTTATTAATTTATTCTTGTTACATCTCAATGGTTTTCCCATCCCTTGTATCCTCCCATTCTGCCCTCCTTCCCATTTTCCCCTTATTCCCCTCCCCTATGACTGTTGCTGAAGGGGATTACCTACCCCTGTATATGTTCATAGAGTATCAAGTCTCTTCTTGGTAACCTGCTGTCCTTCCTCTGAGTGCCACCAGGTCTCCCCCTCCAGGGGACATGGTCAAATGTGAGGCACCAGAGTACGTGAGAAAGTCATATCCCACTCTCCACTCTACTGTGGAGAATGTTCTGACCATTGGCTAGATCTGGGTAGGGGTTTAAAGTTTACAGCCTGTATTGTCCTTGGCTGGGGCCTTAGTTACTAAGGAAAGAATTATAGAAGAAAAATAATGTGCTACCAGTGGCAAACTTCTTTTAATTGCTTTAAAAACTTTTCCTTTTAGCCCTTAATTTATTTTCAAAAACATTTCTTTTTATAGGACTCTAGAATGATCATTTAAAGACTAGAAATATATGTTTCAAATTACATGAGTAGATACATACATATTTAAGTTCAAATATGGAAGAGCATGTTGCTATCCAGTAACACACACTAGTGTTTCCATGTCCTGCGCTCTTCTGGGAAGTCCACTAGCTAGATATATTTAGTAATACAAGAGCCTGGTCAACAAAGACAGACAAGCAGGGCCATAAGAATGAAGACAGACTTAGGGATGTAGCTCAGTGGTTGAAAACTCACTTAGTACATATAAGGCTTTGGTTCCTATTCCATGTTCAGCAAACACATGTATTTATATCTCACTTACCATACTTGTGTGAAATGGCCTCTAAAATGTTTATTTATTCAAGTGTGATGTAGCAGTTAGTTCTAAGTAAGAATGCTGGTTCTACAAGCCATGGGTTTAAAAAAAATCATATTTTTACTTATTTCATAAAATATCCTTTCATTGAGGAGGGATGTTTCCAGGAGGCTATACTCTGAGCTACCTCTGTCAGGCTTTAAAAAAGTTATTCTCAAACACATCGTTCTATCAATGCTTGTACTTTATGAGATGTTATCACGTTTCTATTTTTATACAGGTAAGAGGTGTATTCCTTACTCAAACATCTGAGTCGCATTGACTTACTAACAGTCCTGTTATTTTGTAGGATAAACATCAGTCTTTCACTTAGGAATGTATTTTAGGAACATATGTGGAAAGATTCAATAGGTTGAGATGTGTGGATCATAGCGAATCATTCAGTGCCTAACATTTCCTGCTTTTAGTTTACCTGAGTTGTATTTAGCCCCACAAAACTCAAACATCTTTTAAAACCGTTACAGAAGATACTGATGGAAGAGTCTTTATCACAGAAAGATCAACTGCAATAATCAATCAGCTCATACATATAGTGACTCAGCAAAAGATAATAATGAATAAAAAACACTTCTCAAAAATTTAGTATATTACAAAGTTCCTCCAAGCTCTCCTACTGACCCATCATTCTTTTGGTTTCTCTGTCATTCTCAGCTTCTAGATTTTGTCATGAAACAAAAATGGATACTTAATTAAGATATTTTCATTAAGTCATTTCATAAAACAATGGATTCAACAATTGGTTGACCAATCTTTTATAAGACAAATCAATTTATTTTGCAGAACATTTTAAGTGACTATATGTAAATTAAAAAACATGGTCAAACTGCCTCAACATACTGTATATTAATCTACTTAGCTCTCTACTTGAGAAAGTTAAATACAGTTAATATTGCAAAGTATAGATATGACATAAAACCTAAGAAATACCTATCCTCGCACATAGTAGGGTATTAAAAATTAAGAGTCATAATAATGCATGTAGGCTTTTTTTTAATAGAAAGGAGTTTAAAATAAGCTTCCTGTACCCTATTTTTAGCATGCCAAATATTAATGCATGATTTGGGGAAGGGAAAGAAGTCTGTCAAAAATACTTTAAATTTAAGTTTGCAAAAGTGTTGAAAATAGCAATGAACTTATGTATAGCTGATGGGTAAAAGTAGTTATGTCTATGTAATTAGGTTGAGAAAGCTGGTATCTATCAAAATATTTCCTCAATCTCAGCTGAACATACTGCTACTTTCCTGCAAACATACACAGTATATCTGTGATGTAAATTAGCATATTTTCAGCATCCCAGAAGAAATAAGAGCAGTTAAAAGACAGAAAGGTAATCAGTCATTAGCCTTAAAGAACAATTTCAAAAACTTGTCTTCTTTATCTTATTTTTTTTTCTAAGCTTCCACAACAATTTGAATGTAAGACTTAAATAGGCAAAAAGACTATAGTCACATGCTTGTGCACAGCATAAAGGCTTTCTGTTGATGAGAAGTTAGCAAAATTGCATACGTTGGAAGTTGAAAAAGTCAGGGAAAGACAAGAAAGGAGAAAACATGACTCTGCCCAGGCTAGAGACAAGTCATGGAGCGAAGTGGGTAGTAGGGGCAGTAAGAAACACCATTTTCCTGATAGATGGTAAAACAGCAAACAGGAAGAGATAACTTCCAAGCTTTCAGAGGAAACTGTGATATTTGAAATAATCATAAGTACTGTTTTTTCTATTCAGTGTGTGGTAGAATGCCTCCGTGTCTCCTCCTTCCTCCATACTCTTCACATAAACAATCATGTATTGTCTTCTGAAGTTAGTTATAATTGCTTCTGTTCTCTCCCTTGTTATGTTTCACTGTGGATTTTTACAACCATTTGTGACATACGTTCTTCTATACAGGTGTACATAATAAGTTTATATATAATCATACCGGTATATATTTGCCTACATTTACCTGAGTATTTCTGATTTTTCTTGCTCATAGATTCACATGAGAATACAAGCTTCTTATCTTCCAAGGACGCTTTTTGTATAGCTGGGAATACTTTAGTACTTATTTGAAAAAATTTAATTTTAATCTTATTTATTACGTAGCATACTGTGTACCTTGGATGGAAAATAGGATGATTTTTAATTTGTAAGTAACCAAAATTCAAGGAATGTGGATAATTTATGGATGATAAATTTATGTAACAGGAAGGCTAATACTATTGACATCTTGTTATATGCAGAACAATTTAATATGCAACTCTAACCATTAAGGAATACATTTTCCACTTTAGAAATGACCTATAGAATGGGATTATTATATTTTTACAAGCTATTATGTAACAACACTATCTTACCTTTCATTTCAATCCCCTAAAAATAAATTAAAATGTCCTCAGTGTTAACAAAAATATGAAAAAGCAAAATTGTAAGCAGAACGTGACAAATTCCTGGCTTGAGTTTCACCTGACTACATCTATACTTGTAGCTTCATCTTTCTACAAATCTGGCACAACACTAGAATCCTTCTTATCCTCGGGTCTACAGAAACTACTGCTAACCACAGAAGGTAAACGTAGATGGAACCAGATTTACAGGAATATACTTAATGAAGATTAATAGAAATGAATACAATTTAAATGAACAAAAGATGCTGGAAAAAAATGTTAAATGATCTGGAAACAAAACCCAGTCAGTATAATAACAAAAAAGATTAACATGCATAGAGAAGGATGTGTTGATGATAATTGGACTAAGAACACAGATTGAAAGTAGACAAGGTCCATATGAACAAAGGTAACTACCTTAGGTTTTGTAGATACCGTTAGTACCCTGACAGCATTGCTGAGAGTTTTTTATTCATATACTCCAACCATTTCCAGCTGTTATGTTCATGCCTAGTTACTGAAAGACGGTGGGATCATAATCAGCTATGTGACAAAATGCGATCAAGTGAGCATTCCCTAGTGAGTGACAGATGACTAAAGTCAATTGGTGGATAAATACCCTCCTTTTAATGTCAGTTTAGGTGTGTACATTCTGCATTTAGCACTGTTTTACGGTTTTCCTATAAGAATAAGTTCTACATGGTTTCAGGGTTAACTAACTTGATAAGAATCCTTTAGGTACCACTTAACTCTCCCCCACCTTAAGTGTCTTCTGAAACACTGACAACAAGCAAAGCACTCTTGATACTTTATAGCTGTATCTGTGCCTGAAATGTACAGCTTCATTTTATTCTTCTATTGTAAACAACTTCTCTACTACACATCATATGCATTTATACATATATGTGTATGTGTATATACATATATATATATATTAACTTTCAAATAATCTTAAATACTCTACTCTTGCCTCACTGTAGTGTCTAGTAGTACATAAGTTTAATTATAGTAAAACCCAAACTTTATGTCAATTCTCTCCTTAGGACTTGTTTCAATATTCTTTACTTATAAAATAAGTATTATTATGATCAGTATAAAATATTCATAAATTATAATCTGGCCCTACATTTGAACTCTTTTTTTTAACCTCCCATGATTATTCCATCTGTCACTGAAATAGATGAACTGTGCTTTGGTCATGCAAGGACATTTTAGAATTTATTGCTGTTACTTTTACATAGAAAAGTATGCCTTTCTTCTTTGTCTTTCTTGGAAACTTGAAGTAGTCTTTCAAAACGTATCTAGAAACTTCCAGTTTTGTGTGATGAAACCAGAGTTCAGGGACCCCTAGGATTCTGTTCCTCCTCTCGGGATTTAACCTGTCTCATGTGAGGACATCTGCAGGGTGCTGAACATGTCAGGAACACACCATTGCCATCTCTCCTTGGAAAATGACAATGATGACTGATTTAAATCCCTTGGACTAGAAACACATCACCAGACCAATTACCCAAGGATCCAAAAGGTACATTATACACGCCTCTCTAACACTTTGACACCCAAATACTTCTCCATAAATAAAATTTGCACATGTTGTACAATATAACATATAATGCATGTGACATTCGAGGCTATCTCCCTTATAATTTATCTTCAGAATAAGAAAATACACTTTTTTCAAGGGAAGAATCATCCTCAGTCTGTTTCCATTCTCTCACAGACCTTTCCTGAAATCTGAAAGAAGCTAAAAGTAGCTTAACCTACTTCACAATTTTGCCTCAGGCCAGCCCTAAGTGGAAGTGCTACCAATGGAAAAGAATTCTACTTAAATCAACACAAAATCAGGTTGTACATCTGTATGCTCTATGTTTAACTATGTGTTCCTTGGATAACATATTAGCAAACAGTTTTTAACAGTTAAAAAAAAAAGCTCACTTTATGGGACAATTAAAGCCACAGAGTGGAAAACAGAGGGGAGAAATGTGTGGGTGTGACAACAGAGCTTTCTGTCCAAATAACCAAGCAAGCAGATAAAAGTTGACCTGTCAGCAATGACAGGAATTATCTAGCTCCAAACTCATCAGACTTATTAGAAGGCATCTACGCCTATGAAACTGTGGAACTGGTATAGAGGACCATGCAAAGTTGAGTGGGGAAAAATGTAACTCCTTTGTATTACATCTTTTGTAGGACTGAGGTTTGAAATTGTGGTATTTTAAAAGGTCCTTCAGAAAATTTCAGTTTGGTTCATGTCAAATCTGGTTAAATGGTTAAAAGTTCATGCTGACAGGTAAGCCTGTTACCAGGGCTTTAATTATTTCCAAGGCTCTCTAGGGAGTGGACATGCTGCCACCTAATTAAAATGAACCTTTCTTTTCCTTTTCTTTTTTGAGCAAGTCATATTTAAGTCACTGATTCTAAACATTTCTTAGGCTGCATCTCATGGTTAAGGTCTGTCTGCAATTCCAACTCCTTTTCTTTATTTCAAGTATTTATTTTTAATTTATTCACTTTACATCCTGATCATAGCCCTCTCTCTGGTCTCCTTCCAGGCCCACCCTCCCGCCCTCTTTCCATTCCCCTCCCCAAGTCCTCAGAAAGGAGGAGCCCTGCTCCCCTATAAATTGACCCCAGCCTGTCGAGTTTTATCAGAGGTGCCCGCATCCTCATCTTCTGCAGCCTAAAAAGGAAGAAGTGATTTAAATAAGGCAACTGAGTTCATGGCACAGAAAGCTGTGTTCCCCTTACTAAAGGACCTATGTGTAGTATCTTGGTTTTACGCTAACAAAGCAAAGGAAAGACATGTATGAAATAAACTGTAAGTCTCTGAAGAAAGAAGTTGAATAAGATGTCAGAAGGTGGAAAGATCTCCCATGCTTATGGATTGGTAAAATTAACATAGTAATAGTGGACATCTTACGAAAAGCAATCTACGGATTTAATGCAATTCCTATAAAAATAACAACACATTTCTTTACAGAACTTGAAAGAATAATTCTCAACTTCATATGAAAAAAAAAACCACTATAGCCAAAACAATCCTGTACTTTAAAAGATCTTCTGGAGGTATCTCCATCGCTGATCGCAAGCTGTACTATAGAGCAACAGTAATAAAACCAGACTGGCATAGAAACAGACTGGTAGATCAATGGAAATGAATCAAAGACCCAGAAATAAACCCACACACCTATGTACACTTGATTTTTTACAAAAATAGCCAAAACCATACAATTGAAAAAAAGATAGCATTTTCAACAAATGGCCCTGATCTAACTGAATAGCTACATGTAGAAACATACAAATATATATACTCATATATATATGTCACCCTGCACAAAACTAAAGTCCAAGTCAATAAAAGATCTCTACATAAAACCAGAAATACTAAATCTGTTAGAAAAAAACTTAGGGGAGATCCTCGAATTCATTGGTAGAGGAGACCATGTCCTCAACAGAACACCAGCAGCTCAGGCTCTAAGATCAATAATTAATAAATGGGACCTCGTGAAACTGAAAAGCTTCTGATAAGCAAAGGACACTGTCAATAGACCAAAAGGACAGTCTACAGACTTGGAAAAGATCTTCACTAGACCAAAATCTGACATAGGGCTAATATCCAATATATATAAAGAATCTGAGAATTAAACACCAACAAATGAAATAATCCAAATAAAAATGGGGTACAGAAAATTCTTAACAGAGGATTATTGAATGGCCGAGAAGCTTAAAGTCCCTAGTCATCAGTGAAATGCAAATCAAGGGGACTCTGAGATTCCATCTTATACCTATCAGAATATCTAAAACCAAAAACCCAAGTGACAGCACATACTGGTGAGGATGTGGAGAAAGGGGAGCAATTCCAACTCTTTAAGTGGCTGAGGCAGGTAATCAAGTTCATGATTTAATAAGACCCTGCCTCAAAAAATAGATGGGCTAGCTAAAAAGAAGATATTGCATAATACTATAGTGATTGAAAAATCACACACAAAACAAAATTTATAATCCCCAGCTTCAAAAAAAAAAAAAAAAACAAAAAAACAAAAAAACAAAAAACAAAACCAAAACCAAAACAAAACAAAACAAAAACAAAAACAAAAACAAAAAAAAAAACCCACATCCTCACCTTGGAGATATAAATGATCACTTTTGATGCCCGAACTTCCAGGTGAACTAAAGTGATGAGGGCCCTAGCAGTCCTTTACAAAGCATCCTAGCTGCCTAGTAGAGGTTTTTGCCCACAAACCATCACCTGATAAATGATTTCTCTGTGAAGGAAAGTGCCATCACACATCACACCTAGAGCACTAGAGCCCAATAATCATCACATTCATTTTCGGAAATAAATACCAAGGACGGAAATAATGCCCACATTTGTTTATTTATTTATTTTTTACTTATTCCATTGAAAATACACACATCCTAACCAACTAAACTTGATTGTGAAACTAAACTATCGGGTCTTCAGAGACTTGAGAATGAATAAAACTTAAATGGCTGAGTGAACTGGTAGTGCAGGTTGGCAGCTTCCAAAATGAAAAAATGACTGAGACAGTTTACTGCCTGAACAGTCAGTCACTCAACACTATAACGTTGGAGCCTCATCTTTGGCCTTTTAGCCCAATATCTCTGCCAGATTTAATCGGGAGGCAAGAACTATTGAGGACTTGCTTACCCTGCCTTGGCAGAGTTCGACCACCAACTCTGCCTGCATCTAAGCTTGCCCATTGAATTTCATTCAGAAATTTAGACCCAACAAGACAGTTTACTTCAAGTTTGAAAAAAAACAAATAGCCAAATCCCTATGAATGTAACATTTATATAACTCGTGATTATCTCATGGTTCTCCCTGATGTATGCAGTTGTTTTATTCATATGTAATAAAGTAAATGTATATGTTAAAAAAGAAAAGAATATACACCTTTCATTTCTCCTTCATTTAATAATACTACAGCTAAGCAGGTACTAGGACTCATGGGTTTTACTTCACCCAAAGAGACATTTGAAAGCCATGAGCCTAGCATAGCTGTCCTCTGAGAGGCTCCATCCAGAAACATATGGAAATAGATGCTGAGACTCTTAGCCAAACATTGGGCAGAGCACAGGAAGTCTTTTAGAAGAGTTGGAGGAAGGACAGAAGGACCTAGAAAAGACAGGAGCTCCACAGGAAGACCAACAGAGCCAACCAACCAGTGGCCACAGGGAGACTGAAGCACCCCACAAGGACCATGTGTGTAATGGCCCTAGGTACCATCCACAGATGTAGAAGATGGATAGTGTTCTCATTTGATTCCTCTATGAAGGTGAGCAAAGGCTGTTTCTATTATGGGTTCTGTTGCCTGCTTTTTGATCACTTATCCCTGGTGGGCTGCCTTGCCAGGCAATAGGGAAAGAGGATTGCTGAGATGGATTGTTGGGAAGGGGGTCTCCCCTTTTTCCTAGGAGAAGTGGAGAATGGGTAGGGGCAGAGGGAGGGAAGGTGGGACTGGGAGGAGAGAAGGGAGGGGGTTGACTGGGATTTAAAATGAATAAGTAAATAACTAGATAGATGATAAAAGTGATGATGTTTCTTCAAATCTTGAATTAGAAACCTTCAGACAGCCATAATTCACCACATCAAGGTATATTACTATAATTAAAAATCTGTTATTATTAATTATTATGAAATAAATAATGTGTTTGGTGAATGAGTGTGTGCATTATCCTCAGATCTATATAATAAAGAATGCCAGGAAATGATTCTAGAAAAATTATGCAAGTAAAACTTATCTCATATATAGTGGTATTAGCAGCTGGAAAAAAATCCTAGTGTTTAGGCATATCCAATGGTAATGAGATATATTAGAGGTCAGGTTATTTCTAAAAATGTTCAGTGACTGTACTAGAGGTTCCAAAGTGGGCAAATACACTGAGGCAGGCAGGGACAGTTTCATCAATATAGGAAAGTGGAGTCTGGTTCGACTGATCTTAGTTTAGACATGGTAATTTTGTGCCCTAACAAGAAAGTGGGCGGAATGGAAAAGTAGCCATCCAGAGGCTCGATATTTAAAATGATGAAATATTTCCCTAAGGAGGAGAGGGCGACAAGTTAAAGAAATCTGGTTATTCTGTGGACAACCCTTTTAGGGCATTGAAAACACAGATACATTTAGTATGATAGGCTAGGGGCCTGGCTCGCTGGCTAAAGGTCCTTACTTCATTAAGTATGACGCATGATTGAAATCCAGAGGACCTACATAGTCCTAGATTCAGTATATTTGACCATTCTCTGACTGCAAGCCAGGAGACAAAGATACAAAAGCCATGAAAGGTGGAGAGTCATCTAGTTGAGTAGTTGCCATGGCAAAATATCTAGAAAAAAATTTTTTTTAATTTAAGTAATTCTAGAAAGGCTTTCAGTTCTAGAAAGGCTGATGTCAATTGGAGATCAATTTGTGGGATGGGCAGGATTAAGGAGAATTTGACAGAGTGAAAACTATGTGCATAATGCATTGTACAAAATTATTTTCATATATATGCATACACACACACACACATCCACCTAGTGGTATCCCAACAATTTTTATTAACTAGAATACTTTGAATTTGTTTCTACTGGATTTTTGGTGTTTTATTTTGTTGTTGTTTTGTTTTGTTTTTCACTTTCAAAACAGCACAGAATTAATTATGCGCTATATTGAACACTGTATTTTAAATTTGTCTTTGTGTTACATGATTTTTTCCAGTTATGTAGTACTATCCCTTGATATCTAGGAAGATTGTTCCCAGAATCATCATCTTTAAAAAAACAGAAAGCTCAAAACAAAACAAAATAACTGCCGTGGATGATAAGCCTCTTCTGTAAATTTCAGGAGTTTGCAAATAATAAAGGCATGTCTGCTATTTACTTTAAGTTGTTTCTATGTTGCTTATGTAACGTAGGCCGTGTAAATATGTGCCTTGCTGAACTGTTTAAAACATTATAACAAGCATATGTATCTGTATATGCTCAGTAAAAACCAGTTTAAAAATATCTTTGATCAGAAGTTAGTCAAAACTGAGGACAGGAAACTTGCAGCTATGGGAAAATGACTGCAATTTATCATTATTTTATTAGTGAAATTATCTACACCAATCAAGGCATCCAGGATTAAATTCAGATTTTACTTCCCCTAAATTCACCTTTATGACATCAACATTTCCTTATGATTTCTAAATAGTTTAATTTTTTCATCAATATGTCATCACTCTTGTCTATGGGTATTTATGTCTCAATACAACGAAAATAGCCTACCTTTCCTCTCTCTGACTCAACAACTCATTTCACTTGTCAGGGAAAGGATGTGGATGGGTTTTCTTTTCTTTTCTTTTCTTTTTTTTTCCTCTAGCTACATTTCACTTAGAAAAGTTTGCCTTTTGACTCATGTAACTGAGTAATTATCTCAAAATGTCTTCCAATGTACTAAGAAAATAACCTGGGCCTCCTCTTGTTTTATTTTTGGCATTATTCAGAGAGATGGGACAGAATACCTCATAAATTTGCAGATATATTTTTAAAAACCATTGAAACCAATCTTCTTAGTCTTCAACTTGAAATTATATCTTGGGAGGTGTGATACAGTACAAATCTTTCCAAACTAAGTGGGGGTGGGGAGCAGTGGCATAAAAAATTAAGGCTAGTTTGATATAAATATTTTAAAAATTCAAATATATGTTTATTGATAATTTGTAAAAAAAAAGTTTATTTCCACTGCCCCACAACTATTCTTTATATGTATTATATATAATATATAAGGTAGTATATATGTTCATTATAATATTTTAAAATATAACAATCTCAATATATACTAAGACTTTTAATTATGCTCACAAAGATAATCAAGAACCATTCTTCCTGAAGTATGGCCCTCCCCTCCCCCAGTCCTTCTTTGTCATCCTATGAGGCATCACTCAATAATTTGGCTTGATGTTTTGGTCTAATTAACTCTAGGTAGACACAAGGAAAGTATATAATTTTTATGATGAATAAAATGAATAATTTCCCCCACAGGCTCCAATATTTAAGCCCTTTTCTTCCATAACTTGTCTTAGTCATAGTATTGTATCATAGCGGTAAAAAAAGTAATGAAAAAAATCTGTATATTGTGGTGTGTAAGGTAATCCAGAGTGTCAATGGTTCAATCCACAATAATCTACTCATGAAACCTGAACGAAATCTGCTTGAGGCAGGGCTGGTTGGGGCTGTCTTTGGTTGCTACCTTGGTGTTGCTGTATTACTGAGGTGTATGTTAACAGCCTTCGTTATATCTGTGTAGGGGGCCAAGGGCCAGTTCATGCATGCTCTTCAGTTGGTACTTTTTGTCTCTGTAAGCCTCCATGGGTCTAGGTTAGATGACTCTGTTGGTCTTCTTGCAGCATTCTTGTCCCCACTGGGTCCCTCTATCCTTCCCTAACACTCTTCCACAAGACTCCCTGAGCTCTGCCTAATACTCGGCTGTGAAACTCAGCATCTGATTCAATCAGGTTCTGGAGAATGGGTTGGGGATGGCTCTCAGGGAATGGTAAAGTTAGGTTCCTGTCATGTGGGTTCCCTAGTAAGTTGAGCAGGTGTTGTCTGTGACATGGACTGTTGCCTGCTTTTTATCACTTTGCCCTAACCAGGCATGCCCTATCCCTCACAGGATGAGAATGCACTCAGTCCTGATTTGACTTGATGTGCTTGGTGGGTTGGTGGGGAGTACACTTTTCTGACAACAAGGGGAGAGGGGTAATAGGGTAGGAGGGAGAAACTGGGAAGAGAAGAGGCAGGGGGCTACAATCCAGATGTAAAGCGAATATATAAATTAAATATCAATTTAAATAATAAAGAGTTAATACCCTTGTACAAACTCTAGTTTCTACACCTACTTCATTCTTGTAGCTAAATATATGATCTCTCAGCCACCAGCTCCCACCTCTTTCTGTCATGCCTCCCCACTCTACTGACCTACTTGTTCTCTGGAACTCTACAAAGTACTGAACTATTTTCTTCCATAACTTGTCTTAGTCATAGGATTGTTTCACAGCGGTAAAAAAAGTAATGAAAAAAATTTGTATATTGTGGTGGTAAGGTAATCCAGAGTATCAATGGTTCAATCCACAATAATCTACTCATGAAGATCCTTAGCACTATTCTCTTGAACATAAATATGAGAGGCAGTGAGAAGAAATTGTTATTTACTAACATAGGTTCTCAAAACTGATACAAATTTCTAAAAGTATTAGATTCCTCAAATATAGTGAAATGTTTTGTAAGCTCCAAATATTTTATTGATTATATACAGTCAACATTTATGTGGCATATATAAAATATCCAGAATATAATATATGTTGCATATATAAAGATTTACAGTAGGTGGAGTGTTCCCTTTTCTACCTCAAAACTCAACTATACAACTCTCGGGCAAAAGATGCTCCACCATTGAACAAGGACATTTGCTCAAGTATGTTCATAGAAGCTTTATTTGTAATAGTCACAAACTATACTATAATAGTCACAAACTATAATCAACCCAGATGTACCTTAACTGAAGAATGTATAGAGAAACTGTGGTACATTTACATGATGGAATACTACTCAGCTATCAAAAGCAAGGAAATCATGAAATTTCAGGCAAATGGATGGAACTAGAAAATATCATCCATAGTAAAGTGTCACGGACCCAGGAAGACCTGCATGGTATGTACTCACTTTTAAGTGGATACTAAGCATAAATTACAGGATAAGCATACTACAATTCACAGACCCCCAAAAAGCTAATTGACGAAGAGATCATAAGTGAGGGTGTTTGAATCTTACTCAGAAGGGGAAATAGAATAGGGATCAGAAATGGTTGAAGAGAAGCAACAGGATAGGAAAGGGAGTGTGAAAGGAGATGAGGACAATGATTAGATGTCAGGAAAGCTTGGGCTGGAAATCAGAGCACTTGGAGAGAGAAGAGAAACTGAGGGCAAGGACATCCATCGCTGAGACAAGCTGGACACCCATGACTAGGTAGGCTCCAGGGAGAATATTGGGATGACTCTAGCAAAAAAAAAAAATTAATAGCAGGGTAATGGAGAGTGAAGAAGACACCTTCTAGCCAGACAAGACTTCTAGTGGAGGGAGTGAAACATCAAACCTTCAACCCAAAATTTACCCTGCCTACAAGATGTACTTAGATAAAGATACAGCAGAAATTGAGGGAATGCCCAACCAATGGCTGGCCTGTCCTGAGCCCCACCTCATGAGACAGAAAGCCAATCCTTGACACTATTAGTGATTCTCTGCTATATTTACAGAAGGGAAATCCACACAGCAATGGATCAAACAGATTTTGAGACTCACAGCCAAACATTAGACAAAGCATGGGGAGCCTTGTGGAAAAGAGGGAGGATGAATGATGGGACTGGAAGGCACAAGAACGTCACAAGAAGACCAACAGAGTGGACTAACCTAGGCCCAGCACTAACCAAGGATCATGCATGACAGGGACCTAGGCCCACTATACATGGCAATGGGCAGCTTAGTCCTCATGTGAGACCCAAAATAAGAGGAGCAGAGGCTGTTTCTAACATGCACTCTGTGGCCTTCACTTTGATCATTTCCCTCTGGTGGGACTGCCTTATCTGGCCTCAGTGGAAGAGGACTAGCTCAGTCCCGATGCAACTCGATTAGTGAAGGAGGGCTCCCCTTTTTCTGAGGAGTTGGGGGAGGAGCATAGAAGAGAGATGGAGAGTGGGACCAGGAGAAGAGGAGGGAGGGGACTAATACCTGGAATAAATAAGAAAGAGAAAACAAACAAACAACAGCAGGCACAGCGCTCATGTCAAGATGAAGTCCCTATTTGCTATACTCAGGCTTGAGGAACAAGAGACGATAGAAAACAGTGAATGTGAGAAGCAAGCTGGTCATTGTCCAAGGGCAACAGAGGTTAGAAGTCACTGTGTTACTTTTCCCTTCCACTTTCTTTTTGTTAAAAGAAATTCTTATCCCAGTCTATCAATATAGATGTTATTTTCTACTGGAAACACTCTCATGGATACATGGAAACCATGTTTTTGAGTCATCTGAGAATATTTTGGCTCATTGGAAACAAATTGCTCTCTCTCCCTCCCTCCCTCCCTCCCTCCCCTCTCTCTCTCTCTCTCTCTCTATATATATATATATATATATATACATATATGTATATTTGACATATATATATGTGTGTGTTTATATATGTGTGTATATATTTCCATTCTATATTTTTCCCATTATCAGATATAAACTTGCAAACCCTTAGGAAGGATTTTATACAAGTTAACCGGAAGTCTGCATTTTATCTTACATATATAATAGCCTAGCTGGTTGTTAGGTCTTTGTAGATAATAAAAAGGGATGGTGGAATATTTCAGACCTATCTATTTCTTTTTTAAGTTTTCTAGAGATTATTCAGAAATGTCCAGGAATAGATACATTTGTTTTCATTTACATTGAATGTTTTCTTATAGGCTTATTCAGTCTAGGGTTAAATTTCTCTGCTTAAAATCATAAACAATTACATTAATTTCTGGGTTTTGCTTTTGTTTTCGTTTTAGCCCTAAGTGCCTTAAGTATGCTCAGTATTTGTTCTATCAGTAAGTTCTGCTGTGGCATCTCACACATTTTCATACTATTACCATCTTCTTGTATAGGGAAATTCTACTAAGAAAACTGAACAGATTTTTTCTATCTCTTTTCCTTTAAATTTATATTTCTATATTGTCACTGTGTTTTACTAATATTGAGGATTCTGTAATATGTATAATAGAGAACTTGTTAACCAAGGAGCTAGTAAGATAGAATCTGATGTTTATTGATTTTTATTCCTGTAAAAATTCCCTCTATTCATTTCTCCAGTAAAAAAAAAATACACTAGTTTTTCCTTTATGAAATCTGTTTTTCCCAAACTGCCCAAATTTTTCTCTCTTAATATTTAACCCAAGATGTGCACCCACTTATGATGCTGCTCCTTAGACTTTAGAGATTCTCACAGCTGTGTGCCGCCCTGACCAGCTCAATTCTTCAAATTAGTTTAGTTTTGAAATGTTTATAAAAATAAACTATCTTTATGCTTGCAGAATCATTATTATAGTATTGGTATTTTTGTCTGTAAGGACACCAATTCCGAAATTTCACTCATCAAGGTTATTGATGGATTCTGATCATTTGCCAAGGTTCTATGTTTATTTCCAATTTTGGATATACTGATAATAGAAATAAAAATACAATTGTTTATAGAGCATATTTAGGATTTTCCTACATCAATTTCCTTTTCTGTAAAAAATACTACCTGTAGTCTGGTTTCTTTGTCTAAAATAACCCAGTGTGTGAATATTTCAGTATTTTGGCTAGGGATAGGAATGGTTTCTGAAGTTCTGGTCTCTTCTAACTAAAAGGGATAAATCAATTTATCATCTCTAACTGGAAATTAATGCTCTGCCTTCAAGAGTGTGAAATAGCAGTTTGTTTTAACCAATCATGTAGCCTATCTGTCTATATGTCTGTCTGTCTATCTATCATCTATCTACAAGAAAATAAATTGTATGAATATTGAATGAATGAATGTTAGATGCTTTCATTCTTTAACTAATACATCTGGCTGCTTTTTCCACAAGCTCAAAGGTGAAAATAAGAAGAAAATTCAGTTGCAATAAAAGATTGTTAACATGGTTTACAATGATAAAATTGGCTCTATTCACAGAATGAGAAGAGTCAATTTAAACTCCACTGCATTAAACCACTAATATGTCTTTAAACAGTATTTTGATTTGCCATTAGTTTCTATACTTCATTTAACTGTAGAATAGGAATTGACAAATTAGGACCAGAGACAATAGAAAACTGTGCCCCAACAATACATATTTCCCTCAGAGACATTCATTAACCTTTTTGTTACCTTCAATTACTTTATAGCTTAAGTTTCTTCTAAATAGTATTACTTTGGAAACCATTTTTATCCTTCATTTCCAGCTTTAAGTGTATGTTTTTTAAAATACCTATTTTCTAGTATGACCGTGGGTTTGGAATCTGCAGAAAGAGTTCTAAGGCCAGTTTTTCACATTTATTAGACTTGACTGTTCTTCCACTTTAAAAGCTTCATGTGTTTTAAAAAAATTATTTCTTTTATTTATGGAATTATAACAGTTGCATCATTCACCCTTTACCTTTTGACTTTGCAAACACTCTGATGTAATCCTCCATGTTTTCTTTAAACTTCTTTTTTATTAACTGGTTTTTTTTTTTTTTGGTTTTGTGTGTGTGTGTGTGTGTGTGTGTGTGTGTGTGTGTGTGTGTGTGTGTGTTCGCGCTCCAAGTTTATTACTATTCTACCTCTAATGTTTAGACCAGATTATTTATGATATCATTGAATTTTCACAAGGACTAACTTTTGGCAGTGTACAGAGGATTTTCTATCTTGTCATTTGTTCAGTCTATATCCTTGACTGCATCATTAACTGCTTCATCTATGCTGATGACCTGAAAATTAAAACCCCAATTTCTCTGAGGCTTCAGGAACACCCTTCCAACTGATCAATAAATATCAAACAATGTGTGGCCCACTGGCAACTCAAATTTGGCAATACTACAGCTGAACGCATTATGCGCCCTATATGCATCCCTAGAACATAGTTTCTAAATTTCTTCTTTCTTGTTCATTCCTTTCATGTCCTGGTTGATATCACAACTCTACACTTAAAAAAATACTCTAGCCATTACAGAAATCTGCTTCTTGCTTGTGCATCCCAACAAGTTCTCCTTCTCCTTATGCTAGTTTTTCTTTGTTGTTTAATTAAATATAGGCACAAATTCACAGTGTTCCAATTGGTATAATATGTGTTAACTCTAATGTCTGTTGTCTATTTGCATATATTTTATTAATATTAAATCTACTAAAATCATATTTTATTTTTCTGTTCACGTCTTCAATTGTTTTTTAATGATTATCTGTTTCTTCTCTTAGAATTATGTAGGTTAAAAAATAATTTGTCATATTATATTATTTATAAATTGTATAGCCATCCACTCCCTGTTGAACAGAATTGCACCTAAGAGGTGAATTTATTATATCACTTTCCTAACCTATAAAGAAAAACACTGTTTTTGTTTATCACACACAGTCACCCATAGAAAGTTTTAAGTTAAGATTCTTAAACTCACCAGTTCAAACTTCCTCATTTGAAAATAAAATGTCAATCATACGGAAATATACGCTCTTTAAGTTGATGTTTTTTTTTCTATAAAACCACTTTCCTAAATTATAATCTCTGTAGATTATTCCTGGTCAGTATTTACCTATTCTGTGAAATATATGGTTTTTAATTTCTGAGAAATTAATTACATGGTAATCAAAGGAGAAGGAGAAAAGGATGAGGTGGGGGGAATAGGAGAGAGAGGAAGGAGGAGGAGGAGGAGGGGAGGTAGAAGAGGGGAGGAGGAGGAAGAAAAGAAGAAAGAAGGAGAAGGAGGAGAAGGTGAAGCAGAACAATAAAGTCAAATACGCTCTTCCTCATATTTTCCAATACATAACAACTACCTCTAAATCTTTACCTTGTTAGTGAGTCCATCTTTGTATACAAGACTGCAAAAATGAAAACATAAAGAGTATTTACTCATAGCTTATTCAACAGCAAAAGCACAAGGAAACATCATTTGGATTTGGCAGAGACTCAAAGACTATCAATTTCCTTAGCAATCCTTGTAATGGGGATAAATAATCAGTAAAGGGTGCTTCAGAATCCCCTTCTTATAAGCGGTAGGCACAGGTAAGTCATAAGGTGAGCTAAATATCACCAGGTTTCCTGTGTATCAGCCATGGATTCTGATATGGCTTTCTTCAGTTATCTGAAGCTGACAGTAACTCACCATGCTTTGGTTGTTTGGGGTAATTATTTCAAATGCTATTATTTGCCTTTCTTTGTGGCTTGCTGAAGATACAAGTTTGAATTCCTGAACTAATGACTACAGAAAATGGATTGGCTCTATCAACTGCTTGGTGTAGATTACAAATCTAAGAACAATATAATATGTAATTGAAATATTTTTGAGTGTTTTTTTATTATTTTGATAAAAATGTATTTTTATGGCTTACCACAAGTTTTGGATTAAAAAACTATATGTTAATTTGAAATGTTCTAAAATTTCTTCTTACATCAGAATTCAATTTTCATATAAATGACTTTTAACACATGTTGAGGAAGCTGATAGCAAGTCTTATAATATAGGTGTAATAGTTTTAATAAACAAGGAGATCAGATTAAAGCAGTGTGAAAACTCTAATCAAAAACATTAATCCAGGGCTGTAACTAAGCATACAATTTGATTTTCTGACTCCCAGAAGTGGGGCCTCAGGAGGAAAATCACTGATCACAAAACATAACATTTTATTGAAAATGTGTATTTCTGGCATCTAGTTTGAATAACCTTTAAAAACTAATTCTTGTGGCCTGAAAAATCTCTTATGAGTTAAGAGCATCCACTGTTCTAGAAGACTTGCATCAGTTCCCAGATGAACTGGAACCCACACTGGGAAGATCACTAGAACTCCAGCACCATAGGATCTCACTCTAAACTTAATTATTTACTGTTGTATCAGTTTCTGAGGACCTCTGTAATTACCACAACAATATTTGTTAATATAATGTAAATTTGTTTTCTCAGACTTCTAAGGCCTCTTAGTTCAAAATCCAAGAATGTGTATTTGTCTCTTTTAGTTTGTGATAGCCACTGACAAATTTCTGCATTTGTTAGCCTGTAATCCTGTCACTTAAACATCAATATAGTTTTACCATGACCCTCCTTGCCTCTGTTTACCTCTTTAGATGCTACTAAATATACTCAAAGTGATGGGCCAAGGAAAAAACTAAAATTAAACATTAAGTATGACAACGCTGTAGATCTGCTGTCGTATGTAAAGTCCTGTGTGTAGTCCAAAGGTTGGTGAGGGTGTTTATTGTAATATGGTTGAAATAACTAGTCCAAATGCAGTGAGTAAATGTCTGTGGACAGAGAGCTCATTCACCAATGTGATATGATTATCACATTTTTCTCTGAGGTGCAGAGACCATTTTGGAACGAGTCAGAAAAATTATAGGAGTCATCATTCTTAGAAGAGTGAAACAAAAACAATCTCTTCTGGACGTGGCAGGATCAGTGCACCTATAAGCTCACAGCATCAGTGGTGGGATGCATAAGGTCAAGCCATCGACACTCTAACAGGTGGCTGGTGGAGGGGACTCGTGGCCACCCTTCCTGACTGAGAACCTATCGACATTTGCCAGCTTTCGGAGCAGGAAAACTATTTTTTTTTTTACATTTGTGGCCCATTTGTAGTACAACAATGCTTGAGTGGATAGCCAACATCCCTGGATTTATGGACAGCACTCATTGGATTTGTTGGGTTATCAAATCAAAAAGGCCATGAACTTGGCAGGGAGTAAGGTGTGTTGGAGATGCATCTGTGAGAAATTAGGAGGAGAAGTGAGGACTAAATTTGATCAAAACACCATTTATCTATGCATGACAACTATAAAACATGCAATAAAATGTTACATTTAAATAATGCTGGTGAGAATTCTAGGAAGACAGATCATCATTTTTTTGCTGCCTCAAATGGTCCTGATGATGAAATCCACAAGTTACAGTAAATATCTTTCACGTAGCTGGTATACACAGGGTTTTAAATGTGTTACTCATAGGAGACCAAAACTCTAAACTACCCAATGACACTCACTTAGAAAATATTGGTATGTAAATACATTATATATATATGTGTGTGTGTGTGTGTGTGTGTGTGTGTGTGTGTGTGTGTGTGTAAGCAGCGGGGATTATCGAAAATCGGCATCAGCTCTTGAGGGTCATAAAAAAGATACTCTTGATATCTGATGGTTGTTGTGTGGTTTGTGTAGTCACCATAACTCCTCAAGTGTTCTTATGATGATTCGATTTTGGTAAAATTTTGTGTAAAATGAAGCATTCTGAAGCAAAAAGTAATGATAAGTGTTTTGCTCTGAAAATATTTCACATATTGTATTTACTATCAAACTTTGTTAGCAACCCAATCCTGAAAGCTTTGGTATTAATCTTCCTCATGCCTCTTTTGCTTGGCACCCAGTGAAACAAGATCCTTCTTTCCAAATCTATAAATTGTCCTGTCTCTCAAAGATAACACTTATTTTATCCCTACTCTGAGATTCACCACTTACATGTGGTCTGAATTGTGCAAGTTAAATTCATTTAATCACACCTTTCTTTTCTTTTCTTGCATTTGAGAAATGCTCAGCCAGTTAATTTCCAACAATCCTTCTTGTTCCTTTTCTAATAAAGACTAGAGTATTAGAAGAACCAATCTTGGAAAATATTTTTCACCATAAAACCATTCCAAGTTTAAAAGAAGATTCTTTGTAGAGAGAGATTTCCTCTTCTTTCTGGATAGCATGTTCCTGTCTCTGTTTCATTTGCAGTCAGCACAGATAGACGCAGTGTTGGTGTTTTTTGTTATGCAGGAAGTGAGCTTGCACATCAGATGCATCAGCACCATCTCTGAATGCACAGAAAAAGCACATTTCTTCTTTCAATAAACATTAAATGTGATCACCATCAGGAACAAAGAAAGGGAAAAGAGATTTCAGCATGAGTCACAATCAGCTCCTTTCACTCAGAATTAAATGGTAACGCTGGGGCTGAGCACAAAGCTCAATCAAGAGAGCACTTGCCACACATATCTGAGGACCTTTGGGCCCTTAGCTTCCGTGTAAAATAATACAGGGAATAGAGAGGCAGAGAGAGTAAGATCCCTGGGTACAGAGGCCAGCTAGTACAAATAGTCTGTGAGCTTCAAGTCCAGACAAAGACTCTGTCACAAAAAATGAGGTAAAATTGTAATAGAGGAACACAACTGATGTTGACCTAAGGCTCTTCATACATGCATACATGCATATGTACTATACAAGTACACACATACACACACACACACACACACACACACACACACACACACACACCCTACTCTCAAACAAAGTAAAACAAATAAAAACACAACATTGAAGCCAGTGAAGCTAGTTTGTGTCACAAAGGTAGTTACTCTGGCCAAAGTTAGTTTTACTATGTCTTCACAAATATCCATTTTCTAACATAAAATTATTTCCATAACACTATTAACACTCACCAAATGGCAAAATATGAAAAATCATATGATCTATATGAAATATTTTATATGTACATATGTATATATTTCATTTGTGGGGAAATTATGTTTCCCAGTCACTGAAGATCTCTCTCATTACCAGGAAATATTATTAATTGGCCACATTTCTTATGTCATACAGAGCACTGTCCCTGCCAAAACTCAGTGTATACTAAGTGCCATTTCAACTGTTGGTTTGTTGGACCTTTTGTGATCTGTCCATAGCAACTTTGCTTCTGTGTCACTACATCTGTTCAACTTTATCCATCTTACTCTCAAATCCATGGATCCCTCAAAGGACCTTTCCTTTTCTGTATGGCAATTCTTGATTATTTCAGGAGAATTTACCTTTTCTTTTCCTGTACCATCAACATTTATTGCTAATGTTTTCATAGCATTCCACCTGTTTTGGTTCTCTGAGATGGTAGTAGACAATATCTTTAGTAGCATTGCTTTGACTGTCCATCAATGTCATAATTTTGAACTTCCGACATTTTTCTCAAATCTGTTAACTTTTTAAATAGGAGAGCTTAGATAGTGTAAGATCAATAGTTTCGTACTTTATATAACCAAGAAGAATTACCTAACATTCAGTAATAATTGGATCCTTATCATTATTGTGTACTTTCCATAAACTTGATGTCAATGAATTGCTTTCATTTTTTAAATCTATGTAGTATTCCTCAGAACTGTTTGATTCATCCATAATTGATTGAGTACCTACAATACGCACACAATATGCTAAATGTCTTTTTTCTCCAGAGAACATAATGACCACAAAACAAATACTATTTGCTATTAGTAATACTCATGATGGAGAGCTCTCTGCACTCCAGCCAAAGTTTGGCTGTGAGTCTCAGCATCTGTTATTTTGTCTTAGGATTGCGCATACCTTTAATCACAGTATACTGGAGGTTAATGCAGGAGAAAGAAGAGTTTTTGGGAAGGCAGGGCTATACAGTGTATGCTAATCTTGTCTACATAATCACTCTCCAAGGATATAAAATAACCAACTGAACAACAAAAGGAAATGAACCATGATAAATGGGGGCGGGGCAGGGGGAAGCTATTTTGTCCAGTGGTAAAACAAAAACAAAAACAAAAAGCCCAAAAAAACATTAAAGCCACAAAAGAGGATTAGAAGTGGTTTGGAGATTGCTATAAATTAAGTAGTGAAATCAGGATAAACCTGATTTAATGAGCATCACTTGATCCAGGAACTGCAAATGGCAAAGGTTTGAGACATTCAAATCTGTAGAAGCAAACTGAAAAGTACATGACTCTATTACACAGAAATGTCTTTTTTATGGTTTAAATATTTCGGGAAGCACACTTCAAAATCTGGTAGCAGGACTTTTAAAGGTAACCTATTCATTTTACACCACAATTGTAGCTCCTCCCTCTTCTCCTCTCAGTCCCACCCTCCCTCCCTCTTCCTAGTATTCCCTTCCTCTACATCTCATAAAACAGGAACCCCTTACCTATCCCAGGACCCAGGGCATCCTCTACCATGATGGCATGGCAAAGGAGCCCGGCCAGGGGAGAAGTGATTTAAAAGCACTCAGGGAAGAGACAGACCCCACATCCATTACTTGAGGACCTACATGAAGACCACTCTGCATGTTGGGTACATAAATATAGTGTGCCTAAGTTCAGTCCATACATGGTCCTTTGTTGGCATTTCAGTCTCTGCAACCCAATGAGGCCTTAGTTAGCTGGATCTGTTGGTCTTCTTGTGGAGCTACTATTCCTTCTGTGTCCTTCTATGCTTCCTCCCACTTTTCCACAGAGCTTTCTGCACTCCAGCTTGGCTGTGAGTCTCAGCATCTGTTTGGTCTGTTGGTGGGTGGGGCCGCTAATAAGCACAGCTATACGAGGCTCCCATCTGCAAGCATAGCAGAGTGTCCTCAACGGTGTAATGGGCTGGCTCTCTTTCATGGTGTGGCCAGGTAGTAGTTGGAAAGTGCCTCAATCTCTGCTCTTTCTTTATCCCTGCACATCTTGTAGGCAGGGTAAATTTGGGGTTGAAGATTTGCGGATTGGTTGGTATTCCTTTCCCTCTACTAGGAAACCTCTCTGGTTAGAGGGTGATCACTTCAGTCTCCATGTCCGCCACTAGTAGGGGTCTCAACTAGCGTCAACCCCGTATCCTCCCAAGAGCCTACCCTGTCATGGTTCTCCAGCCTGACTCAGAGATGCTCCAGGCCACTGGTTCTCTTCCCTTTGCAAGCCCACCTGTGCCCACCCCTGCTCGCCCCACATCAGATCCCTACCTTTACTTCCCTCGGGACTTCCTCTGCAATTCTCTAGTCCTTCTCAGCAAGCACTGACTTTGTCTATTTTATTTCCCCTTCTCAACGAGATTCCTGAGAAAGTTCTTTGTATGTGTGAACTGTAGTTTGTTTATTCTCTACTATATGGCGAATATCTGCTCATAAGTGAGTACATACCATGTGGGACTTTCTGGGTCTGGGCTACCTCACTCAGGATGATTGTTTCTAGTTCCATCCATTTGCCTGCAAATCATGGTTTCTTTGTTCTTAATAGCTGAGTGCTATTCCTTTCGGGAAATGTACCACAGCTTCTTTATACACTCTTTGTTTGAGGGACATCTATGTTGTTTCCAGTTTGTAGCTATGACAAATACAGCTGCTTTGAATATAGTTGAGCAAATGTCCTTGTTTTAAGATAGGGCATCTTTTAGGTAGATGCTCAGGAATGGTATAGCTAAGCAAAGCTTTGGGGCTAAGCTAGTCCCAATTTTCTTAGAAAGTACAAGATTGATTCTAAAATGGTTCTACAAGTTTGCACTCTTACCAGCAATGAAGGAATGCTCCCCTTTCTCCACATCTTCACAAGCATGTGCTGTCACTTGATGGTAACAGAATTTTAACTAGCTAAAAATGAAAAAAAAGTAAAGCAAGCTAACAAACACATAGCTTGGAATTCTGGAGAATAAATGGGTAAAAAGGGCTTTTATTCTATATACTTTCATGCCTTTGATATTTTAAATCTCTTGAGTGTATTGTTTGTTTATAATAGACAAATATTGCCCTGGGGAGCCTCTTAAACCTTTCTTAGATGTCTTTAAATAGTATAATGCTTTTGTGTCTGAGAAAGATAGTTCATTAAGCTTTAACATTTAGTATGGGCTAATGGATTAACATTTGCTCCGTAAAATTTAAAAATATAGAAATCTCAAAATAAGTAACTGAAAATAGATTTCATTCAACAACACAGGACCCTGTGGCTTCACAATTTAGTTTAAGGCCAGCATGGCAGCATCCTGGCTCAGCATGGTTGATAGTGTTGACAAATTTGTAGGCAGGATGGTTTCCTGAGGGCAGGATGTGTGTGGGGTATGGATGAGCTGACTGTTCTCTTAACCTGAAATGTGTCTTATTTGTCCATATAGGAGTCACACCATCCAAGAGAGCCAAGAATGAAAGGATGGAATGTAGATTTCCTTCAGATGAGGGCTTAGAGTTCTCACATGAGAGACTGGAGACATAGCTCAGCAGGTAAAGGAACCTGGGTCAAAATCCCAGGTCACCGATTTCAACAACAAAAATATATGTAAAGGTAGAAGGAGAGAACTGACTCCACTATTTTTTCCTCTAGCTATCACATGCTTTTCATGACACACAGACCCATTCACACATGAACAAAATGATCATAAATAAATTATTTTTGTTAAAAATAATTCCTATAAAATTAGGCTCCACAATGCCAGCCCATATTTAAAGTGTGGGAAAATTAGACTACATCTCTTGAGAGAATAAAATAAAATATTGTTGCTATTTTAAATTTTTGTATGAGTGCATAGTGAAAATTAAGAATATTAATGTTGAATTACTCCCAGATTGGAGGTGGAAACCAGATAATTGTTTCCTGGTTGTGTCTCAAATGTTTCATTAATAGGGAATTGAGAGTTATAATAAAGATAATCTTAATTATGAGTCTGATTTCAAAGTAAGTCAGTGTTTCTAAATTTGGGATGTTGAGTATATGGTCTGTGTCCTTTGGAGGTAGCCTTTTATTATGAAAATCAGGCTACAGTTTTCTTGAGATATTTTTCCTATGATAAATCATGTGATGATGTGACTTCTGTTACATCATTAAGTGATTTGAAAATTCAGTTTTTCTTTCTATATTAAAATATCGAAAATGGATAAGTGTTTTTAATTTGGGTCTGATCAATATAATTTTCTACTCCTGCATGCCATTTTCTGTTTCTATATTTTTATCTTAAAGTAAGGCATTCAGTTTTCTGGAAGTTTTACCTTGTATATATCATGTTGCTTCCTTGTCTCCATGTTGAATAATTCCTTAAATAATTGACTTAACCTGATTTTATTTCCTGAATCCTCCAAATAAGGCTCAGTATTTCTTAGATTGTGGACTTTGTATTACTTACTTAGGATATATTAATTCTATGATGTATTGTTCTTTTTATGCTTTTGACTACTTAAGCACTAAATAGAAACATTACCTTTATTCAGAATTATTTAGTGAAGATAATTAAGAAATAGTGAGTGAAAACTCTTAAGAGTCTCACATGGACTGAGAATCCCATTGAATCCCGTTTATAAGCCATTCTCACCATTGCTTTCTGGGTGATGGATCAATTACTTTTTCTCTTTTAACTAAAATAAGAGATGTGTGGACATTTAAGGCATCTTTTTTCTGTTTATGGATGAACTCATCAGTGACCCAAACATGCCAACAAGGAGAAGTAGATCAATTATTGATGTCACAAGAAGGAATCCCAGATATGCCCTTATCCTGAGCACTGCGTGGACAGAGTAGTCTGCATAAAATGTAGTTGTTTGTAATGTGGATATAATACTGGCTGGTAGCTGTGGTAGTGGTAGTAGTATAGCTATCATCATTTTTTGTTTGATTTAGCCAACCACCATGTCATGGATGCCAGTTTGTGCATGAGCGTGTGTGTGTGTGTGTGTGTGTGTGTGTGTGTGTGTGTGTGTGTGTGTGTGCGCGCGCGCTGTACTGAGATGTTAAACTTAGATAAGCTTCATACATGCTAGAAAGTGCTCTGCACCCGACTATCTACCTATTACATCACGTTTTCTTCAGTGCATCACCACTGAGCATCATTGAAGCTCCCCCAAGGAGATTTAGTAACTGTTGAGATGTGGGAAAATAATTCAGTCAGGTCAATTTTGTTCTCTACTATTTATTCTTAACTCCAAACTGTATAAACAGAGTTACTAATATCCACTGACATTAATTTTGTCACTGGTCAAATTTATTACCTTTTCAACAGAAAATTGTGTAGAGATGAGTGATAATCAGGCACACAACTGAAAACATGAATTCCACACAAATTACAACAGCCGTTCTTGGATCAGATATAAATTAGGCCTAATTATGAGACACTAGGAAGACGGGGCTGTGGACCTGCGGTGTTGCTAATAGGGATCTGTGGAGGTATCTTCAGGGCCCTGGAGAATGAGGTGATAGGTGGCAATTATCATTAGTGACTTTTGAATAAAGATGTTGTGGTCTTCTCACTCATTAGACCAAACAGTTCAGTGGTCATTAGAAGTGGCTGTAAAAAGCACTGAAATGCTGTCTGAGAGGGAGTATTGCTTATTACTGCAGAAACCTATTATTTCCATAATGGTGGTGTGATTAAGAAATCAGCATTAGGCATCATCCCCCATCAGCTGTGTGGTTTCAAAAAGCTTGTGGCAGTGGTCACAAATCAAACTTGGAACAGTTTCTGTACCTTCAATGGGAGGTCCCTGACACATACTATTTTCTTTTCCAGCTGTGACTTTAATTTGAATATTATCAGGGACAGGTCAAGACAGATCTCCTATAAATCACTCCAAAAGTTTTGTGAGAGTCAGAGGCACACAAACCACATCTACTATGAAAAGGAGGCAGTGGCTTTACAGTCACGGTTTGTTACAAATCTCTCTGGAAGAAGAACAGGAACATGGTTGTCACTTTTCCCTCCCCCCTAACACAATGGTTGTAAATACAAGGAGTGAGGCTTTGTTGAAAAGTAATACATCATTTCAGGAAAAAGAGAAACAAAAAAAGACATCCCCAGATTCAATTCCAGGGGAAGAAACTGCATAGACTACACTGTAAATTAAAAGATATAAAAACTATCCTAGAGGACATTATGCTCAAGGAAACAAATTCTCATTATTCTGAGTAAGACTTTGAATTTTACAGTCTGACCTAAACGACAATTATAATTGGATATTTACAATGAAAAATATGTAGAAAACCTACAAGCAATAAGTCACTGATTATGCACTTGCAAAAACATGTGCTCGGCATTTTTTTTAATTCCCTAATTAAATCCTAATTAGGATGTGCGGTGGAGTGTTAATTTTTGCTAGCTATACCTCCGGGGCATTTTTTTTTTACACCTTCAGGAGCATAAGCTTATTCAGATATGTAAAAGATAATTATCAATAAAAAAAAGGAACGACCACATTGTTGGCTTGGAGAGTTGCTTATGTGCAGTTTCTCTCTGCCTCTTACAAAACAGGCCCCAGAGACCTTTGTATTCCTGTGACATGCCACGTCCTCCTTAGCTGCAACAATTTCTACATTGGCTATTGTATATGCAAACCATGGCTATATTATCCAGTTGGAATACCCTTCCTAAGAGGAGACATGGATGTACTTAGCACCACCTAAGAAGTAGGTGATCTGCCAGGTCTCCTCCAACTTCCTCTCCGTATGAACTAAGAGTGCGATTGTGAAACCATTTTCTCTGGCTCTGAATTGAGGGTATACACTGTGGTTTGATATGTTAGAGTTCACATTTAAAAAAGGTGTTTGTGATAAAGAATTTCAAATATTTTTAATCACCATGCCAAGATTTTAGTGGAGGAATGATAACTCATTTCCCAACTGAATTCTAGCCTTGTGACATCTTTTTTGTTTGTTTCAGATCATCAACATGTTTTCATTTTCTTTCTCTCTTTCAGGTTGAGAAGATATTTGATGGTCTTATATGTTATGAACTCAGTATAGTTCAAATAGGGTGTATGAGAAACCAATGCTTCAATGATAAGCGTGCAGTCTGGAGACTATAGCAGCCATAGCACTAGAAGGAATAAGGATGGGGCTCTAACAGGATTAGCAGAATCAGGGATGAGCAGAATGTATTAATTTCTACATATTTCATAAGAAAAGTTTTACCTTCCCCCAATTCTCCTGTCTCTCCTCCCTCCCTCCCTTTCTCCTCTGCATCCCCATCCTTTGTCTGGGACAAAAGACAACAGAGTAAATGAAACCACCATCTGTAGAGCTTTTAATAAAATCCAAGTCCAAATATTACATGATTGAGAGGCAGAGGCAGGTGGATCACAGTGAGTTTGAGGCCAGCCTGATCTACAAAGTGAGTCCCAGGATAGCCAAGGCTACACAGAGAAACACTGTCTCAAAAAAATATGATCCAACTTCATTTTCATGACCATATATTTATTGTTTATTGTACAAGTTTTTAAAGGATAATTCCATAATACTATGTGGCACAATTTATTACTGTATATGGCTGAATAAAATTCATTTGTGTATACAAAGCCCATTTCCTTCATCCAGTCCTTTTTGGATGGACACTTAGAGTGGTCCATTGACTTGGCCATTGTGAACAGCAGTGAACATCGATGTGCTAATATGTTTTTGATATATTGACATAGATTCCTTATACTAAATACATAGGATTATATACTTGGCTCTTAATTTGCTTTGTGTGGGAGTTTTTGGGGTCTCAACTTCTCTTCCTAACTATCTATCTCATCCTAATGATTACAATTCTATTGTCTTTGCGGTAATGCAGAGAGAATACTTTTAACAATCCAGCCATACATGTTTTCATGATCCTTCTAAGGCTTTGTGCATCCTCCCGGGAGAGAAAAGGAATCAGAGGGTATATTTACTGACATTCGATGCAATTCATACCCACTGAACCAATGGTAGCACAATGATTATGAGGGTACCAACTGTTTTCCAATTGGACTTGAGGCTTGTTTCCCAGCAGTCATTTCAGGTCTGGTACAGTAAACTTGTAAAAATAACCCATGATTAGGAGATCATAGGTTGTGTGGTATGCTGTCTTTCTACTGTTTTTCACTAGGTGGTCATGTTGTCAAACTACATTTCACACATTTATATTTATACCCATACATGTGTGTTGCTCTTAATCTCAGCCATAGAAGTTCCTTTTTGTCACTGAGTAATGGCTAATTCATAGGCTTAAATTTGTCAAAGTGCTACAAGTAAGTAACTGTGGTTGCTCAGCTGTAGTTGGGTCATCTGTATCTACCTACTGCTATCCAATGTTCAGAGACAATTGTAGAAGTGGGAGTGTAATAATTTCAGAGCTGGGTAGTAGAGTAGAAAGCTGTGAAGTGCTGTCATCTGCAAATGTCTCGACTTTTGTACCAGTCAAATCATAGCAGCTGTGATTTTGCACAAAAGACCTGCATAAAATCAAGAGGTTCCTGTGGTACTACTGTATGCATAGGAACTACTTATTGTTTACAGTTCCTGAGGGTTAGTGTGTAGATGTGGCCATTGATAGTTTTATCATGACCCATTGGAAAGCCCCACCCTGGTACACATATAGAAAAAATTAATGATAATAAACAGGTTAATAGCATTAATACTAATAATAAGGGGAATTAAACTGGGAAAGAGAAGTTTTAGGGATTCCTGAAGATTTGAAGGAAGTAGTGGAGGGGGTATAAGATCAAAGCACATTGTATACATGTGTATAATTTTTGGAGAATAAAAATAAAAACCATAACTATATATAGAACAAAAAAAAATGCTGCCATGGTGAAGAAAAGAGTAGAGAAAAAAGACCACATTCACTTCCCACCACCAGGAAATTAGGACATGTTAGGGACATTAGGTGTATAACTGCCACTGTCTTAACCTATAGCACCCTACTTTCTGAGAGATAATTTTTGCTCTGTTGGCTAGGTTGTCTCCTTGTTATCTATATAATCCTGAAGTAGCATCATCCAGAAAAAGAGGCATTTGTATATATTTCTAAGAACCACTTTAATAACAAATAAAGGAATAAAAAGAAAATCTCATGGAGTGATAGTATTATTGCAAAACACCAGCGTATTGAATGGGAAACCTAAATCAGTGAGTAGTTATGCCCCAACATGACAGATGGAAACTCTGATGATCATAGTTGCTAACTCAACACACTCCCCACAGCTTTTAAGCATCGTGGTCATGATTTGAATATAGTTATGAGTATGAATCTTTGCCATCTATTATCCAATGAAAACAATAAAAGGGTCTTGCCAAACTGACACTTCCATGGCTACTATACTCATCATTCATAATTTTGGCAAATCCCTTCAGTAAACTCATTTTAAACTTCACAATTTTCTCTCATTTTGCTCTCTCTGATAATGGCCGAGAACAACTGTCAACAGATGTGAAGGTTTACAGATCATTAGATTTTCCTCTGCAGTTGACTCTCAGAAACGCCCTTGTGTCAAAGGACCTCTTCTTTTTCATTGGAAAAAAAATGGTTTTAGGGTAGTTTTGCTCCAAAATGGTTAGTCAATTTTCTCCAATGAGCAATTAACCTGAACAGTTGTGGAGATAGGGGCCAGAGTGAGATCAACTATGATTCTTTGCATCTGTATCCACTACCCTTACCTACTAGGTTGTCTGGGTCACCTCAAAGCTCTGGGACAGATGGCTCATCAATAATCTTTGGAGGAGAGAATGTTTTGCTTGAAGTAAGTCAACATGAAGTATTCCTACACACACACACACACACACACACACACACACACACACACACACACACACATGTTCATTTGTCCCTTACTGTTTCATATATATGCATGAACATATATCTGCATCGCAACTGAGAATACACATGTCATTCAATATTTGTATTGCTTATTTGCTGTTTTTGAATCTAGACATGTGAAATGATGACTCACCCTTGTGTCTCTACCTGACTTACCATAGTCATGAGAGTCTCTTTTAAGTCCGTCAGCAACTTAAGCAAATCATAACTGTTGGATGAACATCCTTAAGTGCATATTCTTATTTCCTTTTAAAACCAGTCTACACATGTTTTTTTCAGAAACAAAGACAGATATTATTGTGAACTAAATATCCTTACAATGCAGCACAATATGGGAACAATGTGGATTAGTGTATGCTTTCTTATTTGTATCTTTCTATATCTCTGCAAAGATATTCAGAATTGACACTTGGAGTTCAAAATACCAATTTAAGATTTGACTCTCAGGGATTTCTATTTATTGTCATTTATGCCCTGTATATTTGCTATGCTACTATTGGAGATATACAATAAAAATAATGGGGCAATTTTTCCATTACTAGATTACAACATAGGAATCTATCTTCTTTACAGGGTTCACGGTGTTTTTCTCTTTCTTCTTCACTTTAATCACTCAAGTTGCATGTTAGAGAATCTCACATGGCAAAGGCCATTATTATATGTCCAAGAACCTACAAAAAACCCTGAATCTTTCCAACAATCATTTATAAAAATCTAAATTCCTATCTTTCTCCATTTGAAAGTCCAATCGAAACCACAATACTTCCTAGAATGATGGTTGAATACTATTGGACAGGTTCTAGAACAGAAGAAAATCCAGACAACTTATGGTGCAGTTTGTAAATAGTAAAAACTATGAGTTAATAAGTATATCGTCCACCGTGTTTAAGGGTCATTTGTTGTAGAGTGATATACAATGCACAGCTGATATTTTACCAACTGCTAATAGCATAAACTTGAGCAAGACTTAAAGGCTGCCTTTCTATTCTCACAGAGTAGAAGCCAAATACAAATTATTATATTATTATATTTGCTCTTTTTTTTGGGTTGGTTTTTGTTCTTTGCTCACTTTCTGAAACTCTGCAGTCATGGAGTGTGAGATGGGAAGTGATTATGTGTGGGAAAACTGCACTCCCTCTCATGTTCCAGTGACACAAAACAGCTTGTTTCATATATTTTAAAAACAAACCAAAGATTAAAAATGAAAAAAACATTTGTCAAGCCCTTTCCCTATGGGAGGCAGCAAACCTAGAGACTCCAGAAAGTGAGGAACCTTTCTCTTTGAAAGGTTGGTCACCTGGTATCTGTTGTGATAGGAGGGTGTCAGCAGTTACAGAAAAAAAAATGTCATGTGAACTGTCTCATTAAGTGCACCCTCTGAATGTTTTCTATCTTCTGGGTCTCTGCAGAAAAGCCGGGTGAGTACTGGCACATGACACCTGTGTTATAGAGCCCTGAGCCCTGGGAACCAAAACAGAAAGGCTCCCATGGGTCTTCAGCTCCTACAGGGGACGGTGAGGACTAGCTGGTCCTCTGTCCCCAGGAATTTGCACTGTCAGTGGTGTGCAATGAAAGTCTCTGGTGTATAAAAAGACTCCAGCTTTGAAGCTGAGAATGGGGCACTCCGTAAGCTCCACTCTCCGTCACACATCTTGCTACTATCTTCCTCTGCCAACCTCATCCTTGCCTGCTTCTTCCATGATGTGTTCCTGGAAGCTCCCAGACCCACATTCCATGAGGCAGGAACCATATTTGCAACCTTCTATTGCTGTGATGAAATACCATGAACAAGACAACCTAACAGAAGAAAGAGTTTACTCTAGTTTATGATTTCAGAGTGGTAAGAGTACCCAGTGCCAGAGAGGGGAATGGAGCCTGGGGCAGAAGCTGAGAAATTGCTTCATGGATCACAAACACAAGCAAATTACACAAAATAGGTGTTACGAGTCACTGTGAGTACACAGCTCCCCTTGATAAAATTTCTCCAGCAGGGTTTCATCTTCTGAACCTATGGGGGACATTGCCATTCGCTTATTTTGCTTCATGTGTAACTTAGGGCTCTATTTATGTGAACCCTCTTTTCAAGTGCTGTGCCAGTTATGTATTGAATTGTGACAAAGTAACCTGAAATATCCGTCATAAGACAGTAACTGATTATTCCTCAAGATATTCTTAGCTGATGATGGCCCATGCCTATGGGTCACATCTTGTATTAATAGAAAGCAACTTCTGGGCATTGCTTCTCTTCGGTGTAAATCTATATTGTGCTTAGTTGCATTTCCTACACGAAGGATCTTTCATGCCTGTGTTTACATCATGTACACTGATGTCCTGATGGCTGAGGTAATAAATAATGAAGCTAAGGGTGAATATGAGAGAAGGATATGCAAGCTCATGTTACTAGAAGACAGATTTATTTTAAATTCTGGAAGAATCTACCATAAATGGTACTGGTGTTGAAAGGTAAGTAAAGAGACTATATAGCAGTATGTTTTAAAAAGGAATTTAAGTATTATGTAGTTCAAGACTCTCACCTTGTGAAACAACAAATATGGTCATATGAAACAATTCCTAAATGGAGAAAAAAGTTAACAATAAAACAAAAACTAATTATTTTAAATCTAAGTATAGTTAACATTAATACAAACACTGATTCTTTTAAATCCAACTCGTATTGTTTGTGCCTACAAATGGTCATTACATGATTGTGAATATTAAAATATTCAGAAGTTCCTTAAAAAGCCCATGGCATGTCACCTTACTGTATGTGACTGCATGATCTCTCTCTCTCTCTCTCTCTCTCTCTCTCTCTCTCTCTCTCTCTCTCTCTCTCTCTCTCTCTCTCTCTCTCCCCTCCAGGATAAAATATATTGACATCAAATTAATTTGAAAATTTTTTTTCTCTTCAAATTATGTTGGAATATACAAGCCATTTGATGGCTCCCTGCTATTAAACTACTGGATATATAAGTTATCTCCTAGTGGGTAGAACCAAGTGATTTAGACTAATGGTTTTATAATGGTTTGCTATCATTGGAACAAGCAAAATATGTGTGAACTCATATTAAATCAATTCCTAATTTTTATTCTTCATCTGGAATAACTTTTCAGGTTAAAATTATTATTGCTGTGTATGTTATATCCTGAAATAAGAGCAGCAAGGCACAAGGGATGGCTAAGCACAAAAGGTTTCACTATGCAGGTAAATGCTTCTGATTTTTCAAGCCCAGATTAATGTAATTCTTATTTTCTGGAGCTTTTGCTCATGATGCTTTCTCAGATAAAGGTCTCTGAGAATGAAGAAGTTGAATCTTAATAAAAAAATGCACCTGCCTTAGTAAATTATTCCCATTTTGATTTCCATGCACATGATCCTATCTAGTCTCCAGTAATAGGATTCATATTTAAGAACTTGAGGGATAGCGGCTGTCTGCCTTTAGCTAACATCAGGCTGGCTCTTTTTTCTTCTGGTGTGAATCAACATAGCTTCATTGCAAAGCTCATTTCAAACTTTATTTTCTCAACTAGTAACAGTTGTGTTAATCATTAAAGAAATTTATCTCACATACCTAGTTGACAACGTTTTAAAGGACCGCAATCAACTGCTGCTACTTTTTGTTATAATACTAATTTCATTTCATTTCAACAAATGCATTACTCTTTGGAGTCTGTCTACTGAATGATGCATTTTGTAAATCACAATTTTCACTAAAATGTACCGCGCTCCTGTAAATCTTTATTATAGGATCAGGAGTGTGAAATATAGGCATAAAAACATTTCGAGTACCAATTCTATCATTTATTTAATCTCCATAAGGAAGCACACTCTTCCATTCACTCAGATATCGTTTATTTTCTGTAAAATAGGAACATTATCTGAAGAAAACTGTTGTACAAACTGCATAAGTTGCTCTAAAGGGCACTTACAAAGCATGAAGTTTCTGCATGATAATTATTGAAATTATTCTTTTCTGAAAGCATCTATGGGTCACAACATTGCTGTGACTGATGGTCTTCCTGGCTTGGCTGTGACGTGCTGTCATATTTTCTTTTATATTTTGGATAGAGTGTACAATATTAAAAGCTTTCCAGACAATCTCACAGAATCATTCTTCATTAGAAGCATAAATAAACTTTGTCTGTGGTAGGAAAGCATTTTAATTCTCATTTGAAAAATTCAATTAAGAAACTTAATTATGTGTGGTGATTATTTCTCTAATCCCAGCATTGAATAGGCTGGTGCAAGAGATCTCAGTGAATTTGAGACCAGCGTAGGCTACATTATAAGGGCTTATGTGAAGGAACAGCAGCAAAAAGTAAAACAAATATGAATCACAAGAAAAAATAACCTAAAGATTATACAACATCTTGGAAGGATTAATGGAAACCATGTCCTCTATCATGCTTTCAGAATTTATTTCTGCTTAAATTTTTACTAGACAGATGTAAGATACACATATCTAAAAATTATAAATGGTAAATTTTAAATGAAATATCCATTATCAAATGGTCAGCCTTAAAAACACACATATAAACAACATAAAAACTGAAGCTATTCTATTTACGTATTTAGAACATTTCTATGTACATGACAGCACAGTGAATGATAGTATGCTCCTTACTAACATTATACATATCAAGCAAGTTATATTTGAGAATATATATGCAAGTGCATATAGATGTATGCATGTAACAATTAATAAAAAAAAGAGCTTGTATTTATAAAAATCAAATACAGGTATATGGAATGGTTTGAGGGGAAAAGACAAGAAGAAAATAATGCAATTAATATGATAATCTCACAAATAGAGGAAATAAAGACAAAGAAATAAAGATTATGCTTTACATATGTAAAAACTTCTGCATCAAAAGAGTATCCAAAACACATATATTAAAAGAAAACAATTGTTAAACACTTTTTAAAAAATTTTTAAATCTCAAAATGAAGAGAACAAGAAAAGACAGATTCTAAAGGCTTATGAGACAGCTTCTTGACCTCTTGACATATCGGTGTATTACTGACACGCTTGATTCAAATAAGGCATGCTGTATCCTCACTACTATACACAGAAAAGACTTTCAGAGTTTGCAAAGAAAGACATTTAAAGAAAAGCCAGCAATATTGCTGAAAGGTCAAGATTTGTAAGCAAATGAATCGTGAGTATAATCTACATTGGATACTATTCAGAATAAGATGTCAAAGGGTTTTCTTGTTGCTGTGAGAGCAAAATAAAGAAAAAAAACCACAGTTGTTACTCTGTTTCTCAGGGTGGCGTTAAATTTATGTTAAATAGCTGTGATTAATCCATCATGCTATCTATGAGAGGCAGATTTAGTGCATTTTATTTAAAAGTTCCAAGTCTGAGCGACAGGAGAACAATAATAAAAATGAGTAACTGTGGAAGAGAAAGAAGGCTGTGGGGCTATAGTGCTCTAGTTCTTGATCAAATTTTACTTTGGAGCAAGAAAACAATCAGTTATGAAACTATTAGAGAGCCACACATTCACTATAAGCTTTTGATGGAAGGATGGACATCGTCTATGTCTTGCCTATATATCTTGGACTTTCCTGTACCTATATCCTCCAAATAAAAGACATCTACCTCCTTGTGTCTCAGAACATTATCCACGAAGTCTTTTCATATAGAGGGGAGTCAGACAGAAGTGCTGAGTGATCCATGCCCATGAGGAGCCCAAGAGCTCACATATTCTTTAGATGCCTACTATCTCAAGATGCCTACTACTTATCTTATGTATTCCTATGGGACATATTTCTGATCCCTGTCTTTGTTACCATTTTAGTGGCTCCTATAAAGGTTGGGGAGACGGCTTACTCAGTAGTATTCTTGCCTTGCAAACATGAGGACCACAGCTCAATCTCTGGAACCCATGTTAAAAAGCCAGCCAATCAAAGAAAAAGGAAGCTCTTGGGACTTTCTGACCAGCCAGCCTGGATTATTTTTTAATTCTAAGCCAGTGAGAGACTCTGTCTCAAAAACAAGGTGGATGAGTTCTTCTATCTGGTGGAGTGGGACTTAAATCAAATTATGTGTTGGTGCTTATTCCTGTAAGCCTTATGCCATAGCTGCATCAGCATGTCTTACAGGCAGATTACCATTTTAGAAGGAAAGGTTTATAGGTGAATTAGTGTTTACCCTTTTCCTTTGGTAGATTGTGTGTACTTCGCAGTACCATGAACATTAGTCCACACATGTGGAGGATCCAGATAGGCAGCAGCTCCACTTCTTTATGTTCTGTGAGTTGTATAGTTGTCCTCATCAATAGGGGCCAATAGTCAGTTTCATAGAACCTATGACACTGCTGGCTGGCCAAGAAGCTGAAATGGATAAGAACAGGTCCCTAGAATAAACACACAACACTACTCTTCTGACAAACAAACACAGCAATACAATGACTCCTGAAGACACTCGACTATGCTCATAGATCAGTTCCTTGCTCAGCCAACATCAGAGAAGCTTCCTCCTGCATCACATGGGAAGAAATGCGAAGATCTACAGCAAGACAATATGCACAGAGGGAAGGACCTTGGAACACACTTCTCTATATGAGATGCCTCCATCAAATACCTCCCAGGGGCTCAGGAAAGTCTGCAGAAGAGGAGACAGAGTATAAGAGACAGAGATGATGACCATCGCAAATGAAGCAAGGCCTAAAACACAGAAGAAATGATGCACGTATGAACTCATAGAGACTGTGACAACATGCATAGGGCTTGCATGATCCTGTACCAGATGGGGTCCCAAAGCTGAGAAGAGAAATAGACATGTGTCCCCCATCCCTATCCCAAGATCTATTTCCAATAGCTAAACACTTACTAAAGAAAACACTGTTTTCTCCAACAGAGTCTCACTGGGGAAACAAACCACTCCTAAGGGTAGGCAGGCCTCATGCCCAGGAGTACATGACCAATGCAAAATGAACTCAGTGGACTCATTGGAGCTTCATTGTCTCATAAATATGAGTTGAGACATTAAAAATAATCTTACAGGCCCTTTGCATATATACTATAGTTTCCATTTGGTGCTTTTATAGAATTCTTGTGTGTGCAAATATGAATGTTTCTGAATCTATATGTGTTTCCTGTGTTTTTCTATGGCTCTTTTTCTTCTATTTTCTTTGTCTTATTTAAGTATATTTGGTTTTTCTTTATCTTATCTCATTTCATTTCATTTTTTTATTCTATAAATGCTTGTTTGTTTTCTGTGGTGACACATAAAGGATAGGAATATGGATGGAAGGGGAAGGAATTGGGAGGATTTTGGAAAGGAAATACCAATCAGAATTTTTATATAAAAATAAAAGTTATTTTCAATAAAAAGAAAAGAATAATGATAAAAAGGAATGGCATGTGAAGACTGACACCTGAGGTTGTCCTCTGATCTCCACGTGCAACAACTCACAGAAGCATATTTACACTTACATACACACACACACACAAACCTACACACAGAGTCACCATCAATGTGTTGGTTCCTCTTTCAGGTTGTCTTATTTCTGGGGTCCTTTCAAATAAACCAGTATTGGCATTTCACTCCTTGTTTTGAATGGTAACCTGGGAAAGGCAACTCCAGCGGAGTCTGTGAACACAAAACCAACCCCACATGTCATGAAAAAGTCTTATCCACCGAAGCTAAGCACTAAGACAAATAAACATTGCTTTTTATTGTAAGCCCATAGGTATTTTGATAATCAATGTTTTAAGATGTAGAGATATTTATTGAGAAATAATAGAGATAATACAAATAATACAGGAAAATAGATGAAACCCGATAGATGTAGAAATGATAGGTAGTAGATCCATAATAGATGAACATTGATAGGTAAATACAAAGATACATAGCTGTAGATAAACAATCTATTGTTATTTGAACCCAAGCCCAGGTCCCTTGGGGGTGGAGGATGAGCTGGCGTAAGGTCAACAACAGACTCTGGGAGTCAGGCAAGTGACAAAAGCAGACTTCTTTATTCAAGGAAGAGGATGTCCCTTTATACCCTCTGCCCATTGGCTCTCAGACTGTAAGCTGCTGCTATGGCTTCTCCTCATTGGCTTGTGTCCTCATCCATCACAATGTCATCAGTCCCTGGGCATGGCTACCAGGTCTCAGGCTGCCTCTGTGCAGAAGCCTAACGACGCACATGTGTGTTATTAGCAACAGGCTTTGTTTCTGTTCAATGGCAGGCCTTGTTCCTCCTACCATCTATTGTTACTTCTGTAAATTAATCCAAACAATATTTTTAAAAAGCTACTGAGGGAATAAGGTCCACCTTTAATTATTATAAAATTTCTTCTAAACACCACTGCCAGCTAGGTGGGACAGATGAGACACAATTTGTTTACAATTTTGAAAATCCATAACATTTGGAGACTATGCTAGTATGAAATAGATCATGCATAAATTCTACATGAGAAATATATTAAGGTTCACAATCCAATAAATCCCCTTAGAATATCCCTTCAAACTCTTCCTTATTTATTCCCACTAAGTTCTCAACAAAAGCTGACTACATTGATTGGATTCTCTCTCACCCAGTGTCAAGAAATCGGAAACCACAGAGTCCCTCTCTGTTCTTCTTACACTTCCAAATTTCTGCCTGGCTGAGATCTGCAAAGCTTGCTAAGTGAGTCACGTTCATCTAATTCACTTGCACTAATATAGCACAAAATATTTTCAAACACAGAAATCTGTGATTATATATTTTCATCTCGGAGTCTTTATCCAAGCACATTCTACAGTCTTACAACTTAACCTGATAAGTTTCTGTACATATCAACAGATTTCACATTAATCAATATTAAAATTTAGTTGCCTAGTATCTTAAGCAACTGATTTGCTAAGGAAGCCAGGCAACCTTCCAGTGTTGCCTTGTGCCAAGCTCACCCTTTATATGCAATGCAATATTTCTACCAAGATTGTGTAAATGTTTAAGAAATAGAGGTCAAACTGAGTGATAGGGAATTAGACAGCTTCCCTGGTAGGCAGAGAGGTAGGAAGAGAAGCTACAACTAGGTAGTAAAAATAGTGAACTTCCAGGATGACTGGTTTGTGCCTGATCCCCCTTACCTAAGATAAAAGTCTGGTAGCTTAAAACAAAAGCCTCCAACTCTTCCTACAACATTCCCTGTGGACTGGCCCTAAGAGTTCCAAGCAATACAAAGCAATACAAGGCAGATCAGGACATGTTTATCCAACATTAAGCCACCAACCCTAAATAGGGAAGGAAGACACATTGTATAAAACAAACAACAAACAAACCAATAAAAACCACAAAACAGCAGCCCTACAGAACACTGGAGACTGGATTTTCTGGCACCAGTCGCCACCTCTACATTGCAGAAGGTCTTTCTCTCTATGTGATTGCTTGTGGGTACGTACATTTTCTCATCAATTATAAAAAAATCATCCACTAGTTAGTTTTGTCTGTTGTGTTTTAGATTTTCGTTGTTGCTACCAGTTGTGACAGAGAATTTCCTGCCTTTTTATTAAAAACAAAAACAAAAACAAAAACAAAAAACAGGGAAAGCTATGGTTGCAGACAGGAGCCTAGTAAAACTGTCCTCTGAAAGGCTTCACTCAGCAGCATATGGAAACAGACGATGAGACTGACAGCCAAACATTAGGCAGAGTTCAGCTCTGTGAGTCTTGTAGAAAGTTGGAGGAAGGGGGAGGGGAGGGCAGAATGACCTGGAGGGGACAAGAGCTCCACAAGAAGACCAACGGAGTCAACTAACTTAGGCATAGTGGGGCTTACAGAGACTGATGTACCAACCAAAGAGCGCACATGGACTGAACCTAGGCCCCTAACACATATGTAGCTGATGGGCAGCTTGATCTTCATATTGGTCTCAAAGCAATTGGAGTAGAGGCTATCTCTGACATGGATTCTGATGCCTCCTTTTAGGTCACTTGCCCCTAGCCACAAGCTGGGCTCCCTTGTCTGGCATCAGCAGAAGAGGATGTGCTTAATCCTGATAACTGGATGTGCCAGAGTGGGTAGGTAAGGGGGGCTCCTCCTTTCTGATAAGAAGGGGAGAGGAGGAAGAGAGAAGAAGGTGTGAAGGTGGGACCAGGAGGAGTGAAGGGAGGGTATGTGTTCCCAAAGTAAAACAGATAAAGTAATAAAGGAATAAATAAAAAATAAGATTAAACCCTATCAAGGCTTCTAAACGTTGACAAAACTATACATATATATGCACATAAAATATCTTTTAGGTTTTCAACACAACTTGAGATGCTTTTGCCCTCTACATTGAATTTATCCATAACCTCATAGAGAAGGGTTGAGTCTTGATACATAAGAAAAGAAGTTTTTCTTTCTACTGAGTTAATGTTATACAAATGGTGAGTTTTTCACAGAGCATTGTCTTTCTAGGAAAATAATGTTCTTAGCTTTTCAATCAGTTCATTGTTTGCATTATGGGAAAAATGACCTGGGCCTCTCAGTAAGTAAATTTGAGATTAAAAAACATGTTTGTAATATATTCATAGATCCTTTTTCTTATAAATTCTTTGAAGATGGTAAAATGGTGTTTTTCTTTTTCTTTTCTTTTCAAGACAGGGGTTTATCTGTGTTGCCCTGGTTGTCCTGGACTCACTTTGAAGACCAGTCTGGCCTCGAACTCACAACAATCATCCTGCCTCTATCTCCTTAAGTGCTGGGATTAAAGAGATGCAATAATCACGAGACACTCAAGAAATGTAAGAAATATAACAATGACCTGAGGAGGCTGAATGCTAAGTTCCAAATATTCAATTCACTTATCACATTTCCATCTTTAATATATTTATTATTTTTTGAGACTTTCACACCGTGTGTTTTGAACGTATTTACCCCACCTCAACATCTCCCCTCCCACCCCCTCAACGCTACAACTCATTCCTGGCCAACTTGGAGATTATTTATTTCTGGCTTAGTTCTTTGTTGAGTCTAGTTTGTCTCCCTCAGTCTTATTGAGATTGGGGCCAACTGTGCCGTATGGTCAGTTGACCAGTGGTCACACCATTTCAAAAACCAAAATAAGGCACACAGAACAATCTACTCCATTGCTAGCTAGCAGAAATCATGTGCTAATAGATTCTCCAGTTGGGGTGTGACTATGTCGTCGTCTTGCCCCTCTTCATGCTGAGATTGTGTCAAACTGGAGCTTGCACAGGGATTTTTCTTTTCAGGCTGTCCAAATTGCTGTTAGTTCATCTGTGTGTGTGTGTGTGTGTCCTGTTGTATCCGAAAAACGATGGTTTCCTTGAAGTTATCGAACGTCTCTAGCTTTTAGCCTCATCCCACCATATCTTCTACAAAGATGCTCAGCCCTGGAGATAGGGATACAAAATAAAGCTTCACTTTAGCGATGACACACACAGTCTTGTACTCTCTGCACATAAACCAATTCTGGGTCTCTGTGTTAAATTCCATACACCACAAGAAGTTTCTCGGGTGACCAGGTGTGCAAAACTGGCCCAGACAAGCAGGGAAAGCTCATGGAGCTAGACACACACTGCCAATTAATCGCAACTGAGCATGGCCTATCAAATTAAAATAAAGAAATGTTTGACCTATGAAAATATCTATTTGGAAAATGGGAGAAAGCTACTCTGCTATCTGAAAAATGAGTACGAATTCCCACAGGCATAGGTCTATGCAGCCTTTTGATATTGTGACAAGTCATTACCATTTAAAAAATTACCCTCAAGAGTCACACAATTGAGTCACAGACAAACAAACAAAAACCTCATAAATGTAATGTGAACAATCATTTGTCTCTTTCAGTTATCTTGGAGGATCATTGCCTGTCTTCTAACCTAGACCTAGTTCTGGAAGCCTTTAGCATCCATACAATCTAACCTAGTCCTAGAATGTTTTAAGCCTTTGAGACTTACTGCTTAATAAGCTCACCCTATCTTGTTCTCTCTGAGCCCTGAGCTGGCTATTTCAACTCAGCTGTTCTAGCTCAAATGCTTTGCTCTACTAACTTTTCAATCTGGCTTCTCTCTTGGCCTCTGAATTACTCTTCTTGGCCTCAGACTAACTCCGGCAGTCTTTTCTAATCTCTGGCACTACAAATAACACCACGTTTTAGGTTTGTTGTCTCGTTTTCTTTTGAAAACTTTTAATGAGAATCGATCCTTTAATCATATAATACATCCTGACTGACCACGGTTTTTGTTCCCTCCACTCCTCTCAGCTCCACAATACACCACGCCTCTACCCAAGATCCACACCTCCTTCATTTCCTCTTCAGAAAGGGGCAAGTCTCCAAGTGATGAAAGCCAAGCAGGACAAAACAAGATACTATAAGACAAGCAAAAGCCCTCATACCGAGGCTGGACAAACCAACCCAATAAGAGAAAAAAAAGAGTCCCAAAAGCTAGCAAAAGAGTCAGAAATACAATCACCCTCACTGTTATAACAACCATAACATATAGCCAGAGGACCTGGTGCAGACCCATACAGGGCCCGTGCTTGCCACTTCAGTCTCTGTGAGCCTATGTGAGGCCTGCTTAGTTGATTCAGTGGTCTACATTCCTGCTGTCCTCCCCCCTCTCTGACTCCTCCAGTCTCTCCTCTCCCTCTACCCTATCCAAGTTTCCAAGATAAGGGACCCAAAGGAGACCTTCAATGTAGATGCTATCTCTGCACATGTCTGGATGTGAGTCTCTGCATCTGCTCCCATCTGATGCCATAGAGAGCCTCTCCGATAACAAATGGACAAGGCACGGCTCTATGAGTATAAGATATTACTAGGAATCATGTCATTAACTTTTTCCAGCCCTCTTTGGTTCTACCCTACGTCTCTGAGCTATTCAGTCTCTGGTTGCTGAACATCCAGTCAGTATACAGCATGGACACTCTTTCATGACATAGGCCTCAAGTTAAGGCAAACATTGGCTGACCACTCCTACAAATTCTGTGCCTCCACTGCCCCAGCAGGTCTTGGAGGCAGGACAGATTGTAGGTAGAGGGTTTTGTGGCTGGGGTGATGTCCAGGTTTCTCTTCCCATAGCTTGAACAATACCATCTTATGCCAAAGAGACTAGAACATATTGGTGAAGGCTCCATACAGGCACCATCTTGACCTTTCTCAGTTCTATAAGCTGTGTAGATGCTGTCATTGGTAGTGGAGGCACACTGTCAGTTTTCAGAGGGCGAGCTTTTCTCCTATCATCACCCTGGGTTGTGTGGGGATCTCCATGGGACAGCCTCAGCCAAGGACTCAACAGAATGCAATACGAAACCACCACTGGAAGCCTTGCCTGGATACAAAAGATGGCTAGTTCACACTCCATTACTAGATGTCCTGACTTGGGTAACCGTCACAGATTACAGGAATTTCCCACTGTATTAGGTAACAATTTCATGTTGCGCTACATTCATAGCTTATTCAAGACTGAATGTGGTCCAGGGACTACTTATTGCATGTGCCTGAGGTTTACAGGAAGTGGGAAGTACTGAAGATAACAGAAATATTGATTTAAGCAAAGCATAGAGTGGACAAACGTTCTGACTCAGAATACAAATGTATCTAGATAACACGCAGCAATAGAACAGACCCTGAAGACAGCATCTAATAAGTAGTGCGTTTGTTCTTACAATACAACATTTTGTTGCTTCTTTGTTCCATTAGCTGTTCACCAATATTCAAAAGGTGGGAATAACACAGAAAGCAGTGCATCTGCATTTCACCATATGACAGGATATGAGAGCCACTCTTCCATAAAACTCCTTGTGCTCCAACCCAAAGTTTGGCTGTTATTCTCAGCATCTGCTTGGATCCCATATTGGGTAGAGTCTTTCAGAGGACCTCTATGGTGGCCTCCCTTCCTGTTGCTTCTCGTCAGCTTCTTCTGGTGTCTGTACTGTTTGCCCTTCTGAATGAGAATTACGCATTCTCGCTAGGTTCCTCCTTGTTATTTAGTTTCTTTAGGTCTGTGTATTGTAGTGTGGTTATCCTGTATTATGTGGCTAATATCTGTTTATAGTTGAGTATATATCATGCATGTATTTCTGGGTCTGGGTTACCTCACTCATTATGATCATTTCTAGTTCCATCCATTTGCCTGTATATTTCAAGATTTCCTTGTTTTTAATAGCTGAGTAGTATTCCATTGTGTAAATGTACCACAGTTTCTTTATTCATCTTTTGGTTGCAGGACATCTAGGTTGTTTCCAGATCCTGGCTATTAGGAATAAAGCTGCAATGGACATAGGTGAGCAATTTCTAAGTGAACAACTAGGACAAGTGCACATTATCCTTTGTTACTAACTAGAACTAACAGGAAGCATGGCTACATTACATGTGCATAAAAGCTGTAAAATTCCTCCAAAGTAAAATAAATTCTATTTTTGTTCATGTTTTAATTTAGAAAAATACCTACATTGTTACCTTGATTATATTTTTGAATAAATAATACAGGATGAAGTATGTTAATGACTAGTAATGGAAAATTATGTGTGACCTACAATTATTTCTATTTTGTTTCTTTTTTCTCCTGCGCAGCTGGAGCAATATTTTCAAAACAATAATCTGAATTTACAATGGCCCTAGAAAATTCTTTTCAATGAGCACCTGTTGCTCTGAGAACAATCCTGTGCAGGTCATTGTGCACATAATCATCTGGTTCCTGGTCATGTTTACAGCCTTCCCCTTTCACAGCCTTGCATTTAAAGCCACACCACTTCCTTCACACTGTGCTCTAGCTAGACTGGGTACCTTTCTGCCGTTCACCTGCAGTTAGCATTTATCTACCATCGGGTATTTACACTAGCTGTCCCTTCCACATGAAATGCTCTCTTAAGCATCTTCACAAGCCTAGTTTGATCTTATCTTAAAAGAAGAAAGTATATATCTCTATGGAATGTTGGCCATGCTTGACATATTTGCTATTCAGAGTCAGCCTTTTATTATTTGTTACTTTTTATGTGTCACGAAGTAGTGTTGTTCTGTTGGCGAAGTTTTCCCAGTTTCCAGGTTGAATTCACACAATGGAAGGGTCTGAAAGAAAGGCAAAGGAAAGAGGTATCATATGTACCTGTAGCTCTGATATCTTTGTCCATAGCAAATCTTCCTTCATGTTTTATTCCATAAATACAGTGTCATAACTGTTAAAGATACCCCCTTTTCTGTTATCATTGTCTTTTCTTTCTACACTTTTGATTGCGCTAAGCTCCTATGCCAGGAATCTTTTCTATAATTCTCAGCCATTGATCACTGCTCACTTATTAAAGGAAAGAAAAAAATACATATTGACATTTCATTGACAGCTTTCCAAAGTATCCAAAGACCATGGCTACATAAATCAGTCTTTCCTACTTCAGTTGAACATGACCATTTCCATCAAAAACAAAAATGTGTTTTACAGATCATGTTAAAAATCACCACTGGTACAGAGTCATGTCATCAAAACATCTAACATGATGGCCATGCATTTCTTTGAAATATGATTATACATAAGAAAATAATGTATAAGTAGTTGTTATATGTAAGAAATAAAAATTCTGGAGTATATTTTGTTCAAGTGAATACACAAATAAATTAATACAAATAAAGAAATGTTATTCACATCATAATCACTTTGGCATCTATCTACCTCTGTTGGCCTGCTCACACTAACTCTCCAAAGAAGAAACAAGATTGTCTAATAAACACAGTAAAGATTGGCCAATGTAACTATCCACCAGGAAAACATAGATTAAAATTACTTTGACATTCTATGTCTTTAATTTGGAATGCTTATAACCAAGAAATCAAATGACAGTGCAAATGACTACTCTTGGTGAAACTATACATTGGCAAGGCAGTATTAAAATCAATCTGTATGCTCCTCAGAAGCTAGAAATACAACTACTATTTAGCACAGCTGTCTTCACCATACCACACCAGTTTTGCATACACTCAAAGGTTGCAATATTCCACTACAGAGATACAGACTCATTCATGCTTATTGTTGTTCTGTTCACAATAGCTAGGAAATGGAAACAGATTATTAACTGATGAATGGACAATGAAAATGTGGTATATACACAGAAAGGAATTTATTCAGATGTAATGAAAATTTGAACTCATCAATTTGTAGGTAAATTAAGAAAACTGGAAAAATTATGCTGACTGAAAAAGACAACCAGAAAGGTAACCAGATTCAGGAAAACCAAACATGTGTCTTAAGTCTATCTGTTTAATTTAAAATTCTTATAGAAGCCATTAAAGTAGAGAGAGATCATTCAGGAAGACACATAAGGAAAAGAGGACATGTGTGTCAGGTAGGTAGGGAGCAGGAACACTGGGGCTAGGAAAGCTTGGAGGAATGGTGCTGAGGAGATGGGTGAGTCAAAGGGGCTGGGGTGGGTGATTAACCAAAATAAAAGATGTTGTAAAACCAAGGTATGGAAACCTATGGTTTTGTAAGCCAATGTAAAAACATAAGTTATTTCTCTCCCCTGTATCCTGCTATTCCTTTGTCTATTGACCCCCAAAACTCCCACATAAGCAAAGATCCCTCTTTACATGCCTGGTTTCCTGGTACCCTCAGTTTACTCCAGGATATATGTTCACATCAATAGAGAACAGTAGGTATATTCTGAGGGCTTGGATGCAGGAAAGGGAAATGGGAAATGGCATAATGATATCACAATCTCAAAAGATTAAAAGAAATCATTTTAAGAGATAAGAATCAATTAAATAACAACAAGAATGCATTCGTTATGAAAGAGTTATGAAGGAGATAGAATCTCTTGGTTTGATGATGGTGCTTACCAAAACCATGAGTTATTACACAGAAATCCCAATACTAGATACTGGCCACATCCTCAGAGGATGTTGATCAGAAAGACCCCAGAGGTCTCCAAATAAACGTAGTCTCTTCTCATTCCTCTTGCTCACTTAAAATAGCTAGAGGATGAATCCTAATGACAGCATGGACTTCCACTGAAAGATATAGAGAAATAAAGCCAGAATTGGGGTGACAGCTTCCTCACTGATGCCTAATTTTCATAATGCCATACATGCTGTTGGAGAAGGAATGTCATCAGTTTTATCCAGAGGTAAACCCCATCAACTATGACACCAACTACTAGGCAGGATATGCACACTTCTCCAATAGTGCACCAGGGCCTAGGGGATCACCAACAACTCTGTGAATGGCTTTGAGGTCCTTCCCACAAGAAGAAATTCACATGTGATAGAATAAACCTCCCCCAAAACTCATGGCTGCTGTTTATGTAATTAACATGGCACCAAAATTCCTTCTAAATATCTACTCTGTGTTTTCACTTACAGTCAAATGCTATTCATAGCCTTAATAAGAGAATTTCTCTATACTGTGGTGAATTCATTGACTCTTGTTTGCTCGAGGTGCTGAGAATAAGGGATGGTTGTGTGTTATGTCCTAAATAGGACATTTGTACTATCCCCTCCAGGACTCAGGGAATATGATACTAAAACTAGCAGAAAGAAGGAAAGAGCTAAAAGATGCGCAGAAGTGCTTCCAAAATGCTAACTCCCATGCATTCATATTGTTTTGGCTATTTGTATTTTGCAGCATTGAAGAAAACATCTTTCCTATCTTGGTGCATCTAAAATTCTGAATGTAAGTCAATATCTATCATATCTCATCTTTATCAACTTAAAACATCTACCTAGACCTAAAAACATCTTAACCCCTAAACAACTAAGTATTGTTAGAGAGGGGCTGGTTGCTGCTAAGATACGTACACGTTCTACTACTGCACCCTTAGAGTTATGGAGCCATGCTGGTTGTAGATGGCTTCATATCTGGGGAGGACAGTTGGTTCCCTCCTTTCTTTGGAAGCTTACATTGTACCTTTGGTGACATGAAAGTGAACCCTCGAGGAGGAGGCTTTCAAATCAGTTCCAGCTCAGGGACCTCTGGGCTCTCTTTTTGAAATGCATGGTGTCTCTCAAAAATAGTTACATATGTGTGTGTGTGTGTGTGTGTGTGTGTGTGTGTGTGCGTGCGTGTGTGTATACTAAGTTTCTAAAGGTTTTTAAAGTTCTCAGTCTATGAAGAATTAGGAAAGCAATTAACTTTATTCTGTCTCACCACCTCTATTCTGAAATTTGGAAATTATTGTTATTTCACTTTCTAAAGAGCCTAAATTTTAGAAGGAGCAGGCACAGTATTTTAAGTGTATATCCATACAGGAGATATCATGTAGCCATTCATTGTTATTTTTGTCAGCAAAGTTGGTGAAATGAAAAGAATCACCACCCCAGTGCAGCTGCCTGTGGCACAGAAGATCTTCCCTGACTCTTGAATTCCACTGTGGAGAACAGATTTATCACACATTGGAAGGGCTCAAAGCACACACTATGACAGTAGAGATCTCCACAGGGATAATATTCTGGAGCTAAACACATAGAAACAGCTATTCAGTGACAATGTTGACTTCTTTGACAAAATTTCTAAGCCTGAGTCACCTGTAAATAAGAGAAATTTGCTAGTGATTCTTCTACACACTAAATAATTTAAAATGCAGATCTACCAGATTTGACATGTAGTGGGGGCTCTTTCCTAGATTGGGGATTGTTCTAGAAGAAGGATCCTGTAAACATACTGACATTTCATTTGTAGAATCCCTAATCCTATTCAAAAGGACCCATTCAAAAGACATTGTTAATACTACTGCACTGGTGATAGAATTTCAATATATGAACTTAGGAAAAGAAAGATCATACCATAGCCTACTACAGGGAAAACCTCCATCATAAATAAGAAATACAGGATGATGAGCATTCTTTTTGACAATGAATGTGCCAGCTCAACTCAGCATCATTTGGTATGCTCGTGGGTCTTTGTCTAGTCTAATATATTAAATACCTAATATTCTCTCTTGATCTTTAAAAAGAATAATTTGAGAGTATAAAATTGACTTTGCAGAAAGTTGCTAATTTTTATGATTTAATAAATTAAAGAACATACTCATTCAGAGATAAATAGCAATATACTGATATAATTAATATGCTACTGTAGTAATATTAATATGTGTATATATATGTGTATATGTGTGTGTGTGTGTGTGTGTATCATCCTATTCTCTATTTAATAACAAAATACTATATGAATTACCAGAGACAATGGGACAATTTTCTTATGCTATGACAAACTACTTGACATAAGCAACTTAAGGAAATAAAGACTGATTTTGGTTAATCCAAACCAAGATACTGTCTCACACATGTGTATTCTTGACAAGTTGATAATTCATATTAATCATCACAAACCCTTGTCTTGTCAACTAACTCCAAAAATATAGCACTTTTAAGTCATGATCTCTTGCTCCTTGTTGCTATAAACTTATGAATACAGTCCCACTTTGAACGTCCCTATAGTATTTACTAGTTCCAACACTGTTCAAAAGGGAAGTGCCATGGTTCTTCTGAAACAGGAAACCTTAGTTGTGAGCCCCTATAACATAAAACACAAGTTATAAACTTTCAACATACAATGTTATAGCAATGATTGTCATTCAAAGGGAAACAAGTGAGGCATAGCAAGGAAGAGATTAAAACTTAAAATGAAAACCAAGCAGAACAAATGCTAAACCTTGAAGGTTCACAGAGGCATCTGGCATCTGTGATGAAATCATCAGGGCTGCAAGTGGCTTAAATAGCCTCCACCCTCAAATGATCTTCCTGCATCACACACAGCCTCTGTCCTAAGTCACCAATCAATGCATGCTGCTTTCCTTGGTGTGCATCTCACTGTCTTGGCATATTCAGTATTCTGGGATCTGTCTCCATTACCATCAAGGCTTCACTTTGATATTTTCATGCAGTGATCGCTCTGGGACTATTTTCAGGGGACCAATCTTGATGTAAATTGTCTGTAGCCTTTTAGAACCTTAGCACACGCGTCTATGAACTTGACATGCTCAGATATGTCATACCTATAAAATCAGAACCATGTGAACAATGAACCCCAAGTTCAGCATGGAACTTGAAATGTAGCTTGGTCTCTTGGACTGTGGTTACACTGGCTTCTGTATCCCTTCCCAGCTGACTCTTGGAAAACATCATTTCCTCAGGTGAGTGTTTTTAAGCAGTGGAACTCCTCGGGTGGTGTTTTCAGTTTAGGCTCTCTCAGTCATGTGAATTTGGATTTTCACTAGATAAAGCTTTCAGTGAATGGGCCCTTACACTCGGGGTGCCTTTCCCATTTTCAAAGTGCAGAGCAATTGTTTCTTTATAATGGTCCTAATTTCTTTAACAAGCACACTGAATTTCTCAGCATCATCCTTGTCTGTAGTTTTAAATTCTTTTTTCCCCTCCAAAATGGCACATTGCTCTGGTTTTGTTATTCATGTGGCACTCACTCACATAGATTTGGATGAAAGAATGAACAGTAACCATTCCTTCTGAATCCAGATCTGCTCACACTTAGAAGACATTGGTTGAATGTATCGAGATTCATGGCCAATAAATAAATAAAGCATAAATTACATCTGGCTAACTTCCTTAGGGAGTAAGTGTTGCCCTCTGAAACCTCATGAGCCAAATCTTTACTCTCCACTTTTACCTTGATATTTTGGTCCTCCAAATACCCATAATAATGACCTATTAAAATCTGTTTGCTGCCAGGGAGTCCTAGAAACCTACAAGAAGTACATCAAGGCTGGCGGATCTGGACCCAGGGGGATCTGCTCAAACTACTCTACCAACCAAAAACACTGCATGCAGTGAACTTAGAACCCCTTTTCAGATCTAGTCAATGGACAGCACATTCTCCACAGTTGTGTGGAGAGCAGGCACTGACTCTGACATGAACTCTGGTGCCCCATATTTGACCACTACCCCTTGGTGAGCAGGCCTGGCGGCACCCAGAGGAAGAGTAAGCAGGCTAACATGCTGAGATCTGATAGGCTGTGATCAAAGACTGGGGGAGGAGGTCCCCTTCTGTCACAGACCTAGGGGACAGTTGAGTGAAAGAGGGAGGGGGAACAGAAAGATACAAGTTATAGGATAACAACTGAGATGTTATCTGAATAAATTACTTAAATTAAAATATAATTTTTAAAAATCTGTTTACAGTGCTCTATAAATTTTCTAGCCTAAAGTTCCAAACTCTTTCACTGTCTCCCCACATACCAGGTCCATATGCTTAAGAGCAGCATCATATATCACAGCAATGGTCTGACTTCTTAGTATAAAGTTTCCATTTTAGTTATTTTCATGTGCTTATTGTAAGTGTTGCAGATCAGATGGGAAGGTATCCTGGTTGTTGGCAGCTAAGGATTGCCACAAAGTCACAGCACACAAGTCTCATACAAGAAATTTATTGGGAGTGAAAAGCCCAGGATGGTGCCTGCCTCCGCTCAGGAGAAGTAGCAGAGAACCTACCACAGTCGGGGCTTATATAGGATTTCTTGGGGGAGAGGGAGGCTTTCCAGGGTGGAGAATGGTTGAATTCCAAGTTCATAATTTGGGCTTCTTACAATGTAGGGGCTGGGTACAGTGTTAGGGCAGTTAGTGTGTTCTGTGGGTGGCACCTGGTGGAGGAAGTCCTCAAGGAAGAAGTGTGGACATTCATGTGCCTCAAAGGACTTATGACAAAATAACTTTTAAAAAAAAAGGAATAATTTGTTTTGGATCAGAATTCAAAGGTATAGTCCTTCGTGGGGGGAAATCATGGCAACAGGATTGTGAGGCAGCAGGTCACATTGTATCTGTATCAGGAAGCAGAGGGAGATGGTTGCTACTATTGGAAATGTTCTCTTCTTTTTACTTAATGCAGGACTCTACCCCCCACAGAATGCTGTTAATACTTAGGATGGCTCTTTATAAATCAGTGCAATACAGAATCTCCCTCACTGTCATGCCAGAGTGTTTATGTGGTAGGTGATTCTAAATCCTATTGTGTTGCTAATCTACATTAGCTATAGCAACGTAATTTAGAGACAATGTAGATTCTTATTCTTATGTTTCATTTTATTTCTCAATTTAAGATACTAAGGTCAAAATACTATAATGCAGTTTTCATTTTATATTGAAGACAATCAACCAGATATTTTTGAGCGTTAGCTGAATGTCCATTCATCCTTATAATGCTAATGTAGTCACAGAGGTAGATAAAAGTATGATGTTGATTTTGCTGTCCTATAGACAAAGCCTGGATACAAAAAAATAGAAATAGGTACTTCTTTTTATGTGAACAAACTTTAAAATGAACTATTTCTAACATCCATTTAATTTTCCATCACCCTCTTTCTTTCTTACCCTTTGTGTGGCCCTCTTCCTCTTCCTCTTATAATCTTTCTAATTTGCTCTTTTCAAAAGTATGAGATTTTCTTCGACATCATGGTATAATTGTAGGAACCAGGCCCGACTGGGCTGCCTGCCTGTCTTGCTGTTTCATGTCCTGTTTCTAGCAGCTTCCGTGTCTGTGTTTATGTTGGTCAGCTGGTCATGTTTACTGCTCTGAGAACTCACCCTACCCCTCCTCAGGACTTTTCCTCCTGTGTGCAATTACCTCTTGAGGGATTTCACCTGCGAGTGGCATTCCTGTCTTGCTGCCTATAAGAAGGCTCTTTGAACAGTGAATAAAGGTTGTTGAAGCTGCTGCTGCTGCACTGCTCTCTTAGCATGAAGGACCTGCTGTGTTATTGTGCGTGTATGTGTGTGTGAGTTAAATCAGCAGTCCCTCGCCCTTGGCTCGGCACCGCAGTGGCACGGGCGCCACATATAATGTCATAAAGTTTTTATATTTATCTAAAAACAACAAAGAAGTAGATCTTGAATAAAAACGTTAAAATCAAACATCTCCAATGAACATTAATAACCCTACAACATCAGTGAATTTTCATAAATGTTTCATAAAATTTTCCTTCTGGGATTCTTATGTGATATGATTTCTTTCTTGCCCTGATTTTTTTTATTTAAAAAAAATACAGTAATTAGTTATATTGCCTTCAATAACTAATACTTATGATGAAGAAAATCTCATGTTTCATACATGAAAAATGTACAAGAAGAACAACAGATATCAAGATAGAGATGCCTTCTCTGTGGCTAGAGACGTTATATTAGGGGCTCTGTGTATTTCTTTTATAAGTTTGGTATGTGAATTCCATTAACATTTGACTCTGATTTGCAGCTTTCCTATTTCAGGAGCCTCAAAAAGAAAAACAAATCCATCTAAATGCTGTATGCTTTTTTGAGTAAGAAAAAATGTAATTCCATTTGTTCACAGCATACAACTGGGTTACAGTTAAGGTACAGAGTTGGATATTTCAGTGCTAACCCCAATAAGAATATTCAACCACACCCTCCAGACTGCCATAATTTTAAATCTATACAATGCCAAGCTCAATAGTGTCTTCTAGATACAACAGGATGAATGAACACATGAACTCACAGTGACTGTGAGAGCATATACAGGCACACAGACATGACATGCACAAGTTCAAAGCAGACAAAATCCCAGCAATGAAAAGGGGGAAGTAAGCATCAAGTCCCACTCTAACCAAGAAGCAATTTGCAATTGATAACTTCCAGGTCTATGTGATCCATCTGGAATGCAGACAGGACAGACTTTAGATTAAAGCACGATCTGCCTGGAATACTGACACACTCTTGACACACATCTTTAATCCCAACAATGAAGGTAAGGTTAGTTTTTACAAGGAAGCAGCCATGTTTGAAAGTGATCTCTAATTGATGCTCAGGAGATGAATCATAGGAAGATTAGACAGAATGAGTCAGAGTTAGGACATGCCCGATTCTCACTAGAACAGACAGAACAGGCTACTTAAGAGCAGCACAAGGGAAAAAAAGAGGTTGTTTTTTTTTTTTTAAAAAACAAGAGTTTCTTACTAGGACAGTTAGGCAGAGCAATTCAGTAAGAAGGCAAGAGAAGCTAGTTTAAATCAAACAACTTGAAGAGGAGTTTAAGTCAGAACAGCTAAGTTGAACTAGCCAGCCAGAATTTAGAAAGAGCTAGAAAGTCTTAGGAATGGGTCTTATCTCAATCTTTCTTCTAAGAAAGTTTTTAAAATTTTACATTTTCATTCAATCCTCTTAGAGGGTTTCCTTTTCTATTTGGGGGAGATGATGAAATCATGAGACTAATTTCAGCATCATTCAATGGGATGTGTGCCTCTGCTTTATCTGAGCAAATATACACACTTATAAAGTCTTATGTTTTTCATTCCATAAAAATGTATAAAGACACGCTCAAGCCTCATCTTCCCTTTATGTTTCAAAAGTTAGACTCTCAAAGAACAATGCCAAATGTTTTCTAAAGTTTTCATTCTCAGTCAAAATTGACTTTAAAAGTAGGTCTTAGTCCTACCAGAATGGCTAAGATCAAAAATTAAAGTAAAAGCACATTCTGGAGAAAGGGGAACAGTCCTCCATTGTTGGTGGGAATGCAAACTTGTACAACCACCTTGTAAATCAATATGGATGTTTCTCAGAAAATTGGGAATATTGCTACCTCAGGTCCCAGCTAAAACACTCCTGGGGATATACCCAAAGATGTTCCACCATACAACAAGGACATTTGCTCAACTATGTTCATAGGAGCTTTAAGTGTAATAGCCAGAATCTTGAAACAACCTAGCTGTCCCTGAACCAAAGAATGGATAAAGGAGCTGTGGTGCATTTACACAATGGAATACTACTCAGCTATTAGAAAAAGGAAATCTTGAAATTTGCGGGCAAATGGATATATCTAAAAAATATCATCCTGAGTGAGGTAACTCAGAACCAGAAAGACACGCATGGTATATACTCACTTATAAGTGTATATTAGCCTAACATATATGCCCTCTGAGAGACTCCACACAGCAGGGGATCAGGACAGATGCTGGGTCTCTGCTGGACTCTAGCAGGAGCACAGAAGAATAGAGGGGAATGGAAGGACATAGAGGGTTCAGGAGATCCACTAAGAAACCATCAAGGTGAGAGGATCTGGATTCAGGGGGCCCTGCACCAACCAAGGACAATGCATGCAATAAATCTAGACCCCCCCCCTGTTGAGAAGTAGCCAATGAACAGCTCATTACCCATGGTTATGTGGGGGGGGGGGTAGCAGGGACTGCCTCTGACATTAACTCTGGTGCCTTTGATTTGATCACTTCCCTGTGGTGGGGAGGAAAACTGGGCACAAGGAAGAAGGGGAAGCATGCTATCTAGGTGCAACCTGATAGGCTGTGATTATATGATGGGAGAGTAGGTTCCCTTCTGTCAGAGATCAAAGGGAGGGGAATAAGATGGAAGAGGGAGGGAGGGTGGGAATGGGAAGATACAATCAAGGGGATAACAATAAGGATAAGAATGTAATCTGAATAAGTTATAATAAACTGTAAAAAAAATTTTAAGTAGATGTTAGAGACTGAATCATGTCTTCTTCCTACTTTACACCTTAAAATCCATGTGGTTTTTTTTCTCCTTTATTAATTTATTCTTGTTACATCTCAATGGTTATCCCATCCCTTGTATCCTCCCATTCTTCCCTCCCTCCCATTTTCCCCTTATTCCCCTCCCCTATGACTGTTCCTGAGGGGGATTACCTCCCCCTGTATATGTTCATAGGGTATCAAGTCTCTTCTTGGTAACCTGCTGTCCTTCCTCTGAGTGCCACCAGGCCTCTAGCCCATAGACTCCAGACGTTTTCATGGAATGAATGGAGTTTAAGAATTTATTAAAAAGGTATAGAATTCTGTAGAGAAGGAAATCTATTCCAGTAGATTGGCATCCTCATATGAGGAAGAGATGTGAAAACCAGCATGTCTAGAAGAATGTACATTTGAGCTCATGGGGAGAAGGCAGCAATATCCAAACTGGATCTCATTCCTGAAGATATCTTAGTTTTCAATTTTTAGCCTCCAGAAATGTCAGTCAATAAATGTATTCTGCTTATGCTGTCCAGCCTGACGTGTTCCGTGACAACGGCCCTACCAGACAAATATGGGGGGGAGGGTGAACTCTACACTTATACCCACAGCCTTTTTATATGACACACTGCCTTTTATGATGATGGCCCAGACATCTTCAAACATAAAAGCATCCAAATGTATGAAAAAGTCCCTCCACTTTACATTTGAACTTTGCATGGCAAAGGATAAAAATAACCCATCGACTTGTTTTTCATTTTTTGCAGGTTATTTTCCTTATTTGCTGCTGGATAATGAAATGATAAAAGTGCTCGAAGTACTTTTCGTTGGTTATCAAGAGAAATCAATACTGCTTTGTGTTTCAAAAGGGAAAGGCACACAAGGACGCTAAGGTATTAAACACAAGTGGATTGAATAGTTATTTGTGAGGGGTTGCTACCGATTGAATTACTATTTTATTTTAATGTCATAACATGGCAGCACTCAAGATTACCTTTCACTTCTAATCATACCATTTACATGGAAGTGGGAAAATGCTTCTGAAGTGGCCAAACGCTGTTTGCTGAATGGATCATGATAACACTAGAAATTACTCTGGAGGAAAAATAATCAGACTCCCTGCCAGGCTCTGGGGAAAGGTTAATGTCCCTTCATTGAAATAAAGTAAAGCAAAAACAAAATCCATAAAGCACACATTTATGAAAGTGGGGGAAGACTTATTGGCTGTAAACATTAGCCTTAGGATCCAATGTTAACTCTTAATAGTTCAGAATAGATGCATACCACGTATGTCTTTCTGGGTCTGGGTTACCTTTTGATTTGCTGTTGGTGGAGGTGGTAGTTTGGGAATTTTGGTTGTTTTGTTTTGCTGACCTTTTTCTTATTATTGTCACTGTTGTTGTGTTTTAACTATAAGACTGTAGTTGGATATTGCTGATACATGAAAAATTACTAGGTCCCAACACTTGTGTCAATCATTTTGTCACCAATACTTATGGCACGTTTTGACACTGGTGCAATACCATCATCATCACTTTGCAGAGTGTTGAAATGGAGTTGACATAATCTGCCCATATCTGGGGAGCAAGAAAACAAAAGTTTATGGGTAAGCCCTTCTGGTCCTGGAGGAAGCCAATATGGTACTGTCATTACAAACACTAAGCAAATCCATCACATATGGTGCATAATTTTGGGGTGGCCTGGGTATCTTCACGCAAGCATGAGCTATTTCACTAGCACATATATGTTCATTCTTTGTTTAACTGAACACCTCTTAAATGGAGGAATCTGGAATTTTAATTTTAATCCCACAAGAGTCATCCTTACTCCTTATTGACTCAAAAATGATGAAGCTAACCTCTTGAGATCTTCTGGGGCTGAATGGTTCAGGATATCAAGTAAAATCGGGCATTTCCTTTCTGTGTGGAAAAAAAACCTAGTCTATTTTTATTCATAGATTCTTTTTTTGAAGCTCTGTCTGATGACAACCTCCTAGTGTCTACTACAGCAAGCACCTGCCTTTAAACCATGTTCTCAAAAATGATGCTTATACCAAGTGGCTTACAAATGCACAGTTCTAATAAGTACTCACAGCATGAGTGCTGTGGAGCATTTATTGTGTAGATGATCCTCACAAAACTCCATGGTAGACGGCATATTTTAAATTAATTAATTTATTCACCTCACATTCCAATCATAAGCCCCTCCTTCTCTCCTCCTAGTCCTACCCCGCCTCCTGCTTCCCCCTATGCCCCTTCCCCCACCACTCAGAAAAGGAGAGCCCCCCTCTCCATCCCAGCACATCAAGCCACATCAGGATTAAGCACATCCTCTACCATGGTGGCCTGTCAAGGCAGCCATGCCAGGGGTAAGTGATTAAAAAAAACATGCAAGAAAGTCCTTGTCAGAGACAGCCCCTACTGCCTTTAGTAGGAGACCCACGTAAGTACCAAGCTGTGATTGAGTAGATATGTGTAAGGGGGCCTAGGTTTAGCCTACACATGGTTCTTGATTGGGGTTTCATTCTCTGCAAGCCTCCCCTGAGCCCAGGTTAATTGGCTATGTTTGTCTTCTCGTGGAGCTCCTGTTCCTTCCTAGTCCTTCTAGATGTCCCTCAACTGAAGAATGGATAAGGAAACTTTGGTATATTTACTCAATGGAATACTATTCAGCTATTAAAAACAAGAAATCTGCAGGCAAATGGATGGAACTAGAAAAGAGCATCCTGAATGAGGTAACCCAGACCCAGAAAGAACACATAGTATGCATTCACTTATAAGCAGATATTACCCATGTGTAATAACTGCACTAAAATTCACAGCCTCAAAGAATCTAGGTAGGCAGCATTTTTCCCCAAGCACTCTCTCTGTCTCTCTGTCTCTGTCTTTCTGTCTCTATCTGTGTCTCTCTCTTAGCTACTTTATTTTTTATTAATTTATTCAGATTACATCTCAATTATTATCCCATAACTTGTATGCTCCCATTCCTCCCTCCCTTCTGCTTTAACCCTATTCCCCTCCCCTAGGTCTATGACCAAGGGGGATCTCCTCCCCCACCATATGGTCATAGGTTATCAAGTCTCATCTTGGTATCCTGTTTATTCTTTTTCTGAGTGCCACCAGGCCTCCCCATCAAGGGGAAGTGGTCAAATATGGGGGCACCAGAGTTCATGTCAGAGTCAGTCCCCACTCTCCACATTACTGTGGAGAATGTCCTGTCCATTGGCTAGAGCAGAGTAGGAGTTCGATGTTTACTGCTTGTATTGTCCTTGGTTAGTGCAAAAGTTTGAGCAGACACCCCTGGGCCCAGACCACATGTCATGATGTTTTTCTTGGAGGTCTCTAGGACCCTCTGGATCCTTCTATTTTCCCATTCTCTATATTTCTCTTACATAGAGTCCCAATAGGATGTCCTTATATCTATCTCCATCTCCTGGTAAGTGAATACTTTCATAGGACTTGTCTTTTCAGCTACTGCCCAATCATAAGTGAGTATATAACATGTGAGTCTTTCTGCTTCTGGGTTAACTCACTCAGTATGATCATTTCTAGTTCCATCCATTTGTCCACTAATTTCTGGATTTCCTTGTTTTTAATAGCTGGGTAGTATTCCATGGTGTATATGTACCACAGTTTCTCTATCCATTCTTCAACTGAGGGACATTAAGGCTGTTTCCAGGTTCTGGCTATTAAGAATAAGGCTGCTATGAACATGGTTGAGCATATGTTCTTGTTGTGTGGTGGAGCATCATCTGGGTTTATTCCAAGGAATGGAATAGCTGGGTCTTGAGGAAACCCAATTCCCAGTTTTCTGAGAAACCACCAGATAGATTTCCAAAGTGGTTGTACAAGTTTGCATTCCCACCAGCAATGAAGGAGTGTTCTTCTTTCTCCACATGCTCACCAGCATGTAGTGTCACTTGAGTTTTGATCTTAGCCATTCTGATGGATGTAAGATGGAATCTCAGAGTCATTTTGATTTGCATTTCTCTAATGGCTAAAAGACTTTGAGCATTTCTTTAAGTGTTTCTCAGCCATTCGATATTCATCTTTTGAGAATTCTCTGTTTAGATCTGAACCCCATTTCTTAATTGGGTTACTTGGTTTGGTGGTGTTTAACTTCTTGAATTCTTTATATATTTTGGATATTGGACTTTAGTCAGATGTAGGGTTGGTGAAGATCTTTTCCCAGTCTGTAGGCTGTTGCTTTGTTCTGTTGACAGTATCTCCTGCCTTACAGAAGCTTCTCAGCCATTTATTAATTGTTGACCTTAAGGCCTGGGCTTTTGATGTTTTGTTTAGAAAGTTGTCTCCTGTGCCAATGTGTTCCAGGTTCTTCCCCACTTTTTCCTCTAACCGATTTAGTGTCTCTGGTTTTATATTGAGATCTTTAATCCACTTGGACTTGAGTTTTGTGCATGGGGATAAATATGGATCTAACTGCATTTTTCTACATGTAGACATCCAGTAAGACAAGCACCATTTGTTGAAGATGTTGTCCTTTTTCCATTGAATGGATTTGGCTTCCTTGTCCAAAATCAAATGACCCCATGTGTGTCGATTCATTCCTGGGTCTTCGATTCGATTCCATTGATCAACCAGCCAATTGCTGTGCCAGTAAGATGCTGACTTAATTACTGTTGCTCTATAGTACAGCTTGAGATCAGGTATGGAGATTCCTCTGGAGGATCTTTTATTGTATAGGATTGTTTTAGCTATTCTGGGTTTTTTGTTTTTGCATCTGAAGTTGAGAATTGATCTTTCAATGTCATTAAAAAATTATGTAGGTATTTTGATAGGGATTGCATTGAATCTGTAAATTGCTTTTGATGAGATGGTCATTTTTAATATGTTAATTCTCCCAATTGATGAACAAGGGAGATCTTTCCTTCTTTTGATGTCATCTTCAATCTGTTTCTTCAGAGATTTGAAGTTTTTTTTTCAAACAAGTCCACCATATAAACAAACTGAAAGAAAGAACCCATATGAGCATCTCCTTAGACTCAGAAAAAGCATTTGACAAAATCCAACACCTATTCATGTTTAAATGTTTGGAGAGATTGGGGGGTACAAAGCACATACCTAAATATAATAAAAGATATATACAGCAAGCTAATAGCCAACATAAAATTAAATGAAGAGATACTCAAGGAAATTCCTCTAAAATTGGGGACCAGGCAAGGCTGCCCACTTTCTCCATATCCCTTCAATATAGTTCGTGAAGTTCTAGCCAGAGCAGTAAGAAAAGAAAAGGAGACCAAGGGGATCTAAATCGGAAAGAAGGAAGTTAAATTATCCCTATTTGCAGATGATATGATATTGTACATAAGTGACCCCCAAAATTCCACCAGAGAACTCCTACAACTGATAAACACCTTCAGCAAAATGGCTGGATACAAAATTAACTCAAAAATGTCAGTAGCCTTCCTATATACAAATGACAATCATGCAGAGGAAGAATTAGGAAAATTACACCCTTCACAATAGCCACAATCAATATAAAATATCTAAGAGTGACTCTAACCAAGCAAGTGAAGGTAGGCAGCATTTTAAGAACAGACATTCTTGAATGTTTTATCCAAAACTTTAGCTAGAGGGGCTATACCTCTATACCCCTAGGAATGTCACAAGTAGCCATGGTGTTTCTTCAGTTTTTGCTCTATCATGTCTCAATGGCTGAACATAAAGCAGAGATTGTGACTATGTAGTTTTCAATATTTGCCAACTTCCTACCAGTTTTAAATTTAAAACTGTAAAACTTCTTTAATAACACTTTTTAAAAATTAGTTTTGTGAAAAAATATTGGTTATCAATATCAAGTGCTTAGCCCTGAAAACATGCAAAGAAGTAATATTTTACAGACTGAACAAAATGCATTTATGTATTTAGGACCATTTTGTAGGTAGGACCTCATGTACGATATTAAGTCATGTTGGACATATCCTCAATGGAATATGTGGTTCCCTTGCTTCTTCAATGCAGTTGTGTTTCATATCCACGAGATAAACTGAGGATGAAATGATTAAACCTAATTTAGAAAAAATAAAGAAAGACAGACAGAAAGAAACAAAGAAAGGAAGAAAGAGACACAGAGAAAAAATTGCCTTTGTCATAAACTGGATTCTATAAAAATTCTTTTGCTTTAAGTTAGTTATTTTAGATATCTTGTAATTGGACTAGGCAACCAAGTAACACAACCTTCTTTCAAGCAACAAAATGTTCTCATTTGCCTGTTTTGATGTCTGTCTTCCCTCCCAAATACTTACTCACTGCAAACTTGATGCCTGCCTTCCCTTAACATACACTTAAACCTATTGTTTATAAATACTTTGCACAGATACAAACTAATGAAGGGTAGCTTTCAGCCATAGCAAAACAAAATAAAATATTAAGAGGTCTTTGGGTCCATTAGTTCCATTAGCTCTATATAACCTGCTCTTAGACCTGTTCTTGTGTCTTACCATATTGTCTCCTGATGTATCACTCATTTATAACACAACCAATGGATAGTAGCTATCTTTTTGACATTCATGTCAGTTGGTTTGGATTCCTGGCTTTGGCTATTAGCTTGGGTTTCATTGAAAATTCTTCAGGGCAGATGTAAAATATTACTTCCTTTCATCAAGTATATATTGGTAATTGATAAGGTGTGTTAAGCTATAAGGGTGTTTTTAAAAGCATAGATAAACAAAATGCATTCCTTTTGTTCCCTCCCAATATGGGGGGAATATGGAAATGCAGTGAAATGTCATAATATTTCAAGTCCATAAACACCCAGGGTAAGTAATATAGTAATACTGTAGTTAAAGTATTGTGTTCTCCTTCATTTAGTGTGGCTGCCTAGAAGTGGGCACATGTATAATAAAATATTCCCGAGAGTCACTTACTTGCTCTTAGGCCATTACGTTTATTGTAATTTTTCACAATGTGGCTTCTCAATTAAGTCTGTCACAATGACTTCATAAGCGTGTTGTAAAAGTGATCTATACTTCACTCCAGATTCAAACAATCAGGTACTCAAAGTGGAGCCTAGCATTCTCTAATGCTTACACAACAGATAGGTGTTTCTGGGTTCTCATGTCCTATTCTTTGTGTCTCTTAGAACCCATAAGAAATAAGGCTCAGGACCCAATCCAAGAATAATCAGAGTTCACTCTTGGGTTTCCAACAGTATCTGTTATTTGATTTTTTCCCAAAATTTCCAAGGATAAAGGAAGTGTCATTGAAGTGGATTTAACACTGTACACCTGTGCTGGTAGGCACTGTTGTCTACATGATAGAATTAAGATTCATGTAGGATTGATGTGTGTGTGCATGTGCATGTGCGTGTGCATGCATGTGTGTGCATGTGCATGTGTGTGCATGTGCGTGTGTGTGCATGTGCATGTGTGTATGTGTGTGTGCATGCATGTGTGTGCATGTGCATGTGTGTGAGTGCACATGTGTGCATGCACATGTGTGTGCATGCATGGGTGGGGGGTTGCACTCACATGTGTGTGTCTCCCAGGAGGACTAATGCATAGGAGCAACTTTTCTCATCATTAGGGATGGCACCTTCCAAAGGAAAGGTAGGAAGGAGCTGCAGTGTATCCAAGACTTTTCCCCTCTTCCCTGAGAGATGCAAAGTGTGACAGTCACTGGGCTAGGAACATCTGATGACATCAGACAGCAATTTAGTTGGCCTTTCAATGTAAGCTCAGCATCAGGACAACCCAAGGAGTTCCCAGGACTTTTGAGCTAGAGTGAGACATCCACTTCCTGTCTCTCTAGAGTAGAGTTGGCTTTTGCTAATCTACCCAGACCCTGGTGTATATACATATATATATATATTAACAATTACCACTCATTAATATATGTATTTGTGTATATACATATATACAGAATGCAGAACTTGAACTTTAGACATTACTTCTCACCTTTCTCCTTATGCCTGCTCTCATTCTGAGACAGGGCCTCACTCTGTAGCCATAGATTGTCTGGAAATAACTGTATAGACCAAGATGTCCTGACACTCATGGCATTGTTCTTATCTCGTGCTCACAAGTGCTGGGACCACAAGATCGCTTCATGACACATGGCTTACAGTCCATACCTCTTTCTTACCTAGATAGTGAACACACTGATTTGGTCTTACGCAGCACTGTAATGCCCAGAAGTGACAGGGTCTGAATGCAAACCAGATACTTTAAGTACTAAAGCCCCTGATTTCCAGCCAGATTCTTCATACTAATGTCCAACAGCATTAACAAGTGGTCGGTGTCTACAGTGTTGATTATATTATTATTGATGTTTAAGTTTTGAATATATATCTTATACATTGTCGTTAATGTTCTTACACTTGCTTGACATGGGCATGTTTCATAATTACTCAGTATGATTATGACTATGGCATGATGTTGGTGTATAATATGTTAATTGTCACCCTAGACTCACTAAAAGACTCAATTTTCTCCTGATCCTACTGAGTAATTTGAATAATCCCATTTCCGTTTTCCCCTAATAGCAAGGATCACATCACATATTGGTAATGTTATATATTATCAGACTTATTTTCTCAGCTGTAGCGGAAATAGTCTCAGCCCTTCCAAAAACTTTAAAAAGCAGTTTTGTCTGTTTGTTTTAAATGGGATCTTAGATAGCCAAAGCTGGCTTCAAACTTCCTGTATGGTTGAGCCTAGCCTTGAGTCCCTAATCTAGCTGTCTCTCCCATCCACGCGCAACAATTACAGGAGTGATCCAGCAACTCCAGCTTTGCCAACTTAAAACTTATTCTTTTTCTCAGAGCATTTGGTTTGAATGTAAATATGAAGGCCATTTCATCATATATTAGAAGGAGGAGGGGGAAAGGGGTAAATGGAAGATAAGCAGGATAAAGGAACAGAAATCGACACTTTAAAATTGTGAATTGTAGCAACCTAACTGAGAGGCAAGCCGAGTTACCTTCATGGGTCAGATAGCTTTTTTTCTCTCAGAATTATTTCCGTCTAGAAATATTAAATGACAATTTATGTATCTCCATGTGTGCCTAAATGCTGCGGACCATCTAATATCACAAAGTAGCAGGGCATCAACCCAGCCTCTGCTTAAGGACTTTAATAAATCCAATCCAGGCAAACTACCAGCAACCTGGTCCTTCTCTATTAAACTGTAATTCACTGGAGAGTACTCTAAATAAGAAGCAAGGATGAATTTGCAGAGGTGGCTTACCTAGAAGTGAGCTAGTAAGGATTACTGAGAACACAGGCAAAGCAAAGAAGAAGCATGCATCCTAGCGGCAGGTGACTGGAGTCAGTATTTACAGGCAGCGTGTCCTTCAGTGGGTTACTTAACCTCCCCAAGGTCCAGGCTCTTTACTTGAGCAGGGATGGTACTTACTTTACACATATTTTAATACTGATTAGGACATGATATATGTTCAAGACACATCCATGATTCTTTTCTAGTATAAGAGGACATTATAAAAATAATCTTGCAGAACTATCTGCAACAATTAAGAGATCCCACTAGAGAAAACCACAACCACAATGGAGATGGGTGGGTCCCAGTCCCGGTAGATCTGTCTACAAAATACCTGCATACCCAAGGCTCAGTGAACCTCAAAGAAAAGGAGGGAGAAAGATTGTAAGAGCCAGAGGATCAGGGAGTTTGCTGTGAAACTGTGTCCATGTGTTGTTAGAAGCTACGGCCATTACGTCTCACCAATTTGACAGCCCAAACATTAGCTAAACAAGAATGACATGAAATAGATGTGACAATTTGAATAGAAAAGGGCCTCAACCCTACACAAAGAGCTATAGGCCATGGAGGAAATCTTGGAGTAAAAAAGTTGGTCTTCCCCAAGGAGGAGCACATGGACTGATTCCCATTGCCAAATAGTCTGTCTTGAAAGCAAACATAAAAGTAACATTTTATAGACTTGTACATGGTTGTACATGGACTATATATACACAAATCTGTGCAATAACAATTACCGGAAAAGGAGGTCAACTTAAAGGAGAATGGGAGGGTTATCTAGGATTTTTGTCGGGTGGAAAGGAAAGAGAAAAATCTAACTATGCTATAACTTTAAAAACACAGTTATGTCATGCTAGTTATAGACTTTATTAAAATAAAGAAGAATTCACTTTAGACAGTTGTAGAGGCCAAAGATCCACCCATTTCAACCCCAGTTAAGTCACTGTTCAGTATTCACTATCTAGTGTATGCAGAACATGGGAACCCAATGGTGCAGAAGGCAGATAATGGGTCTACCTCATAAAGCAATTATATAAGCAACATATCCGTCTATAATACACAGATGGCACCAGATTAGTAACAAGAGACCTTGAATATAAGGGAGATATGGGGCTTCTAAGAAGTCTAAATAACAAAGAATAGTTGAATGGTAGAACTTAGCCCATTAGTTGTTGTGCCCATAACCAGGCACACAAGCCCCTGCCCATCTACTGGCTGGAAAGATGCTTTCAGAAGAGCTTTATTAGAGATTCCTAGATTCACATAGATTCCCAGGGAGGTTAAGAGAAAGACAGCAGAGATGCTGTACAGCAGTAGATGGTCCTAGAACTGGGTATCATAGGGCTACTGTTTTGGGGCCTTTTTTTTTTTCATTTTAGTTACTTAAAATTATTTTTTATTAAATATTTTATTATATTCTTTTCTCTTCCTCAGATCTGTCAGGATCCTTCCCAAATCCCTACCAACCAAACTTCAAGTTCTTTCTATCTTTTCTTAAAAAACAGTTTAATCAAAGCAAATTATCAACAAAAAGGAGTATAAAATTACCAAAATGAAGCTAAACAAAAGAAAAGGTACACACACAAAAATTATGAAGTATATTTTGCGTTGGCCACCTACCCATGGCCACGAGGCCTGCCTTGGAGTATGGTTTGTATACCCTGTGCTCCTCCATTTCAGAAAACTAATTTTCCCTTTCCGAGCAGGAATCAGTTGCAAATAAGTTCTTGGTTAGGGTAGAATTAGTGTATACTCATCTAGGAGTTTTTATGGGATTTATGGCAGAAACTGAAATGAGACATGAGAGGAGTATGGCGTATTCTTTCCTCCATATCAAGGTATCAGTCACACACATAGGTATACCTTCCAAGCAGTGATGCTCATTTAGGTAGGAAAGCTCAAAGGTTCTTGATCTTCTTTCTGGCACACCGGCCTTTAGACAAGGCAGAATCAAAGAAGCCAAACCCACTTTGGTGTAAAGACATGGAGCATCTGTGGCCCTCAAAACGACAATATTGTTGATAAAGACATGACCGTGGCATTTCTAGCTTTTTTGGTTTGTTCTGTATTGTCTTTCTTTCTTTCTTTCTTTCTTTCTTTCTTTTTTTTTTTTTTTTTTTTTTTTTTTTTTTTTTTTTGGTTTTTCGAGACAAGGTTTCTCTGTGTAGCCTTGACCGTCCTGGACTCACTTTGTAGACTAGGCTGGCCTTGAACTCACAGCGATCCGCCTGCCTCTGCCTCCCGAGTGCTGGGATTAAAGACATGTGCCACCACGCCCAGCCCCTCTGTATTGTTTTTCAAGGAATGGTTCTTTGTGTAGTCCTGGCATTCCTGGAAATATCTTTGTAGATCAGACTGGCCTGGAACTCAGATAGATAAGTCTGCCTTTGCTTGTCTTGTGTTGGGACTAAAGGGTTGTGTGTGTGTGTGTGTGTGTGTGTGTGTGTGTGTGTGTGTGTGTGAGAGAGAGAGAGAGAGAGAGAGAGAGAGAGAGAGAGAGAGAGAGAGAGAGAGAGAGAGAGACCATGCCCTGATTCTTTGTAGCTTAAAGCAAAGAAAGAAAGGTTTACTTTCAGGATCAGTTCTACTAAGATTTCCTGGTCAATTTCTACCTTTTGTTCTCATAAATATTCACTCTAAGAGAGAACCTTGCCTTGAGAGACTAAGGGAGTATTAGCTTACTAGCAGTATATAGCACATAGTGCTTTCAGAGTTCTCGTCTTGTCAAGACTGTGGTAATCCAGAGCATCCCTGACAGGAGACTAAGTTCAAGAAAAACAGCGGATCTTGGCAAAAACCTGTACCTAACTTAGAATTCAATTTTGTGAGCATTCTGTGCTGTGCCCTGGCCACCTTGGCTGCTCAAGGAATTTCCATGTTTGCATTGTGAACTGAAAATCTCCCTTTCCAATCTCTTCCATTTTTCTGCCTTTCCACAAATCAAAAACATAGACACCTCCTCTTCCTCCCTTTGATATCTTCTGAAAACATTATGGACCCAACCTTTTAAAGCATTTTTAAAATTTTCTTCACTCATATTAATTTTTCAGAATATCCAATAAACAAAGATCCTCTTTCTTATTCTAACCAGTGGTAGCTTATTCAGGAAAGGTATTGAATATCCATAAATCTTCACTCCTCCAAATGTATGGGTGCATGTATATGTATATTTGTACACTCTGGATTTCTGTATTTTGGATGATGATAACTGTGCTTTGTGTTTCTGTTTGTTTCATGTACCTGTTTATATTTGTATCTAGATGAAAATCATGGTCTCCTCCTCTTAGGCAGGTGTTCTGATATGCCACATATCCTTGACACGTGAATAAATATTACTTAAGATATGTACATTTCAATGCAGAACTCTTGTTACATATATCTTAAAAATATAAATCCAAGCTCTATGTGAGTAGCTGTTATGTCCAAGATGGGAATGAAAACAGATGTAGTTGATTAAACATTAGTTCTAGGTCTGGAGTGTTAGCTCTGTGGTAGAGGATTTGCCTGGAATAAGCAAAGGCCTGAGTCCAATTTCAGTATTGTCAGATATAGTTGTCTGTATTGAGTATTTATGCTTCTTACCTTGTGCCCCCTGTGTGGGCTTCTCTTTCTATCTTTGTCCTTGGCATTTCCTTTAGAAGTTTTTCCCTGGGATAACACAGAATGTTCTGTGCTTTGGTGAGTAGAATGGTTAGTACTCTGAACTACCACAAACTTTATTTTCTGTTACATTTGAAGATTTCTATTAATGGAATCAGATTGTGAACTTCACTTTGAATGAAGACTTTGCTCAGAACTCTGCAGCATCTTTGATAAGAGGGGAGACTGCCGCCTTGAAGCTTTTATTATAACCCCTTTTTCCTGTCAAAATGTCCTTTAATAAGACTGTTTTTAATCTCTTTAAATTAATGAATCTTGTTAAATGGCTCTTAAAGAAATCATTTTGATAATGGTTGACAGATTTTTTTTGTCACAGATGGATAATGTAAGACTGTTTCCCTGTCTCTTCTTTCTTTCTTTCTTTCTTTCTTTCTTTCTTTCTTTCTTTCTTTCTTTCTCTTTCTTCCTTTCTTTTTTAAACTGAGGGGAAAAGGTCACTCCTAAACTGCATTATCTTCTCTGTCTCAGTTGAGTACTGCTCAGTGTTTGTTTTCTAGTATATGATCAAAGGGCAATTTAGTTACAGAGGATAAAAAAATAACTTACATACATAACAAAGAATGCATCTCAGAGACAATTTCAAAAGTTTTACTTTTCTACTCTTCAGTCTACCTTGTTTTTAGACCTGGAACTTTTATTACTGGATTTATACAATAATCAGATATGTTTTATTAAAGTGTAACTTCTACAAGAGCCCCAAAATGATCTTCCTTGATTTCTTTCATTCTAACAACTTATTTTAATACTTAAGACATTACATTTTATTTATGAGTTATTTTTTAACCTTTGCACATTTTAATTTTCTAGAATTTATTATATGAATATAAGAATATGATTTATTTTTCCATAACTACATAGGTCTAGAAAACTACAGAGGACAAATTTGACATATATTATTTTTCACAATAAAAAAAAATTGGCATAGAGTTCTCAGTCTTTTAGTAGAAACCCACTCTTGTAATGGAATTTATTTCAATTACTCTAAACTTTCTCTTCACTTGTCTCCATTGTTACAATAATATATAATAAGTATAATAACATAATATAATGCAAAACAGTTACCACTGATAAAAACAATATGTCTTCTAAAGAATTACTAGAGAATGAGATGTTATAGAACATAGGTATTAGGTCGTCCTTTGCCTGGAAGAGATGAGGACAGTTAAGGATGCAAGGAGAAAAAAGACAGAGTAGCAACATCCAAGGAAAATAAAATTCTTCATTCCATTTTCGGAACAATCAGCCTTTAGAGTTCATGCTAGGTGAATGTTTTTTCTTCTGGAGTTTCGTTAAATCACAGAACACAGGACAACTCATTTTTTTTAATATAAGAAGACAATCAGAGTGAGTATAAGTTAAGGAGTTAAATGTCCTATAAGGTAAGGCAATTGATATTTCTACTGTGTGTGTCTCTGTGTGTGCACCTGTGTGTGTATATATATATATATTGTGCATAAGCATGTGCATATGTGTGTATGAGAGTATTGGAAGGGTTTGTGTATGTGTGTGTATATATGTATAAGTCTGTATATGAATATATGTGTGTACTTCTCTCTGTGGTTATGTATGATTGTTATGCATGCACACGTATGTGTATGAATCTGTATATGGGTGTGAAGTGTGTTTATGTGTGTGTATGTGTAAGTTTGTGTATGAATGTATTTGTGTGCACTTATCTCTGTGTGTGTTGGGTATACACAGAGAGTGATTGCTTTTATATTAAACACCAACACTTACTTCAGAATAAAGTACATAGTTATTTTATATTTCTGTTATTAAATTTTCTCAGTGACATTTCCATAGATGTCTATGAGTCTACTATGTATTTGGTTGCAGCCACCACCACTCTCTTCTTGCCTGACTTCTATCCCTATTAGGCGCTTTTCCTTCCTTTGTGACCGCTTTCCATATTCCTGCAGATCTGTTTGTTTCCTTTGAGAACCAGTAGTTTAGAATCACCTGTTTACGACTTTACATTGGAGCCTGGTGAGGTTACTCAACTGATGACAGTAATGTCCAGAATCTACCAGTAGCCACCAGTTCAGTGCCAGATAGAAAGGCCAGTTGAGCCTTTCTCCAGGCTGTGGTTGCCTAGTGATAACTCCAAGTTTTGTGCAAGCTGAATGTGTAATCGCACTGTATTCATAATTATAACGAATGTACCTTGCTTAGAGGGTGGTGCTCTATAACCTTCATCCTAGTTTCTAGATCTTATACTCTGTCTGATCCATCTTTCTCTGGGTCCTAGTGTGAGGTTCTTCCTTTCTTGTTGTTGGTCAGAGATGCCCCTGAGGCACTGCTGACCTACCAAATGCAAAAACATGACCTCATACCACCTTTCATTGTTTCCCAAGTAAATTTGATGGTAAGCTTTATGTTTTTAAGATGATGATGAGGAGAGACATATATACCAACATCCCATACTCGACACCTCACAATGTAGAATGTACAGAGCTTCCTTATCTGGTTAGGAACAAATTCCTTACTGAAGAACATTCCGTAGCATCTGAAGATACTGTACACACCTGGGGTTGTAGGTCTCCAGATCTATAACTGTTTACCATATGCCATCATCATAGACACAATAGGAAAAATGTATTTAAAGAAAGAAACAAATGAAATTCTAACAGTAACTTAAAGGTTGCCACATTCCTAACTCAATGGGAAATATTGGCCAGTTTACTTTGGTTTGTTTCATAGCACTGTGATGGAGGAACGATCATTTCACTTTAATCCAAAATATAAATTTCATAAAGTAGATTGAGGGATAAATGTAACACAGATTGGCATTGGTGAGTGAGTATTTATAAATGAATAAGTTTTTATTTTAGAATTCAATGTGTACACACTGTGCATATATATGCATGTTCATTTTGCAAACCATTAAGTATGCACATGTGTGAAGGTGCATGTGGGGCCTGGAAGACAACCTCACATATTAGAATCACTGTCTGCCTTCTTTGAGACAGGTCACACATTGGCTTTAAGTTCCACAATTGGACCAGATTAGTCCCAGAGATCTTCCTGTCTCCACTGTCCCAATGTTGATAATATAAACCCACACTACTATACTTGGTATTTTCTAACAGGTGCTAATGATCAAACTCAAGTACTCATGCTTGTACAGGGAAGAACATTACCAACGGACATTTCAGAAAGCAATTCTCACTGAAAAGTGGAGGGAAGAAGAAAAGGACCTGGAAGTGACAGGAACTTAACAAAAAGACTAACAAAGCCAACTAACCAGGGGGTGTTACTGAGACTGAAGCTCCAACTAGGAATCTTGCATGGACTGGACCTAGGCCCTCTACTAATGTCTAGCCCAGAATCCATGTGGGTTCCTTAGTAAGGACAGTGGGGGACTTTCTTTGACGTGAACACTCTTGACAGTTTTCTATCACTTTCTCCTGGCATGACTACCAACCCAGGCCACAGGGGACAAGGACACACTCAATCCTGGTATGACTTGATGATCAAGGGTGGATGGGAATGGGATCTCCACTCTTCTGAAGAAAAGGAGAAGAGGACATGGAAGAGGGAGGGTAAGACTGGGAAGTGAGGAGGGATGGTGCTACAAGAAGATGTAAAGTAACTAAATACACAAATTTAAAATTTTTAATGATAAAATGTTTAAATAGAATCGAAGTAGAAAGCTAGTAGTATATTGTATTCAAGCATACTCTTTAGTAATTGAGGTAAGGCTTTGATGCATTTCCATGGGAAGTAAAGTCAAACTTAATCAGCAGAAAAACTCATTCTCAGATCTTAAGCAGCAGGATCTATATATTCATCAACATTCATCTTAATCCATTAATTCTGTGCTTCATAGGGGGAATGGGATAAATAATGGAAGCTTTAAGGTGTATTTTATTATATCTAAGTATTTCAAATTGCATACACTTTTCCAAAAAGGTATGAAACAACAAAGTTATTGCATTTGTGGACAAAGGAAAATAAAAGGTAAATCTCTTTTCTGTCCTTGGAATTTCCCCAGCATCTACTCATGCATTTTTCCTGCTTTAACCCAGGTGACAGATTATCAGGAGGCTTCTAAAAAAATCTCTGGGTTTTTTAATAATACATTCGTGATACTGCCAGTAGCAAAACTTGAAAGTTAAGATGGAAGTTGAACACAGAAAGAATGCATGGGATGTGAACTGGAAAAGTTGGTGGCCTTTAATATTCTTTGTCAATCAAGGGTTAGCCATCCATCAGATGTGGGCCCTCAGTAAGGTTGGCTTCAGAGAGTACACAGAGCCCAACATATCCTTTCTCCATCATCTGTCATCAGAGGCCACCCCAACTAGGCAGGTTGAAAAACACCGTTTATACAAGTAAACAGACAAGAATTGAAGAAAACATTTATTTGAAATTATTTTATGTTTCAAATCATGTTATAGAATTAGTGGTTCTCTACACATACTACTTACTTCTGCCAAAACCCTTTTTGCAAAGTTCTGCGGGTTAAGTTTTAACCCTGAAATAAAATATCAGCATATTTGGCACCTACCTGTGTAGACTGAGAGCTAAAAATGTACTTTTTTATCTTTATAATGTTTATATTTCAAAAGCAGCCATGCATGCTTACAGATTTTAATTGAGTTTTTAGACACTGACTTGGTTAGCATTTATTGTCAATGTAGGATAACCAGGAGTTATCACAGAGGAAATCCAAATTGAGGGATTGCTCATCTTTTCTTACTCCAAACTTGCCATATACCATTCCTTTCTCTTTTCCATATTCACTCTTGTTACATGCATATATGTATATTATATAGTCTACATGGTATTACTAAGGAACTATATACCACCTTTTGGTGGGCTGAAATTCCTAAATCTGACTTAATTAGTGTTGTCTCTTTGAGTGAAGACAAAAGACAACAAGATTTGTAGGCCCTGTTTGAAAGTGCTACCCAGGATTTGAAACCAGCTCCTTAAGAGCAGAAAGTGGTCTAACATAAAAGGCAACTGTTGTAGAATATAATATTATTCAACCTAGTTAAATGCTTATAATACCTGTGAAGAAAAAGGGTTAGGATTGAGAATGGTGTGTATGTGTGTGTGTGTGTGTGTGTGTGTGTGTGTGTGTGTGTATGTGCGTGCACACATGCGTACCAATTATTGAGGGTAGTAAAAGAAAGGTTAAGGGTAACTTGCATAATAAACATATTTTTTAGATTTGATGCAACCATACAACCAGTTTTATATACAAAACATACCTACTAATAAGCAATAAAGAAGTGAAATTGTCTCCTAAGGTCCTTAAGAACTTAATGGTAGACTATAGATGCATGTTTAGACCTGACTGATAGTGAACCTATGTCATTTAAGTGATAACAAATTTTAATTAGAAAGTGATATATAATGAAAATTACAATTAAAATTAATTCTACTGCCCAACATAGCACACTATGGATAAATATTCTTCCAACTTTTTTCTGTGTATAACAATGATGATAAAATTTAAGCAAAAGTGATTTTTTCAAGCACTTACAGCTTTCAAATCCTATCATTTGTAAGCTTATTGAGATTTTTTTTCACTTAAGGAAAATAAAACATTCATATGGATAGGCAGATTTTCGTGGACAGTGCAAAGGGTCACGAAGAGGAGCAACATAAATCCAGGAACAGCATTTATCTGTTGGTGTCACAGGACATTCCATCCATCCCTTATTTCCTAGACAGATCATTCAAGCTCTCAGCAAATATTTCACTGCAATAACTTATGGACATTAAAATGAAGTTGATAAATATGAAATTATTTGCTAGCTCAAGTCTTAAAGTTATTATTGGTCCAGATGTGAATGGTGAATAGACTGATTTATTGAAGAATCAGTTGATCAGTTGTCTCGGGATGTGAGTCCTTTAGGTCAGCAACATTAATTTTCTCCTGACTACCAGCTGCTGAACTGACAGAATTATTAGACAGTTACATAATTGCATTAGCATGACAAGGCAGTTTCTGGAGAGAATTTAACCTGACTGTTTTTAGAATAATTTTACGAACCTGCCATTGCCATTTAGTTGAGAGCTGTCTTAATTTGTCAGGAGAGACAGAGAAAAGCATATCTGTCATATAGATTTCAAAGAAATGGAAACTCAAAAGATGAGTAAAAAGTGGCACCATGGCTTGGAAAATGCTAGTATAAACGGTGTTGGTAGACCTCTATAATAATTTACATATTTATTTTATATTTATTCCTAAATCAAGCACATAATTTGCCTTGGGTTTAATCCCTTATGCTTCAAGATTCCTAGCTGTCTTCACTTTTCTTTCTTGTTTTTCTATCACAGAAAGCTAGAAAGATACATCTAGGTTATAACACACTGACATAGACACAGGCAGAATTGAAAGTACAGGAATACATGGCCATATCACATCATTATAATATAAAGTTCTAAACTATTCCTTAATTTCTACTTTTCCAATTCTCAATTTAATCAGCTATAAAATTAGGATGATAATATCATTTTACTGAAATTTTGATAATATTTGGAACTATTAAAGTATTTTTAAATTTAAAGCCATATATATTTATATTATGATCCCTTTATGTTTTATTTTAATGATTCAAATGGTACTAGTATACATGTCCTTATTTATGAGAAACAGTGTGATAATTTGATACATGTATACAGCAAATCAGTGTTGCACATAATTCGATCTCTATTTAATCTTAATTATTCTTTGATGATTATGTATATATGTGTGCATATATACAATATAACTTGATCAAATTAACTTTCTCCTCCTTACAACTTTCCCCAAATTCCTCCGTTTATAAGTTTTATACCTTCCCATCTTTTTAACATCTCTTTTAAAAAGTTAGTTAACATGATAACTATATATCCTTCTGAGACTCAGTGGTGAAACTCAACACATGTTTACAGTTAGAAGCAATCCATTCAGATAGCTTCTGTTACCTTAGCCTAAGTGTACAGTGATTAAGGCATCCTTTCTTAAGGCACTCCTTTCTACTAGCTAGTTAAAAAATGTATAAGAGGTTATTCTAAATGGCACTCTCTCCTGCATTCTGTGCAGTAGGAATAGTGACAAACAGGTTGGCTAGGGATAAATTGATGCAAACTACACAATAAGATTAAAAAAATATTGCATTGTACTTTCTTAAATAAAAAATATAGAAACATTTCTCTGTGAAAATGCATTTTTCCTAGAGAAATAGCTGTGCAGACAGCCTTCAGGTACTTCCCAGACAGAATCACGAGGGACTACATTTCTACACATGCAAAACTTAGATAAGGCTCCTGCACCAGGTCACAGCACTAGTGTGATCAGTCTTCCACTTTTATATTGCCCAATTACTCCTATTACCAAAACTTAGATCTAGAAGTAAGTTGATAATACTCAATTATTTAAAATATGCACATGCAGCCAGGCATGGTGGCACACACCTTTAATCCCAGCACTTGGGAGGCCAAAGCAGGCGAATCATTTTGACTTCCTAAACAGCCTAATCTACAAAATAGTTCCAGGACAGCCAAGGTTACACAGAGAAACACTGTCTCAAAAAAACCCAAATAATTAATTAATTAATGCATATATATTTTAAAATTTCAAATAGAGTTACTCTACATTGGAGGGGACAATACCTTTAGTAAACTCAAATGGTGGCAATTCATCTCCGGTACCAGACACTGGCAACATGCTTTTCAGTTGTTGACCAATGGGTTTCCATAAACCTGCAAACTCTTTCAAAAGTTCCCGTTCTGGCCATTACTCTTGGTCACTCCTTGGAAATTGACAGTAAAGCCTTACTTCTCTATATGTCACACACCTCAGTCATAAAACTTGGAGAACTGAAGCTAGTAATGACCTGGGAGGTTCATCCCTCCTGATTAGAATTCACAGAGTCGGAAGAATACATCAATTTTACACAGCCGTGAACTGGTACAGTACAGCAGCAACTGTCCTGGCATCTACCCTGCTCACTAATGAAATGGTGCCATGAAAGTGATGGGAACAAACAAATAAGTTTTGAATGCATTTAAGGCCTATTCTACGAAATGGAACACATATGTGGTACCACTACTGGGGCCAAGAATCTACAGCTAAATAGGCCCTGAGTCCTAGGGATAACAGACAGCATAGTATTCTTTTAATATCTGGACATTAAGACAGTAACTGACTTATTGCTATTTTTATTCACTAGTACACCCATCACCCATCATCGGAGAAGCTTCACCTTGCAGTAGACAGCAACTAACACAGATATCCACAACCGGACAATGTTCAGAGTAAGAAACTAAGGGGTGCTCAACTCTAAATAGAATTCCTATATCACAGCCTGAGGACTGAGAGATCATCAAAAGAAAGTTGTTTACAAGAAAACACTGTTTTTCAGACACAAGAGAGAAACCTCCAAATAAACTCAACATGATCTTAACACGATGTGCAAAACCTACACAAGCTCAGTCCAGGTGGAAACCTTACCCTGTTGGGTAGGGGACACAGAATACAGCTCCTATTAAGCCCAATCACTATTAGCATCTGAAAGATACTGAGAGATGAAGGGTCAGTCTTCTTTAAGGGAGTGATGAGTTGGCAACAGTCCAGGGCAGACGCTAAAACTAACCGTTTTTAGGCAACAGAAACTGAACTCGATGGTTTGAAAATAGAGAAAGAACATGAAATTAAGTTGGCTGAGATTTAGGGCTTGACCTGGAGGATTTTGGGAGTAAATATAATCTAATTCTCAAAATAATTATAAGGGTTCCTAAAATAAGAAATGATTGATGAGCAGGCTGTAGTAGAAAATGTCTGTAATTGAACAGCAGTGATAGAGGTGAGAGAATTATGAGTTCTGGACCAGTCTGTGCTCCATAATGAGACAGCTTCAAGACAAAAAGAAAGTAGGAAAGAGATATGATAATATGACATGAGTTTAAAAAAAAAAGAGGTAAAAGGGAAATACGCAGTGGTGAAAAAGAAGGAATAGTAAAAGTTATGATTCCATGTTCTTTCTGTCATGGGATGAGTCAGAACCCAAGTTGACATAGAGCGTGATTGGCTTCAGCATTAGTTGAAATGTGCTTGCTACCCAAGACTGAGAGAAAATCAGTCTGCTACATATTTCACTTTCAATTTCTTTTCCAGTATGTTTACTGTCCCATTAATTTTATTTTTACAAATAAGTTTGGCTCCCAAATCACACAGCTGTTTCATGGTAACCCCTAGTGAGTTCATTCACACATACTCAATATATCTCTCACTGGGGTCACATTCCTCCTATGAGGCTCTTTTGGCAACTGGGGAGTAGAGGCAGTTTCACAAGTAGATTCTATTTCCAGGCCCAATTTGAAGATAAGAATATATATATATATATACATATATATATATATATATATATATATATATATATATATATATATATTTCTGGCTAAGTACCATCTTTAAAAATACCTATATTGTTTCTCAATCTTGATTCCCAAAGGTGAATCTAAAAATTAAAGAAACATAAAAACACTAGGAGCACAGAGTTGAATTTGTTGGCTAACTTAAAGAAAAAATAATAAGCCATGTGGATAGTCATAGGTTAAATTTGTCAAAATACTTGATTTCAGCATTTACAAAGAAGGATTAACTCTCCTGTGGCTCTTATAGTTTGATGTCTGTCACTATAAGAAAGATGTGATGGGCATTCAAAAAGTAGCTGAAAATGAATAAACACATACATGAATGAAATCTGTTTTTGGATAAGTGGACTTGAGATGTTGAGTAGAAATAGTAAATGCCATTGCATTTGAAAACTCAAAAGAAATTTTAAAAAGGGGGAAAAGGAAAACCATCAAAATGGCAAATTTTTATTATTATCTATACTTCCAGCTCTGAAGAAAGAAGCAATGCATACATTCTACAGGTAACTTCTCTGTCCTATGTCATGGGTATTTAGGAACAAAAGGGAATTGCAAGACTTCCCTCTTCCAGTTGTGATGCTGCAATGAGATGTCTAGCACAAGATGTGCACTTGTCACTAAGAGAATTGATTACTTTGAATCATTGAGTGATTTTGTATTTTTCCTCCTTTCTCTAGCAAGACCATCTATTTGAGTGAGTGTTAATTTCAGTAACAACATCAAGGAGAGCACCAATCACCCACCTCAAGACGGAAAAAGCTATCCATCGACTCAGCTCTGGTGGGGTTTTCTCCAGTTATAGCATCTTGAGGAATGCCTTCTGTGATCAGGGATTAATTAGATTTACACTTCCTTGGAGTAAGTATGAGAGGAAAATGTGAGCTAAGAGAGTAAGTAGAAAAGGAGGTGAGAGAGGTGGAACATCCATGCTGCTCCACACAGGAGGGACAGAGAGATGAAGGTAAAGCATGTCTGAGTTTTTCATGAAGGACTCACTATCCCATGAGTCGGAATATCACTGCATGTCTGTGCAACAAGTGCTTGGCAAAAAACCATGAGCAATGCTTTAAAAGCACATTGAAAGAAATCCACTTCCTGTTGGAGGTTCGGGTGTTATGAGGAGGTACTTTAAGCAAGACTAACACAAAGAACACACGTATAGTAACCAAGAACATGGAGACAAAGCTCAGACAGTCTCTAGTAGGATCCTCCATGGATGATCTGTTCTTAAAGCCTTTTCTTACACAAGGAACCATATCTTTCCATGATGAAGAAAATGTGAGATGCTGTTGTTGCCTTAACATTGAGCATGCATCAGAGGTTAGAGGAACATACTATGAATGATATCAGCACAAAATGAAAATCTCACCCTGAACATTTTAAGCTTGAATGACATTCTGTAGCATGCATTCATTTGGATAAAAAAAATAACAACAACAAAAACAAAAACACACAGTATAACACATTTTATGCCTCCAGTAACATACACATTGTAAACTTTGTCACGAAGCTAATCCCTGCAAAAAGAGACAACCGGGCCCCCAATAAATCAGAGACATAAGATGTAATGAAGTTCTGGTTGGGGTGGCACAAGCCTGCAATCCCAGGACTCGGGGAAGCAGAAGCAAAGGCAGACAGATCTTTGTGAGTTTGAGGCCAGCCTGGTGTAAAAGCCAAGTCTCTCATAGCCAAAGTTACACAGAGAAAATATGTATGTGTGTGTGTGTGTGTGTGTATATATATATATATATATATATATATATATATATCACATCCTTCCAAAAGATGTAGTGAGTATATAAGTGGAGAGAAAAGCAAGTGAGAAGGACACTTTATTTATGGTTGACAGGCTGAGTCCGCTTTGCTTCTCTATTTGATTATAATCCCCTTCATTTATGTAGTAATGCAAAATGACTGGCATTTCAGTTGTAATATATGTCAAGCACAGGTATTGGTTAAGAAGGTGACAGACATCAATTAGTTGGTGTTTCAACATAAGCACCCAGCACACACACACACACACACACACACACACACACACACACACAAAATCACATGAGTGGACTAAAACTTTCTACACAGACTATAAGGAGATAAGGCAGGACAATTTGAAACAAATTTATACAGTGCTTAGTGGGCAAACTGGCTAGATTATGCAAGGGAATCATGATAAGCAAAGCCTAAAGGGACATAAGCAATGTGTCTATTTGGGAAATCATATAGGGGATTTACAGGGAAAATTATTTATAGAGAAGGGAGCATTATACTAAGTAAATCGTTACAAATATGGCTTTATGTGTTTTGAAAAAAAAGCTTAATTTAACAATAAATGAGAAAAACATATGGTGTAAACATGTTAAGACTTTAAGAATTCTTTATTTCCTGTTTGACACATATGCAAACTTTTATTTTCTTTCATTATAGTTTTTGTTTTTGTGGTTTTTTAAAAAGTATTCATTAAACATATTTGTATTTACTTAGTGTACAAATGAACAGATTATAATATTTATTTTATACATATTTTATTTTCTCGTCTTCCTCTCCTTCTTCTCTCTCCTACTTACTGTCATCTCCTGATTGTCCCTTTCCTCTCCCAGTAACCGTAATCTTCTTTCCACTTTCATATTGCACATATTCTATTACCCCTCTGTTCTATTTGCTTCTCTGTTGCTTTGAAAAAAAATTGCTGACAAAATCAAACTGGGGAAAAAAAGAACAGGGTTCATTTCATCTCACAACTCCAAGATCACAAGCCAAGCCTTAGGGAAATCTGGGCAAGAGTTTAAGGTAGGAACCTGGAGAAGAAAACTGACTATGTAGCATAGACTACAGAGGCGCAGTGTTCGCTAAACCGCTGTCCATGCTTTCTCAGCTGGCTTTCTATACAGCACAGGACCACCTTCCCGGAGGCACCACAGCCACACTAGGCAGAGCCTCCACCGTTCATCATCGATCAGGCCAGTCAGATGAGGGGAATTTCTCGATTGAATTTCTCTCTTCCCAGCTGAATCTAGTTTGTAATCACTGACAAAACCAACTTGTGTACTCTCCTTTCGGCAGACCCTATTTTTTTCTCTCAGGGTCCCCTTTCTAGAAGGATGGACTAAAACCATTCTCATAGCTACATAAATACAGACACACTATGCTAAGGCTGGAATCCACCACTTATAAACAGTAATATGTGATACGTGTCTTCCTGAATGTGAGATTTCTCATCTAATATAACACAGATCCATTCTTTATCCTGAAGATTTCATAATTTCAGTTATCTTTGAGACTTAAAAAACTCCATTGCAAATTTCTACCATATTTTAATCTATTCATCTGAGTTTTTATTGGTGAAGATTGATTTAGTTATTTCCCAATATCAAGAATTGAACCCTTGACTTGGTGAATACTAGGTAAGTGCTCTAGCACTGATCCAAATCCCTTATTTGGTATTAATCTATGCAGATTCATTGTTGTTATGACTTGAAGACCAATAAACATAGATGTGTGAGATTCTCTGTGTGGTAGCATTTAGAGTCCTCTATGTATAGCTCTGTTTTGTGGCAATTCTACTTTCAGTTTTAAGAGAGGCCTCTGTACCAATTTCCATAATGGCTGTACAAGGGTACACTCTTTCAACTGTTGGTGTTTCTAATTTATTTTCTTGATAAAAGTCATCCTAACTTGTCTGAGATAGAAGCTCAGTGTGATTTTAATTTTCATTTCACTCTTGGTTCAAGATGGTTAACATTTGCAAATATTTAGTAGACATTTGTGTCTTTCTGATAACTGCTCAGCTCAGTAGTCTACTTACTGGCAGTTGTTTACTGATATTTACCCATTTGGATTATTTCACGTCCTTGTATATTTAGGCACCTACTATGAGTCTGAAATATGGAAAGAAAAAGCTCTTTTCCAATCCTACCAGCTGTTTAATCTACTCACGATCCCTTTGTTGTGCAGAAGCCTATTAATTCCATATTATTCAATCAGTCAATTCTTGGCACTGTTTCTCATAAAGAGAGTTCTTAGCTGTACCTATATTTTGAAGTGTTTTCTCTCTTTATAGTGAACATTTCCAATGTATTATATTTTAAAGTCTGCTATTTGGCCTTTCAAATTGATTCTTTTAACCAGGTGAGAGATATGGATCTAATTTCATTCTTCTGAAGGTGGCCGTACAGTTTTCGGGCACCATTTACTACATTGGATATGAGTGTCTCTGTGCTTGTTTGCTCGTGGTATTCATTCAGTTGGCTGTAATAAGTTCATTTGGGTTATTATTGAGAGAGTTCTGCTATTTCTTGTGGTTTGAAGGAGAGTTGTCCATTTCACTTTCTATATTCAAGAGATTCTTGACTATTTCATTCAGTAAACTAAGCCTTTAAACTTTACCTAAGCTTGCTCTTTTATCACATGAATTTTAGGGTTCTTGAAAGTTTAAATCAGATTTGTTCACAGAGTTTTGCATTCTTCATTATTTGTTCTTCTTTCTGCCTGTAGCCATGATCTCAAGGCAATTCAATCTCCAGTGTTTAGAGGATGATTTTGTGCAGGGCTATATATATATATATCTGAGATTGAGAGAACATAAAGGTTCTGTCCCACTGAGTTTAGCTTTTGTTTGTCCCATTCTTTGTCTCCAAATCTATCAGGATACTGCATCAAATTCCCCCACAAGCAGTCTTTGGGCTTCCTCTAGATAGAGCTGGTACTGGACGTGTTGTCATTGGGAGACATTGAAAACTCAAAGCTTCATAACTCATGTACATGATTCTGTTGCTATCTCCATCCTATGTGGATTGCTTGAGGGAGTCTATTGTTTTCATCAAAATAATATAAACTGTTTCAAACTCCTCCACAAACTTCCTGTGGTCCATGTGACTTGCTGGTTCTGTCAATGGCTGGAGTGAGTGAGTGAGTGAGTGAGTAAGTGAGTGAGTGAGTGAGTGGGAGGGTTCCCAATTCTGTCAACGAGGCAGACCTGTACCAGTCTTTCTGTGCTGTGGCTGCTTTCTGCTGTGCTCCGGTCATTTTTCTAACACTTCCATCATGACAGACTCTGTCCCTCTAGCTTTCAGCTATCACTGTGTCTAGTGTCCTGGATCATAATTTCTAGCCAGGCCCTAGCTCAGCTTGAGCTTTGTTTGCTTGTTGGAAGAGCTTTGTTCTTATAGCCCAGTCTGGTCTTGAATTCTTGGTAATTCTTCTATATTTGGCTCTCAATTGGTGAAATCATAACACACCCAGGTTCTTTTTACATTTCTTATACTTTATAAATTGTCTTAAAATAATGATTGTTTCATCTTTAGTAGAGATCACACATATATTATTACAGATTACAGGCTGAGATGTCATTTGGGCCTTTGAAGCTCAGATATGTGAGGCACAAGACAGAGAGAGAGAGAGAGAGAGAGAGAGAGAGAGAGAGAGAGAGAGAGAGAGAGAGAAGCAGTATATAAGCTAAATGCAATATAATGAGCATAAATAGTGAGAATAAAATCTTGGAATTCTTCCAGTAAATAAATTATTATTGACACAAAACAATGTTATTTATTGAGAGAAGTGCGTAAACACACCCAGTCTCATCAAAACTACCCTCAGCTGATAAGATTATTTCCCAATTCAGAAGGTAGAAGGAATTCAGCAATCCACATAGGATCTATCTCTAAATGACAAGAGTCTGATTTTGAAGCTTAAGTGTAGTTATTATGCAAAAATGACCTTTAGACTTGCAAATATGGTAATTCTATATAAATGACACTTATCCAGATTTAGTTATAAGTAAATATTTTCTAATGTAAACCCTAGCCCAAAATCAAACCAAGATATCCTTTCTATATTACATCACTGTCACTCTATTATTCTTCTTTTAAAGTAAATTAATATACTTAAACTTCCTTTTCTCACTGAACTTCAAGCTGAGGGAATGCCTTACCTAAGCCGATTCAACTATGTAATGTAACTTTTTGAGCAGCTTCTCAAGTCCCAGTTGGATTTAAGGGTTTGTTGTTGTTGTTGTTGTTGTTGTTGTGTTTTTGTTTTTGTTTTTGTTTCCAGAGAAGTCTGAGGCGACCTGTAGTCTCCCTATTTATTTCACCTAAATTTTATGGAAGATAGGATTTTAGACTTATAATCAATTATGAAAGTGTTTGTCTAGATACACACTAATTTTTCAGAGAAGGTTAAGTGTATTCATTGTGTTTTCCAATTTAGAACTGGTTTATAATGCAGACATTGAACATACTAAGGTGTCACAATCTGATTATTTTATTTCTTTCCATACTAACACTAGAATCTGAGGCCTCACATTAGACACCTGACTGTGTTGCATCCTCAGCACTCATTTTTCAAAGAGATCATATCTATCATATCTCATCTCCATTAACTCAAAACATCTATGGAGACCTAAACATGTCTTATCCCAAAAAACAGCTAAGCTTAATTAAAAAGACTAAACTATTTGGTTTTCAACCTCATTAGAGATTTGAGAAGGAATAAAAGTTAATTACTTCAGTAATCCAGATGTGAAGGTTAGCAACTTCTAAAATGAAAAAAATGACAGAGACATTTTGTTGCCTGGACAGTCACCTGAAACTCTCTCTATTGTTGGAGCTCAGCACTCATTTTATTTTTTAAGTTTTGTGAGTTTTACCAAGTGGCCTACCAAGTCATTCCGAGGCCTTTGGCCTTGAACTCAGAAGCCTCCTCTCTCAGCCTCTTTCCTTTTTCTTTCTTTCTTCTTTTCTTTTTTTCCTTTTCTTTCTTTCTTTCTTTCTTTCTTTCTTTCTTTCTTTCTTTCTTTTTTTTTTTTAACAAACTTAAGCAGCAAGACAGAAGAAGTAAGGATTGAGCTGGTGGATGAAGTAAGGTGGGACAATCATCTGGGCCAGGTGTGATGATGCACCCCAGTGATCCCAACACACAAGAGGCAAAATCAAGAAGATTATCATGACTTCCAGGCCGGCCAGGGACTTACCAGAAAGAGAAAGCAAGACAGAAAGTGCTGAGTATATTACTCAGGAATTCAGGCGATCCTTGGCAAAATAGAGGTTTGGGTATTAGCCTTGGATAAATTATCTCAGTTAAGAAAGGTAATGGGGGAGAAGGAAAGGAAAGAAGGAAGGAAGGAGAAAAAGAAGAAAGGAAGGAAAAAGGGAAGCAAGGAAGGAAGGAAGGAAAGAAGGAAGTCCATATCACTGTTAAATCATCTTTCAGTCTTCTTATTCTGCTGTGAGAAGTCCAACATTCTCTCTATGCTCACTGGGTTTTGTCAGTTTGTTGCAAACTTCAACTTATTGGGAAGAGAGATTCTTCTTCTTCTTCTTCTTCTTCTTCTTCTTCTTCTTCTTCTTCTTCTTCTTCTTCTTCTTCTGTTTCTTCTTCTTCTTCTTCTTCTTCTTCTTCTTCTTATCTTCTTCTTCTTCGCATTTAAAGATGTTTTTTATTATTGTATTATTTTATTATTTTTAATTAAACATTTTAACTTTTACATATACATTAATATTATTACACATATATACAATAAACTACCCATAACAAGAAGAACCATGACACAATCAGAAAATATATAAATGTTACATTCTTCGTAGTTTGGATATTTGTATTTGACAGCCTTGAAGAAAAGATCTTTCCTATCTTGGTACATCTAAAATTCTGAATGTAAATTAATATCTATCAAATCTCATCAGTATCAACTTAAACATCTATCTAGACATTAAAATATCTTAATCCTTAAACAACTAAGCTTAATTGTAAAACTCAACTACCTGGCCTTCAACCCCATCAGAGACTTGAGAGGAAATAAAATTGCTTACCTGAGTATACCAGGAGTACAGGTTAGTAGCTTTCCAAATAAGATGGTGCCAGAGAGAGTTTGCTAACTGAATAGTCACCCAAAACTCTCTTTAATGTTGGAGCATCATCTTCAGCCTTATGGCCCAATTTATCTGACAGACATATTTGAGAGGCAGGAATTAATGAGGAATTGTTTACCCTGTCTAGGCAGAGTTTGTCTGTCAACTCTGCCTACATCCAAGCTTGCCCTTTTTTAGGCGAGATTCTGTCTGTGGTAGAAACAAAGATATTTTCCCAAGCAGATTGATTGCTACATTTGAAACCATCTCCATAAGGAGGTTCTTTGATGCTCATCATCCTCTTTGAGTTGGCTAGGTGTTGACCCACCTCATTATCAGTGAATCTCTAAAATAATAAAAATATCTTTAAATGCCATATTCTGTATGTCTCTGAGGTTCTTGATGACCTTATCCAACAATTTTACTTATCTTTCTATACAATCATATCTATCTGTTGCACCTAAGATGTATATCCTTGTAATAAAAATAGACTAGTAAGCCAGGTGTGGTGGCATACACCTTTACTGCCAGCACTCAGGAGGCAAAGATAGGCAGATCGCTGTGTGTTTGAGGCCAGCCTGGTCTACAAAGCAAGTTCAGTACAAACAAGGCTACACAGAGAAACCCTGTCTCAAAAAACAAACAAAAAAACAAAGAGTCAAAATGCTTAAACAACCTAGGAATAGCATTTGTGGTCCAGTTTCTAAATGTTGAGAAATTCAGTCTGAATTAGAATCTTGTATGGGACAATCTGAAATGGTGTACCAATCTGGATTGGAAGCTTTCTTTGAAAGTGTCCTGGGAGCTGTCTTGTTCTGGTGAGAAACAGAATCTGAAGCACTTGATGCTGGAACATGAAGGAAACAGGATGTCAGTGTCCAATATGCTGAGAGGAATGAATCCTGTCTGGTCTGATCCAGTGTCAGAGTGCAGTTCTTGTGTTCTGAAAACATATAATTTCTCACAAGCATTGTACAGTCCTAAAATTATAAATGTATAAAGTGTGTGGGAAGCACAGAACAATTAAGGCTGGTTTTCTGCTCTTTGTATGAGCAGGAAAAAAAAGACATCTGTAAAACTTCATTCATGCCATACTAAGAATGGCATCCAATAATAATTCATACAGCTTCTGTAGCCAACAAGAAGCATTGTCTATGCCTAGACATTCATGTCTCAGCCAGTTTCAGAGCTATTTCCATGTAGTAGGATTAGCAATATAAATTACCTGCTTGTTCTGCAGTTTAAATTCTTCACATCCCCACTGTATCCCCCTCCTTCATGCCCCCCTGATACCCCTCTCTCCTTTCTCCTTTCTCCTTCCCTCTCCTAGTGCTTAGATAGGACCACCCTCCTTTCCAAAAGTCTGACCTCGTCCTGTCAAGTCTCATCTATACTACATGTAACCTCTTCCTCTGTAGCCTGGCAAGGCCACCCTGCCAGGGAGAAGTGATCTAAGTTCAGTGGCCAGACTCCATGTCCGAAGTAGTTCCTACTCTGGACATGGTGAGACCCACAAGTAGACTGTGCTACTACATCTGAGCATAGTGTCTAGGTCCATTTCATACATGGTCTTTGGTTGATGTTTCTGTCTCTGTATTGTAGTGTAGTTATCCTGTATTATGTGGCTAATATTTTCTTAGGTGTGAGTATATACCATGTGTGTCTTTCTGAGTCTGAGTTACCTCACTCAGGATGGTATTTTCTAGTTCCATCCATTTGCCTGAAAATTTCAAGATTTCCTTGTCTTTTTAGTAGCTGAATAGTATTCCGTTGTGTAAATGCACCCCAGTTTCTTTATCCATTCTTCAATTGGGGGGCATCTAGATTGTTTCAGAAGAAGGAATCTTAACTTAAAAATATAGCTCCCTGAGATTTACATGATATAGTGTGAATAATTTTTCTTGAGTGAGGAAACCAGACCCCAAAAGACAAAAACTGTGTTTTCTCTTTTATAGATGTTAACTTTTAAGGCTCTGAATAACTGCCGAGGACTGGTACTTGGTAAGGGACCAAGAGGAAGGAGAGTATCTCCCAAGGAAGGGGAAGTAATATATAATGTTATGAAGAAACAGAGGAAATTATAATAGGAGGGTTTAGTGAAGGGGGGATGGGAGAGAACAGTAAAGAAGAGAATAAGAAGAGAGACAACCAACACTAAAGGCCCTTTGGAAAACTATATGGAATTCAACTATTCTAGAAGCTTCATATATGTATATGAAAAGAATCCAAATGGAGCCAAAATCTGACAAGGGAGACAAGGCTCCAGCTAGACGTCTTGTAACACCAAGTTAAACCTCAAGTCCTGCCTCAGCCTCTTAAACAGCCGAGATTATAGGCATTTGCCCCTAGCCCTGGCTGTATATATTTCCTCTACAAGTATAGTTATCACAATATACAATAGCAGAATAGAATCTCTGGCCCTTTTCAACAGATCCTGTCTATTAACATATTACCTATTATTCCCATCTCACTCCATCCTGTGATCTTCCCAGATTTTGGCAGCAACATACTATCAATGTGATGAGATCACTTTTTTTTTTCTATTCTAAATGAGTGAGATCAGGCATGCAGTACTTGCTTCTGTGAGATCAATTATTTTCCATGGAGCATAATAATTTCCAGTTATATAGATGCTGACACAAATGATACCGGAAGAGTACCAAATTTTCTGTATCCGTTCATCAGAGGAAAGTCATATAGGTCATTTGCATTTCTTAGCTTTTATAAATTGTTTTCATAAATATGGATGCTGTCTTCATTCAGGTCACTATTGCTGTGATGATATACCATGACCAAATGCAACTTGGGGGCTTGTAGTCCCATCACTGAATGAAGTCAGGACAGGAAGTCAGGCAATGCCAGAACCTAGAAGCAGAAGCCGATGCAGAGGCCATTGAGGAGTGCTAGCCATGGCTTGTTTGGTCGGCTTTCTTTTAGAACTTAGGATCCCCAGCCAGGAATGGCCTCAACCACAATGGATGGAACCCTCACCGGATCAATCATTAATTAAAAATATACCTTACTGCTGGGTCTAATAAAGGACGTTCTCAACTGAGGCTCCCTCTTCTCAGATAACTCTCACTTTTATCTGGTTGACTTAAAACTAGTCAGCGCAGATGATAACATGGTGTCTTTAATACACAGGTTTTGTTTTCTGTGGATATGTGCCCTGTAGTGGAATGCAGTTCCATCAGGGAAATCTAAGTTTAAAGCCATACTGCTTTCCACAATGATTGGTATTAGTACTAACTTTTCTGTCTCAACATCGAAGTACAAGATTTCCATTTTCTTCACATATTGACAGAATTTCTCTCTTGTCACTTTGATAATAGTCATTGCAGTGGTGTGACATCCCATTCTGGTTTTGTTTTAACTACCCTGGTGTTTGGTGATGTTGAAGGGTTGATGTACACTCACTGGCCACATGTCTGTCTTCTTTTAAGAGAAATCCACTTTGGTCTATTACATGCTTTTTAAATTAAGTTATTGGGGTTGTTAAATTTTTTGAACTCTTCATTTATTCTATATCTTAGCCACTTGTCAAAAATACCTTATGCAAACACCTTCAGTTTGCATTCAAATGACTGGTTTCTTTGCTCTACAAAATTCTCTTTTATGATATAATTTTAGTTGTAAATTTTTGCTTTTGTGTCCTGTGCTTTGGAATTCACATCTCCACAAATTCTGCCCATTCAAATGTCTTGAGATGCTCCAATATGCTTTGTTCTATATAGTTTTATAGTTTTGGGTAATATATGTATTTTTAATCGATATATACTTGACTTGGTAAATCATGAAATATAGGGATCTAGTTTCATTCTTTATGCAATAACTGATTTTTCTAGCATCTACTGGGAAGCTTACCCACCCTCCTTCAAATGTGCCCACGGAACATTTTGAAAGTCCACTGAGGCTATAGATGCAAGAATTTGCTTTGAAATTTTCAACCAGTTCTGTTGATCTGAATGTCTGTTTTTATGGAGAAAAAACTATTTTCATTGCTGTACCTTTGTAGCAAATTTTAAAGGTAGGTAACACAATTTATTTCATTACACTTCTGGTTTTCAACATTAATATTATTTTCTCTTTTGCGAGTTGGAAATCTTACATTAAGTCAAAAATGCTGATACTATTTTAATGTTTTTTGACAAAAAGCAATACTATCATAGGAATATAGTCTCAGTGTTTTATTTTTAAAACACAGTTGGTAAATCCTATGAGAGTTTTTTCAATTAATTCATTTTTTATTTAATTAATTTATTCATATTCCATCTCAATTGTTTTCCCATCCCTTGTATTCACCCATTCCTCTCTATCTCCTGCTTTCACCCTTTCCCCCTCCCCTATGTCAGTGACCTAGGGGGACATGCTCCCACTCTATACAATCATAGGCTACTAAGTTTCATCTTGGTAGCCTGCTTATCCTTTCTCTGAATGCCACCAGGCCTCCCCACCAAGGGGAAGTGGTCAAATATGGTGCACCAGAGTTAGTGTCAGAGTCAGTTCCCACTCTCCACTCAAGTGTGGAGAATGTCCTGTCCATTGGCTAGATCTGAATAGGGGTTCGCTGTTTACTGCACATATTGTCCATGGCTGGTGCAATAGTTTGAGCAGAACCCCTAGGCCCATTTCTGCCCGTCCTGATGTTATTCTAGGACCCCCTGGATCCTTCTATTTCTCAATTCTCCCATACTTCTCTCATAATAAAAATTTATAAAAAGCAATGTGGTTTTTTAAATCTATAGTTTTCTAATAAGTATGAACCATTTATTTTCCATATGATAGCTACTTGTTGGAAATGTTTTTCTACAAATTTTTCCTTTAATATCTTATATAAAGTTGATTTTTTATCTTGGTAAATGAAAATTTACAATCATACATAAAGTAAAAATGATAAAAAGATAAAAATATTTAATAATATAGTTTTAATTTTTGTTTAAAGAGTACATAAAAATAATTAAGTATTGTCCTTGGCTGGTGCCTTAGTTTGAGCGGGACCCCTGGTCCCAAATCTGCCTATCATAATGTTCTACTTGTAGGTTTCTAGGACCCTCTGGATCCTTCTACTTTGCCATTCTCCCATGCTTCTCTCATCTAGAGTCCCAATAGGATGTCCTCCCCTCTGTCCCAGTTTCCTGGTAAGTGAAGGCTTTCGTGGGACATGCCCCTTGGAGTAGTATACAGGGGGAGAAAATCCCCATCAGGCACAGTCATAGGGGAGGGGAATAAGGGGAAAATGGGAGGGAGGGAAGAATGGGAGAACACAAGGGATGGGATAACCATTGAGATGTAACAAGAATAAATTAATAAAAATTAAAAAATATAAATAAAATTCTGAAAAAAGAAGAAATGTAATTTATTATTTGATAACGTTTTCAATAGGATACTATATTAGTAAAATCTTCTTCTGTCCAACTATCAAAAAAAATAATTAAGTAATTGTCCAGGAAAAAATAAATCTTGTTTTTACAGAAAGAGAAATTAACTTTTCAGATAACTGAAACGACGTTGTATGACAAAGCTCAGTGGGTAAAGATTTGAACTTGAGCTTAAGCAGCAAACACCTACAAACGCAAGCACGGAATACTAGCTAATGGTCATCGGCAGCTGCCATGGGGTGTCTGGCAAGGCAGTCTAGCCAAAATGTTTAGCACCAGGTGCAGTGTGAGACAATGTCTCAAAAAGAAAGATGAAGAATGAAGATCAGTAGAGGAAGATACTCAGTGCCAATCCCTTGGAGTCCATTTACGTATGCATGGGGAAATATAGTCATTTATATTTATAGCCCCTACACACACACACACACACACACACACACACACACACACACACACACACCACAAACACATACACAAGAAATCTGCTGTAAATCCCTGACCTCTTGCCACAAACAGAAAACAGAAAACATTTAATTAAAAATTTCCATATAAAGCCCATGTAATAGAGTTGAGATTTAATCTGTGGTAAACTAGTGACCCAAGAAGTGTTATCTTTCTGTGTTCAATCACGTGCTCAAATTTGTTGTGCTGGTAACCTGTATTCACTATGATGAAGAATTTATGTCACAAAACTGACAACTTCTAGAAAGCAGCTCATTCCCAAGAGTCCTTAATTCATTTTCCAGCCCAGCACTCTGCTCCAATGATTCCACTTTGGATATTATAAATACCTTAAGCAAATAAATGCCATTTTAAAACTATTGATATAAATGATCAGTTGGTGATGCCTTAGACATTCCTGATACCAGCGTAGTCAAGTAGAGAGTGGATAATCACACTTCGATCCTAAAATAGAGAGTGCTTAAATATTTAGTAAAATGATTGAAATTATTCAGTATAGAATTATTTCTCTGTTTACTAACCTAAGACTAAAAAAAATCCCCATATATCTCTATAAAAGAAGAAAAATATCTTCACATTTTACTAAGTTCATGAGTGAGCCCCTCCAGAAAAAATTTTCCAAATTTATTATTTATGAGTTAAGCTAATGAGGGGCACTCCAACAGGAATGAAAATACAAGAAGTAATAAATGTGCCTGTTCTTTAAACCAGAATTGCTGAAGTTGATATTCATGGAGAGGTATGTGTGAAATGATCCAATAGTTATTAAATGGGACAATTAGCAGAGCATGCTGGCTCATGTTTTCTATGTGCCAAGGTAAGAGAGAGAATCTGCCGAATGAACATCTTAGAACTACTTTAGGAACTGGCTAGAAACCCTCTCCTAACTCTCACAACCTGGTTCCAGGGACAGGACAGAAGGCATGGGGCTGAGGTTGTGCTTCAACTGTTTTCTCAGATTTCCAGATGCCATATTCTAGAGTAGGGAAGCATGTCTTGGGTTCTGCCCATATAAGTGATAACAAAAAAAAAAATTAGAATGCCATCACTAAGGTAAAAGTAGTTGTTTATGTTTGAGTCAGTGCTATGGTCAACTTTGTATGCTGTTTTTATTATAATTTTTTATCACTTATACACATTATGTCTTGATTGTTATGCCCTTGCTCTTTCCTTCCCTTTACAACCATCCCTCCCTCTTCTGCCCTATTTCCCTTCCATAGACCTTTGACAGGGAGGCCCTGCCCTCCACCTTCTGACCTCAGCTTATACTGCCTCATCAGGATAGCCTGGATCCCCTTCCACTCTGTGCCCACAAGGCTGCCCTTCCAAGGGGCAGTGATCAAATCACCTGCACCAGAGTCCCTGTGAGAGGCAGTCCCAGCTCTCCTCACCCATGTTAACCTGGAGAATTAGTGGTCCATCAGCAACATCTGAACAGAGGTGTAGGTTCTCTACCTGTAATGTCCTAGGTTGGTCTATCAGTTCATGCAGCAACCCCCCCCCCCCACCTACCACCCACCTCGCTGTCCAGATCTGCTGGCCTGGGTGGTTTCCTTGTAGAGCTCCTGACCCCTCAGGGCCTTTCCTTCCCTCAACTCTTCCATGCAACTCTCATCACTTCTGCTAGAAGCCAGCTGCAAGTCCCAGCAGTTGTCCCCATGCCCTGCTGGGTGAAGTCTATCAGAGGATATGTATGTTGGGTTAGTGTCCACTTATATGTGAGTACGTACCACACTTGCCTTTCTGGGTCTGGGTTACCTCAGGATGACCATTTCTAGTTCCAGCCATTTGCCTGCAGATTTCAAGATTTCCTTGTTTGTGATAGCTGAATGGTTTTCCATTGCATAAGTATACCACAGTTTCTTTATGCATTCTTCAGTTGAGGGACATCTAGGTTGTTGCAAGGTTCTGGTTATTACAAATAAAGTTGCTATGAACATAGTTGAGCAAATGTTCTTGTTGTAGGGTAGGGCATCTTTCAAGTATATGCCCAGGAGTGGTATAGCTGGGTCTTCGGGTAGTACTATTTCCAGTTTTCTGAAAAAGTGCCACATTGATTTTCAAAGCGATGGTAAAAGCTCACACTCCACAAGAAAAAGAAAAAAGGAAAAAGAAAGAAAGAAAGAAAGGAAGAAAGAAAGAAAGAAAGAAAGAAAAGGGGAAACAATCCTGTACAATAAAAGATCTTCTGGAGGAAGCTCCATCCCTGATCTCAAGCTGTACTGTAGAGCAATTGTAATAAAAGCAGATTAATACTAGCATAGCAATAGGCTGATGGATCAATGGAGTTGAACTGAAGACTCAAATAAACTCACACACCTATGGACACTGAATTTTTTACATAATAGTGAAAACCACACAATGGGAAAAAAAGATAGTATTTTCAACAAACGGCACTGGACTAAAGCAAATAGATCCATATTTATCACCCTGCACAAAATAAAGTCCAAGGGAATTAAAGAAATCAGCATAAAACCAGACACACTAAATCTGTTAGAAGAAAAAGTGGGGCAGAGCCTTGAACTCATTGGCACAAGACGCAACTTCTTGAACAGAACATCAACAGCTCAGGCTCTGATATCAACAATTAATAAATGGGACCTCATAAAACCGAAAAGCTTCTGTACAGCAAGGAATTTAACAAAACAGAACTAAACAACAGCCTACAGACTGGGAAAACATGTTCACCAACCCTATATCTGACAAAGGGCTAATATCCAAAATATATAAAGAACTCAAGAAATTAAACACTGCCAAACTAAATAATCCAACCAAAAAAATGGAATACAGAGCTAAACAGAGAATTCTCAGCAAAGGATTATCGAATGGCTGAGAAACTTACAGAAATGCTCACTATCCCTAGTAGTCTGGGAAATGCACCTCAAAACGGCTCTGAGACTCCACTTTACACCTGTCATAATAGGTAAAATAAAAACTCAATGACAGCACACGCTGGTGAGGATGTTGTACATCATTCTTTAATGTAATGTTTTTGAGAATTAAAAAAAAAAAATCTTTAAAACTCTTGAAGTCTTACTTCAAGTAAGAAAGCTTACTCCTGAACCAAATTAAATATTTTCTATAACAGAGGTCTGGAGGGGTCCCTTTATTTTTGGGAGGTGCATGTCTGAAAAACAAAGGACATTTTTGTGGAGTCTCATTTGATATTGTAAAATATTGTATTAAGATGAAAGCTAAGGATAAAATACTTTAGAATCTTTATCTATCTATCTATCTATCTATCTATCTATCTATCTATCTACCTACCTACCTACCTACCTACCTACCTACCTATCATCTGTCTCTCATCTATCTCTCATCTATCTACCTATGAATCATGTGTGTGTGCGTGTGTGTATTTATGTATGTATGTGTCAATTTTGGCCTTTATGCTAAATATAAGGCCTCAGAGTTCAGATATATTGTTTAATAACAGTTAATTTAAAATTCATAATGTGTTTACTGCCTTTACAGAAGGAGGATCTGATATATATATATATAAACTATAAGTAATGAATAACTAATACTTCTTTGGAAATGAGGGAGTGATAGTGTAAAATACAAAATGGTCTTTTGTTGGTGTTCCTTCATACTAGATAGGCTCTGATTCTGGCCTGTGGCTGAATGCTAGTACTCTGCTGGGAAGGGTCCCTTGAGATAGGGACCTCAGGATAGGTAAGTGCACTTCTCTGCTGTTTCCCTATCATGTCCCACATGAAGCCTCTCCAGGTGCTTACTTTAGAATATAATTCTCAGCTGAGCTTGACCATATAGATAGGCATCAATGGTTGCTCTCATTAGCATTCCCTTCCACACACATACACCAAAAACTGTTTTCTCCTTTATGCGAAGAATAAATAGTATTTTTCTTTCCTGTAACTTCTTGTTTATTTTCTCATACTGAATAAAGGGTGAGGATCATATATATGAGCTTATGGATCCACTTTACCATTTAAAACAAGCTTGTTCCATTTTCCATAACCTTATAGAAAGATCATATTAGAGTTTTCCCTTTTAATGTTATTAAACATTGTAAATAGCTTGATACTCAAAAGTAGAGATTTTTTTTCTGCCTTTCCCTATATATAAAGAAAAAGGAAAGTGCAAAGAGTGTAAAAGAACAAAGAAACTGAAAAAATGAAAAGGAGTTAATAAAATATGAATAAGTTCTGTTATATATTTCTTATACTTTAATGATTTAATATTAACATTCCAATGAACAATTTTGCTGAGAAAATATAATTATGTGTTATGTAATTATATGTAAATACAGCATTATCTTAATAATGTAATATAAGTATATAATATATAACAAAATAAAGTATCATTAATTATTAAGAAAAAAGCTATGCATAAGGAATGTAACTAAATAAATACAATAATTCCATGGCCAAAAGCATTCAGCTTCAGAAAGGCTTGACTTTTTGCAATTAACTCAAACAAAACCTCCTTCTCTGAGTTAAAAATTTCAGGTTGTCAGCAGGTAGTCTTTCCACTGTCCCCTACCAAAACTTAGACAAATCTCAGATTCTTGTCAACCAAACAATGGCAGGCATGGGTCCCATCTTGTGGAGCAGGCCTCAAGTCCAATAGTTCCTGCTTCACAAACACATTAGTCAGATATATTGGGCCAGACGGCTGAAGATGATGATCCAATGTTATAGAGAATTATGGGTGAATGTTCAGGCAGCAAACTATTTCTGTCATCTTCTCATTTGGGAAGTTGCTAAACTGCACTCCCTGTATAATCAAATGATTAATTTTATTCCTTCTCAAGTCTCTGATGGGGTTGAAGACCAGATAGTTCAGTTTTACAATTAAGCTTAGTCGTTTAGGGGTTAAGATGCTTTTAGGTCTAAATAGATGTTAAGTTGATAATGTTGAGATATAATCGATATTGATTTACATTCAGAATTTCAGTTTCACCAGATTGCAAAGATGTTTTCTTCAAGGCTGCCAAATAAAACTGGCCAAAACACTATGAATGTAACATATATATATATATATATATATATATATATATATATATATGTATATAATTCCTGAATGTTTTGTGGTTCTTTTTGCTATTGGTAGTTTATTGTATATATGTGTAGTAACATAAAGTGTATATGTAAAACATTTAATAAAAACTTGTAAAAAATAATTATTTGTTCCTTAATCCCACAACCTTTGTGCCATCATTGCCCTGGTATATATTATAGGCAGTGCACTATTGTAGATGAACATTTTGTGGCAGGCTGGTGTTTACATTTCTCTTTTGATAGCATGTAGATAATCTTTTTATAACAAAGACAATAGAAGATGGGGATGAAGATTCTATGTAGGCACAAGTCAGTTTATGGGGAGTAAGCTATTGATAACAGCCTACATGGTTTGGGGATTCCAATGCAGTCCCTTTGACTAAACACTCAATTAGGTGTAACTCAGTCCTGAAAGTGGAAACTTTAGTGATAAGAGATGTGCAGTTTGTACTCTGTCTCTCCCATTATTTGGCAATTTCATTAGATCACCTTCATATATGTATATGTTTTAGGAACTTTATACTATATCAGGTTTTCATGCTACTGCTCAAATTTCCCTCAATTTTAGCTGTCTCTACCTGTAAACCATCCCCCCCCTGCATCCTTATCTAATTTATTTCATTTTCCTAATGAGATCTATTAGTGCACTGGATTTGAATTAACATTTGAACGTTTCATGGGTATGGACTCATAACACCATAAACACTTGATGTACATGCTGTCACTTGGCTTCGAGGTTTTGCTGCATAACAGCCATTTTGATTACTGTGTGTCTGTAACCGCCTCTTCATTAGCTGCTACCACAGATTTGCCACATATGCCCATTTGTCTTCACTCCCTCTTCAGCCTCCACTGCATTAAAGTTCCGAGTGCTTCTCAAGCTCACCAGTCTCAATATTGTCAGCTCTGCCCATTCCAGCCATTTTAGTAGGTCAGCTCCATTCCCAGTACATTTTAATTATCTTAAATACTCCCATTGGCTTTGCCATTCATAGTAAATGTATAGAACATAAATTATTGAAGTAAAAAAAAACAAAGCAATTGGGTAGAAGTTTTCAGCCAGCCTACTAGAAACATATCTGTAAAAATGGACATTTTTGTGCATTATAGCGACCACCTAAATTCATAAAAAGTGGAGAATAGTAGGAAGAACAGCAGAGAGAAGGCCTGGTGAGAGAACGGAAACCGGGGATGGGGCAACTCTGGGACGTGCCCAAGGGAGAGTGTTGGAATCTCACTCAAAAGGGGCAATAAAATAGGCATTGGAGTTGGACGGAGAGAATGGGGTAGGAAAGAGGATAGGGAGGGAAGCAGGGATGGGACATGCAACCAGGGGTAGCTGGGGAGAGAGGGCTTGGTGAGAGAACAGACACCAAAAATGGGGACATCTCTGCAACTTGTCAGAGCCATGAGATGTGGGAGGCCCCAGGAGGCCTATGAGGGTTTTACTAGCTGAGACATCTAGCACAGGGAGATATGGAGCCTGAAATGGCCACCTCTGTAGCCAGGCCAGACTTCAAGTGGTCGGATAAGAACACCAAATCATCCATAAAACCTTTGATCCAAAATTTGCCTTGCCTACTAGATATGCAGGGACAAAGATGGAGCAAAGATTGAGGAAATGGCCAACCAAAGACTGGCCCTACATGAGACCCATTCCACGGGAGAGGAAAAAGAGCCTAACACTATTAATGTGACTCTGCTAGGCTTGTAGTGAGGAAGGAGCCTAGCACAACTCCTCTGAGAGGCTTCACCCAGAGGCTGATGGAAACAGATGCGGAGACCTACAGGCAAACGTTGGGCAGAGTTCGGGGAGGCCTATGGAAGAGCTGTGGAATGAGTGAGTGAGCCGGAGGGGTTAATGACTCCACAAGAAGACCTACAGAGTCAAACAAACTACGACCATGGGGGCTCACGGTGACTGAACCACCAACCAAAGAGGATTCATGGACTGGTCCCGGGCTCCCCACACATACTTAACAGATGAGAATCTTCCTCTTCATGTGGATTTCCTAACAACTCGAGCAGGGTCCTCTCTGACTCTGAGGCCTGCCTTTGGGTCCCATTCCCCGAATTGGCCTGCCTTGTCTTGCCTCTATGGGAAAGAATGAGTCGTGCTGTGACTTAATGTGCCAGGTCAGGTTGGTACTGGGGGGAGGGGGGCGGACTTCTCCATTCTCTGAGGAGAAGGAAAGGAGAGAATGGTTAGAAGGTTCTGTGGAGCTAGGGCACTGGGAGGAAGTGGGAGCTGCAATCAGGATGTTAAGTAAATCAACAAATAAAAAAAAAATTTAAATCCACCAAACTTTCAAATAATGGTGAATAAGAGTAATTTTTTTTTATCATTTGAAGGCAATTATGATCACAGACCCTAAAGTATGTTTATATTTATATAAATATTCCTCAGAGAATTCCAACTTCAGTTAAAATAAACATCCAACAAAGAATGTGGGAAACAGCTGGTGAACATGTCTCCCACTCTGAAGGAATTACCTGGTGAACTATGTTCCCCAGCCGAGGTCAACATCATCACATCACAAATCTTACCTACAGTCTCCATGCAAATTCAGTTCCCAAACGTTTAAAAGAGCAGCATTCTCAGCAGTCGCGACTCATTGTGGAATGCAGGAAAATATCTGCATTCTGAAAACAGTGGACCCTCATTGCCAACAGTGCAGAGCTCTCATTTATCCTCTGGAATTTCATAAGAGCGGAACAATTCAGTTACCAACACGGACTGCTACGCGTGCCAGACCTGTGACTTGTCCCTTCACTGTTTTGGTCTGTAGTTTTGTAGTTTTCATCCACTACCACTTCAATTATAGCTGACGGTTCGGAGTTATTCTGTTTTTACTAACTTCTATGGCTATTTTACATTTTTTTTTAATTCACCACTTTCATGTAAAATTTTCCTATTGAATTTTTCCCTATTTTTTTCCTCACATCACAGATTTTATTGCTTTTTTTTAAATGACACCCAGCTACATAGTCTTTAGATTGTGCCTTTTTTAGTCCTACCCAAAGCTAAACTAGGATTCAAGAATTTCTTTTTTATCTTTTTCTCATAACCCATTATTGTACTTCAACGTCTAATCTCAAATATGCTTTCCATTTTAGGAAACCAAACACAGAGATGACAATTTGTGGGACAGTTCTAAAAGACAAGCTACAACCCATTTTTAATATCTGGTGATTTTATACACTGAAGTCACAGGCTTTCATTATGCAATTACAATTCAGGAAGTGTCATTCCATCTAAACGTATGAGTATAGTGTATCCAACTGCAAATTTATGAACCAAGAGATGAAGATACATTTTCCTTTAGTTGTTAGAAAGGCTGTTCAAATGGTAATAAGCTGGAATTATCATTTAAAAAGATCTCTTATTTTCCTGTAAAATTACAACAGCCACCTTTAAAATAAAATTTCCTATCTTTTAGAGGAGAAAAGTGATCCATCATTATGGTTATTGAAAAATTTTCCACCTAAACTAATGAAGGTAACCCTTCTTTTGTGTGATAAAATAATGCATTGATTTTTAAACATCTATCTGGCTAGTGGTTTTTTTTATATCAAGAAATAGTACATGAATTCATTTCAAAAATTAAAATGCTGATTTCCCTTAAAAGGCAATAACCACAGAGAGTTTAACAGGATCCAGGCAGTTAGACTGTGGCTCACGTGGCTGGGTGGATAGAGTACTAAGCCTCAACCCTGAGCAACTATTTTTGTTTTTAATTAATTCCTTTTTCAGCTTTAGATTCAGGCCACAAGATCAAATGTGCTTACTTTGTGCAAAAAAATTGTAAAATTACTTTTACATATAAAGGGGAATTATACAACTTTGCCCACAGCTCCTTCTTTGTGATTTTCCTACTTTTAAGATAGGATATGAATGAATGAATGAATTTCTAACAGCTGTTCCCTTATGGAATCTCATTATTTCCCACTTATTTAGAAGACTGGCTCATGTTACAGTAGCAGGAAGATGATTTTATGGTTTCTAACATAGAAAATATGTTTTTATATGTGATTTTTAATGTCACAGTTAACCAACTGCTTTATGCCTAATGAACTCTTAAGACATTAACATTGTTTTAGCTTCCATTTGAAAATCTGCTCCTCTCAGAATCTGTATTTTCTTATTACCCTCTCAGTAGATGCTGGGGTTCACCTCACTACGTCTTGTATTTTCCTGGCTACTCCATTGCTTATTTTGTTCAGTTTTCCGTTCAGTATAGTTACTGCTATTGTGAGGTTTGGAGTAACTGAGACACAATTGTGAATCCAGCCCTTTTCTGATGTCTTCTGAGTCTGAACACCTTCCATAATTTCACTGGGCCATGTCTTCTTACGTTAGGACCTAAGGCTAATAATGACACAGGATTGAGAGCACTAACCACACTCAGATTAAATACATTCTTATCATGCTGGATGCTTGTCACGTAATAAATGCTCAAAACAGTGACTATTATTTTATATATCTGCATAATGGTCCAAGCCGAGTTGTCATAGTTTCCTTGAGAAAATTCAGGTAGATCATTTTTTCTGTAAGCTAAACCAAATGATATGGAATTGACACAAAGTAAAATCTTAATATGCAACTTTATTGTGATTTACACAAACCAATTAAATAATCATGTCTTCTTGACCCTCCTGTATTTCAGTCATCCTGACAGTCCTTTTGCCAGGGTCTTTGTTCCTGACCCCATTTTGCTCTTGTGACCTATATTCTGTTGCTGTCATTGTTCCTAAAGTCTTAGCCTAGGATGTGTGTGGAAGAGGGAATTATATCCGTAAGCCTATTTGTTATAGTCTAGCCTTTCCTTTGTATAATTTATTTATTTATATTCATTTACATCCTGATCGTAGCCTCCTCCTACTCACACCCTCCCTACCTCTTCTCCCATTCCTCAGAAAAGAGGACTTCCTCATAACAACGCACCCCTGATCATAACTAGAACTGAGTGCATCCTCTCCCTTGGCCTGAGGAGGCAGCCCCACCAGAGTAGAGTGATCAAAAGGCAGAAAACAAAGTCCCAGTCAGAGACAGCCCTTGCTCCTCTTACTAGGGGACCCTCATGAAGCTTGATCTACCCATGGGCTACATCTGTGTAGGGGGACCTATGTACAGTCCATGTGTGATCCGTGATTGGTACTTCAGTCTCTGAAATCCCTGGTTAGTTGGCTCTGTTGGTCTTCTTGTGGAGCTCTTTTCCCCTCCAGGTCCTTCTATGCTTCCCCCCACTTTTTTTTTTTTTACAAGATTCCCGATGCTTTGGTTGTGAGTCTCAGCATCTGCTTGGAGCTGCTGCTGTCTCAGAAAGCAGCCACGCCAGGCTCCTGTCCACAAGCAGAGCAGAGCATTGTTAATAGTGTTGGTGGTTGTATCTCTACTATGGGATGGCTCACAGGTTGGGCTAGGCATTGGCTAGACATTCCCTCAGTTTCTGCTTTATCTTTATTCCTATCCATCTTGCAGACAAGACAAACTCAATATCCACCAGTCACTGACACAGAACTGAGACTACCACTGAAATTAGCCTAACATCACATTTTTATTTGTTGTTTATCAACAACTCAGATTGAGTCTTGCATTTCTTCTGAACTTTGACAGTTTTATCTCTTGGTTTTTGTCTGTTTTTGAGTTAGTCTTCTGTATACTTTAGAGTCAGAAAGGAAGAGCCTAACATTGGTTGGAGAGTGAGATAGGGAGTCTGGGAAGATTCTGAGGAGGAGAAAATAGGATCAAAATTTGTTATAGGAAAAAAAAACTTAAGCATAAAATAGCAAAGAGTTAAACTTTGAAAGGATTTCTTATTTGAAGTGCAACTTACTCAAAAACAAACAAGCAAATAAAAAATCAGGCTGCTTCACTTATAAACCCAAGTGATGTTTCCCCATTATTGACTAGTTAAATACCCTATAGGCTTGCCAGAAAGCTAATCTCATGAAGACATATTCTCAGCTGAAGTTTCCTTTTCTCCAGTGACTCTAACTTATGTCAAGTTGACAAAAAAGTAGCCAGCAGGGTTTATAAGTAAGTATATGTGTGTATATGTAAATATAATTTAGATATATATGTGTGTCTTTTGTATGAGTTTGTACAGATGAAACTGCAAAAAATAAAAGGATCAAAAATGATACATATTTATAGAGTAATTATTACTTTTTATTTGAAATTTTCTTTTAGCAATTCAATGAAATATAATAGTTTAAATATCAACTAATCATGCCTTGGATAATTATGATGATTTCTATAACATGTGAGGTAGTATATCTCAATTATCAAAGTACCTGAGCTAGTAGACTTAAAAATATTTAGAAACCCAAGTGGCTTGGAGTTGGGTTTAAATGGATCAAATCACAGAAGAGAGAAGCAAGCAGGAATCTTCTACAGCTTGTCATATATAATTTCTTGTATCAGATACAGTTCATTTTAGTATTTGCCTGTTCCCTCCACATTATCTGTGGCTCCTTGGATTCTCTTCTACATGAACAACATGGCTTGAGCTAAGGTGTTGTCTCTGATCTCCTGCATAGAACCAAGGACCTACTAGTCACCTGTGAGGTTCTGCCATATCAACATGGGAAATTTTAAAAGACTTTATTATCTTATCTACATTGGTCTGATCTTTCTCTCTTAAAGGATGGCAACAAATATCTAAAATCTTAGCTATAAGGATAAAAGTTCCTATTCACCAACAAGTCTACCTCTATGTTGCATTTTAGAACAAATGATAGTTCAAATTAAAAAAAAAAACTGTATAGCTATCAATTCCTTGGTCTTGGTTTTCTGTAAATTAATATTATTTTCTTGATTCATGTCCATTTTTTATTTTGTTTAAATTTCATATTAACATATTTTCATTATGAATGTATTTTCATTTAGTATTTCTACTCATATATGTAATATACAAATAAAGATGTATTATTTATTTATAAATATATACATATATCTTCAATGGGCTCATGTGGCTCTCTCAGCCACTCACATCAGTGTACTGTTCTGCCTGTCTCCATTGTACACACACGCTTCTGCCTCTCCTTCTCCTCCTTCTCACTACCACTTACTTGCTCATCTAAGTGGTACCCAGGCCTCTGGGGCCATCTTCAAAGTTCTGTGCCCCATCCATGCCGTGGAGAACCAGGAAGGGGTACTCTTAGTCCAGGACTGCCTACCTAGACCCCATGGTACCTGACTGTGCGTTGTCTCATGTGTTATATGCTTGGTCTAGGCTCCAGGATTCATTTTTTTTTACTTATATGTGTCTCACGGAATAGATATACTACTATAATGTAATACAGTATGGCTTCTATATATTAAATTTTTATTCTTCACCGATTCATCAAAATTTTGGCAATCATTCTTTCATCTTTCTAGTAATGTCATGTATTTGGAGTCATTAGTTATTTTGCATTTCCTGAGTAGCTTCTTCTTTTAACAGTGAGCATATAGATTCTGTATCTTTTCGCTACTTCATTGCTCACTTATGAGTGTTGTATAATATGCTTTTTTCTAAATATGGCAGTTTACTTGTCCGTACACTGATTGAAAACGTCTTTGTTGTTACAAAGTTGGGAGAATTATAAGTACTAAGAATAATGACTATGTCACTGTGTTAATGCCTTAAGTAATTTATGGAAAATAGCCGACATATACATAAACGGACAAAGAAAATTTGGAAGACAGACACAGTATGGCATTATTCAAGCAAAATTATAATAATAACCTATCATTTGCATGAAAATAATATTTAGAATTGGGGATTCTAACATAAGTTCCTCTCATGAAGCACTGCTTCTTAAATGTTTTATAGTTTTTAAAAAGAACCACTGGGTGGTAGGTCTGAACTATACCACTTCCATTACAGGTGATGGTAATGTCTTGTAGAATCAATAATGCCTGTGCCCTCAGCACTGTGTGTTTCTAAGTACAAAGGAGCATTGAAATCATTTGAGAGAAAGTCATTACTGAAGTCAACTAACAACCTCTATAGTTACAGAAGTCACCATTTCGGACATATGGTAAAACTTTATGTTTCAGATGCAAAAGCAAAATAGATTTGTTTTTGTTTGTTTGTTTGTTGTTTAACCCAGGCTTCCTCTGTGCAGCCACCACAGTCACAGAACTCCTGCATCTGGTCTGTGCTACCTCAGCATCTTACGCAGCAGTGCCCTTCAGGTGGAGAAGCACTCAAAGCATGTTTCGTGACTAAATGCCATATAGCTTTTTTTTTTTATTTTAATTTTTTAAAATTAATTTATTCATATTACATCTCAGTTGTTAAGCCATCCCATGTATCCTCCCATTCCTGCTTTCCTCCCACTTCCCCCCTACAGGCGAGTCGGGGCCCTGGAGTCCTCTGCAAACTATGGCAACAGCCAAGGAAAAAATAGGCAGTAAACCTCGAACCCTTACCCGGACTAGCCGATGGACAGGACATTCTCCACTGTTGAGTGGAGAAGGAGATCTGACTTTCACACAAACTCTGGTTCCCCATATTTGACCATGTCCCTTGGATGGAGATGCCTGGTGGCACTCAGAGGAAGGATAATAGGTCACCAAGGAGAGACTTGATACCCTATGAGCATATGCAGGGGGAGGAGGTCCCCCTCAGACATAGATTTGTTTTTAAAAAGATATACTAGAAAGGGGTCACTCATCTACCAGCCACTTTAAAGATCAGTAATTCTACGGTGCTGCATTTTTTAATTTCTAAAATGTTAGAATGCCTTAGAGTTAGCTATATTAGTCACAAAAAAAATCTCACTTTCTTTAACCTAAGGACTAAGGATCAGAGTAAAGATTAAGGTATTTATTGGTCAGTTCTAGTTAATCAGAAATCTGTCAGATGGGGGATAAGAAGACAGTGGGGGAGGGTCACTTTCATTTCTTCATGGCACATACATAATTGGAGTAATGGGAAGATGAAATTTACTAGTATCAAATACAAATGAGAGAGTATACATAGAACTCACATATAGGCATTTCTTCTTTTACTACTTTACATAAAATAATAATCATATTAAATATATAATTTTTAATTGCAAAATATTTAAAATAACCTAGGTAATAATTATTATTTCAGATTTCAGTTTTTTTTTTTTTTTTTTTTTTTTTTTTGGTTTCTTGAGACAGAGTTTCTCTGTGTTAGCCTTGGCTGTCCTGGACTCCCTTTGTAGACCAGGCTGGCCTACGAACTCACAACAATCCGCCTGCCTCTGCCTCCCGAGTGCTGGGATTAAAGGTGTGCGCCACTACACCCGGCCAGTACTCTTTTCTACAAATTAACTAAATAAGGACTATACAAAAACACAGATAGCTCTCACAGCTTTAAACAAAATTTTTAAAATTGTAGAATTCTATGTAAAATAGGAATACTTTATATAAATTGCAGCCAATTTGTTTAAATAAGAATATGGGTTTTGAAATATATAGTATAAACCAAATGTTTTAGGAAGACAGTGAAATAGGAAAGCCCTAGCATTCTTCATTCCAATAGACACTTGTATTGTGATGGTCTGTTTTCTCAACTTCTTTAGTATTTCTAACACACACACACACACACAAACACACACACACACACACACACACACACACGTATATATAATATACATTAGTATATAATAACATGCAACTTTCAGAGGAAGGCTGGGATGCTAAATTAGGTTAGCTTTGGTCGCTGAGTTCTTGAGAAAGAATTATATTTCTTTTTAAACATTGGTACATTTTGTGAAATGTGTTTTTTCAAAACATAACACATCTCACTCCTTGCTCTACTGCCACAAGTACTACAGAACAGGGCACCCAAACTGACACTCTCTGTAAGATTGGCTCCTGCTGCTCCGCCGCTTCCGGCTTTGTTATAGAGGGGAAAGATCATTTTCTCTTTGGGGAGCTACACTCTACTGTGGGGATTTCCAGAGCATTTAGCAGTGCATATATGTTCAAGTAGTGGCTCCACGCTGTCATCTTCAGAATCTCTGCCCTTTCTCTGCAGGGTGCATTGCCTGTTCTTTTCAGCTAAGTCATCCTTCACCACTCTGGGCTGCACAAGTGCTGCTCAAATGTAACACCAAACTAATCAACAGAATAGCTGTCAGGTCTTTGCTGGAAACTATATTAACCTTGTCTATTCACACTGAGAGCAGAATGGAAGTGACACAAATAAAATGTAATGGGATAAAATATATTGCTCCATGTACAGTAACAAGGAACTGCGGGCTGACATCCTTATTCTCTCTCCTTACTATGTTCCACACCCTTCCCTATGATCTCCTCACAGCGCTGTCTACATAAGTGCTGTGTCAAACATATAGTTCTTAGAGATGCAATAAATGTGTCTTGTATAATGGGAAAAATAGGTAGGCTCAGTAAGATTCGATAAATTGGCAATGAATTTTGTTGTTAAGAATACAGACTATCAAACCTGGAATGATAGCCACATAAAAACCAAGTCCGTTTTCCCTGAAAATCAAATCTTTAACCCCAGGTTCCTTAAATGACTGTATTCTGAAGACAAATTATGTTAACAGAGAATTCATTTAATGGCTTACAACAAACATCTCTGCTTTTTATATTACAAATAACAGTGATCTCTATAGCAGCAGCCACTATACCTATCAACATGTACTGCAGGGGTTAAAAAAAATATAAAAACAATTATGTAAGCTAAGACTGTTATTGTCTTTGGTTTTAACTCATGATGATTTATAACATACATGAAATATGTCCAAGGTCACAAACCAGTAAATAGTAGCGTTGGCCCTTGTACTTGTGCCTAGACAGCTAGAGGGTTTTTGCCTTAAGCCTGTCTACCCTGTCGTTTAGCTATATTTATCATTTCTTTCCTCAAGTGCATCAAAAAAAAATCTAAATATATTCTTGGCAAAGAATCGCTTGGTAAAACACTCATGCCATTGGTTTTTCTCTAACATTTAACATTTGTGATCATGTTTGCTGAGCGAAAAGAAATGCTAAGACTCAAGACCAAATGTTTACTGAGCAGATTATTCTTGATGGCCTTCTGCTTAAAAGTTTAAAATTAAAAATAGAACAGTATTCTTTGCTTGTCTTCTACTGCAACATTCTGTGGGAACAGCAACACACTGCAGGGCAAGGTCCCTGAAGCAGGAAGCTCCAGAATACATACTCTTGGCTGCACTGTTTATATCCATTCTCTTTCAACAACAACGATAAAAAAAACCCTACTAACTAATAGCCTTAATGGCTTCCACTTTCATCACTTTAACTGTGAATAAACTTCATTTTTTTCTTTAACATTAACAAATCCACAGACAAGGGTTGGTCCTTCATTCACAGCTGTGTGAAATCCTAGCAGCATTGCTTTACATGACTGATGACCCAGCGTCTTCAAACACCCCTCTCGACAATAATTATGCATGGTGGGAAGGAAGCAAGGAAAGCATCATAGGAGCCAGTACCTATGGATCAGGTTTAAGAGTGTGCTGAGATACTGTGTTTGAAGTCACACACATGTGAAGGTATGTGTACAAGGCAAAGAGAGTGTTGCTTTCATTTTAGAAACAATGTTTAGAATAGTGCAGTGTTGTCTCCGGAGGAAGAAGAATGAAATTAAATGTTACCTTTCCCCTTGATGTTTTCAGATAATCTACATATTGGAAGAAGATAACATTGCCCATTCTATAGCCAGATGCCTTGGTGTTCTTGATAAACAGGGAGGCATGCTGGGGCTTCAGGAGTGAGGATATAAAAGGACCAGGTGGCCTCCTGGTCTTGGACCTTTCCTGCCCTTCCTCCCTCCATGTCCAGGTCAGTGATAGAATAATATCCTAGAACTGTGGGCCAGAATAAATTCTCTTTCCATTTATAAAAAACAAAAACTAAAATGAAAAAACCTAAAATTAATTCCCAGCCTCTTGTTCTTAGTTATTATTGTCACATGTGCTTATAAATTAAATTTGTTTATATCTTTCAGTGTTAATTGGATGTGTAAGTGTTGAGGGCTGAACCTATCCAAAGTCTTATCACTTAAAAATATGGATTTTTCCACTCAAGAAGTAAAAGCACAATTTTAAGACAAACACAGAGATTGTGGAGAAACATGTCATGGTGTAATTTCTTCCTTTGACACTTGTTGACTGACTGTTCCTAAATATGCAATCCTGATTCTAAGAATCTTACCTTTAATATTTGTTTTATGTGGGGCAGAATTAGTCCTCACTGTCTTATAGAAGTATGGAATTACCAGAGAAAGAAAATAAAAAACTGTATGATGCATAATTAAGTTTGAGTACAGATAACCAAAAAGAAGAAAGAAATTAGTGTATGTGTGTCACAAATATTGAAAGGGACTGACATATATTAAAAGTCTTTTTTGTTTAACTGCATCCAAATTCACACTGAAGTTTCCTCTTTTAGAGACAGTCTCCCTTGGATGACAGTGGCACAATATCTGCCATAAATGTATTGTTCAATACAATTTGATTTAATTTTCTACTCAATATACTTTATTTTAATATTCCATAAAAAGACTCATTTGTAAACTGTCAAAATAAGTCTTTTTCCCCTTGAAGCCACATATTAGTAACATATACATCTGACAAAGGTCTAATATCCAAAATATATAAAGAACTCAAGAAATTAAACACCACCAAACCAAATAACCCAAATGAGAAATGGGGCTTATAACTAAACAGAGAATTCTGAACAGAGGAATATCAAATGGCTGAGAAATACTTGCTCAGTGTATTTAGTCATCAGAGAAATGCTAAGGAAATTCTGGCTCATGTCGCCAAAGAGTCCAGTGAAGCTCATCATGTACACATTTAATCTTTATCAAGAACCGACCCAGGAAATGCATTATAGAGCTTTCTAGAATCACACAAAAGCATTGCCTGGAAGTCTGTGACTGCTTTTGTTGGCAATATGAACATTTCATTCATTTCACTTCATGATATCATTTCATTATATAGTACTGACTGATGGCCAGAGGGTGGCCTTTCATTAGCTTTTGGAGAAATCTAGGCATTTATTCTTTTTTTGAAGGAAGGATGCACACGTGCACACACACACACACACACACACACACACACACACACACACACACACACACACACCCCACAACATCATCAATCAGTCAGATGCTAGGAAGATCATAAAATGTAAAAGCCAATTTCTTAAACTCTAACAATCTTTCTTCTGTATTTGGTATCAAAGGATGAAGAATGCAAGACATGTGGATGACTGTGGAAAATCTTCAGCAAAAACTTGGAAAACTGAAAGCGTCACTGTAATGTGAGTATTCAATGTAATTGACAGAATAAAGTGTATTTTGCATCCTTTCCACATTAAAATGGAGTGGATATAGGCTATACTTAAACAGCATTTAAATTACACTAATGTGCACAGAGGTTGGTAATATGAAACATAACTCTAATTTTTATTTTACACTTGGATTAACTCCAGCCTTATATCACTGTTTTATAAAATTCAATTAAAAATTCATTTTGCGGCTAAAAATAACCATTTTAAAAGCATAATTATGAGGAAAAGAGCATATTTATTTTAATGTTTATCTATTAAATGTAATAAACACTAAATGTTATTTTATTGATCTATGACACATGTCATTTTGTTTTTAATGGCCTGATGTTGTAGGAAAAGATACATAAATATTTAATTGATTTTGACATTTGAACCTATGAACTTTGTGAACAAGTTTGGCTCATGTCCCAGTTCTTCATCCCATTTCTTTTCATTTCAAACATTTTATATAAATGCCATTTTATTTTGACAGGGACACATTTGTAATATTCTAAAAATAAACAAATAATGTGAAGAACATTTAAAAGGTGGCAAATGGGAAATATAACCACACACTTGTTTTAGAAAGGGTTCCTATTTATTTTAAATGAAAACTTAATGTATGTAAACATATAAAATAGTAGGAGGAAATTAGTTTTAAGTTTTACTTGATATCAGAGATATATTAAAGTGTTAAGACAGTTTTATCCTGACATCTATAGTTATGTGCTTCATAATTCTTCATTATCTGATTTATTACAAAAAGAAAAAGAAAAGAAAAAAAAGGATAACATATTACGTGCAAAAGCAAAAACAAAGCCAAGCCCCTGAATGGTGCTCTGCTAATGCCAAATAATTGTTTTTGGAATTGCTTTTTATGCTCTAAGTATTTCACCTTTTTGTTTTCATATAGCCAGTGTGAGGCCCACAGGAGGAAGTCTACAGCTTTCATCTTGATTTATAGAGATGATGATAAAAGTTTAGTCTCACAGCTTGGTGCCCACTGCTCTTGTAAAATGCAGCCTACAGCATATGTTCAAAGACAGGTTAGCCATAGCTGAATGTAGCTTGATTCTAGTAAACATAGCCTACAGTAGAAACATATTGAATTCAGGTTCAATGATACAAGAAAGAAAAGTAAGAATATTCCAATAAATAATGTGCTTACCAATTATTTTTGCACCTAAAGATTTCTTTTCTTGTTGTTCTTCCTGGCAATACATAGGATATTATATTTCTGCTATACTATGGTCAATGAAGAATGTAAATGTATTGATAGAATATTTAGCCTAGAAGTACAGGTTATGACATTAAAAATATAACATTTTTGAGTATTCTTAGTAGTTGCTGTGTTTTTCGGGTAATCTCAATACTCTCTCAAGAATATATTAGACCTATAAACTATTATAGAAAAATACAATAACTGATTCAAGGAGGAGGTGCAGCATACTCTGAAATAATATGGTATAATTAGTAAAGACTTCTTCTGAGGACATGATATTTCACTTAAAACCATGAAAGATGAGAGTCAGCCAAGCTATGAACATAAGGACGACTGCCTGTCAGAAGATGGGAAACTTGAAGTAACTTGGCAAAGGGGTGTGGCGCTGAACAAAGATGGGAGCCAGATTGGCTAACCTTTGGAAAGTCAATGGCAAAGGAATGACACATTGATTTACATTCTCCTTTCTCTGCAGCAGATACTGAGTGCTCTCGTTTTGGCAAGATCGCCAACTACAGAATCTGCTTGAGACTGTTTAGTGTCAAGGAAGTGGGGAGACGATTTGTGTTATTCTGAATGTATAAGTTAGTATCACAGCATAAAGTACATACATAACACAGACCAAAATGCACTGTGATGTTGCTGTGAGAAATACCAGAGTGCAGAAATTTCAAGGATGCTATTTGGTGTCAGTTTCAGAAGTTTCATTCTGAGGTGCCTTCCTTGATCCTGCAGCTTGAGAGCTGTGTGTGGAGGTGGAAGGTGGGACTTCCTGGAGGGGGAGGAGAAAGTTAGATGGTTGGGGGAGGGAGGAGGTTTTTGACAGTTGGAGGAGGAGGAAGGTGGGGACTTGAGGAGGACTGGCCAAGGGGTCATAGTGGCAAGTGCTTGGAATATATATATATATATGGTTTAGAGTAGTTTGTTTAGTTTACGAGTAGATTAGAATCAGTTCAGACTCTGCCTGGCAAAGTGCTGTTCAGTCTCCCTGTGTCAATTATTTGCTTTATAGGATGAACGGATACAAAATACTGTAACAATTGTGACAGGAGCTTGTGACTGAAATACTCTCAGAGAACAGAAGGGTCCAGGGACAGTGTATCATTCCAGATGATACTCCAAGAACTTTCTTCGCTCAATGAGAACCCATTTCTCAGTACTGCCTCTATGAATAGATCAGGTGATGACTCTGTTGACTAGGTCAGATTCTTCAGGACACTCTTTTTCTCATTAGCTCTAAACAGAACACTCAACACTTGAGCTTTCTGAAGGGATATTTCACATCTAAATCATACCATGAACAATGGAATGTTGTTTTGGGTTTTTTGTTTGTTTGTTTGCTTGCTTGCTTGTTTGTTTTTCTTACAGGACTGCTCCTTCAAAAACTTCAGGGAAGTCTGAGACATATACAATGAAAACATAAAAGAAACTGACTGAATAAATGATAATGAATAAAAGGAGATGTTCTATCCTCTGAAAAGATGTTATTGCAACAAGGAGGAATGGGTCATTCTTCCCCCATAGCACATGTTTACCATAGGATGTTTACAGTCCCATCCTAAACGAAATGTAGAGAAATGGTGTATTTCTATTAGTTATGCATATAAGGGCCTTTTATTCATTCTTATCTTTTCTCTGACTTCTTATTTAAAATTTATACGTATTTTCAAACATGTATGCTAACTGTTGAAAAGGACAGTATCTATGAGGCATAGCTTGGATTAATATTAAAAACAGTAGCTAATGAACAATTACCCTAAGTAAAAATGGAGGAATATACTTATTGATCCTTATAGATTAGAATAAACATATTATTTCATAAAGTGTCTCCAGCATAGCTACAAAACAGAGAAAGCAAAAGTGACCACGTAGGAACCTGACACTGCAAACTATGAAGTAGTGATTGTGATTAAAAAGGCCTACCATTACAAATGTAAAAAGGAACCAGACGTTCTGGATAACTTATAAGGGAACAGTGTTTTCCAAACTTATTGGACAGATGCATATATAAGCACACAGTATTTGTGCAGCATGCTAAATGCTTTGGATATATAAAGAAATATAAATTTTCAGAATAGAGGGGATGAGTACAAAGTACCACCCTTAGTTGAGGAGCTGAGAGGTTACTCGTAGGGGAGAGAGAGAGAGAGAGAGAGAGAGAGAGAGAGAGAGAGAGAGAGAGAGAGAGAGAGAGAACTTTGTTTCTTTCTTTTTTTTTTTTTTTTGGAGACAGGGTTTCTCTGTGTAGCCTTGGCTGCCCTGGACTCGCTTTGTAGACCAGGCTGGCCTCGAACTCACAGCGATCCGCCTGCCTCTGCCTCCCCAGTGCTGGGATTAAAGGCGTGCGCCACCACTGCCCGGCGAACTTTGTTTCTTTTTAAGGATAGAAATCCAATTGGTCCAATACATTTTAGTGTATCACCACACAACCAAGAATATATAGGCAATACTAACTATACTAAATGATTTTTTTTAATTGAATAAAGATATAAATTTGGATATTTACAATGGGGCACCTGAACCTTGAAGAAGATGGGGGGGGGGGGGAGGATGAACATAACCAAAGCACAATGGATGAAATGCTCAGATAATTTTTATTTTTTAGACCATTAATGTCTAACTTTAGCATAAGACTCTAGCCTATTTAGCCTCTGGTTCTTTGTTATCCAAGCAGGGTTAGGTTTGAGTTCCCTTATTGTACAGTGGGGTATAAGTCAAATCAGATATGATACCATTGCCCTTGCATATCTTGAAGGCAGGACAGATTGTAGGTCAAAGGATTTTTAATAGGTTGATGTCCACTGTTCTTTATTATTAGCTTGTAGAGTACCTTTACACAACAAAGAGACTAGAATATAGGGCTGAAGCCTCCATGTAAGCACCAATGCAACTTTTCCAATTTCAATGAGTTTTGTAGGTGCTGTTCTCACATTGGGGCCCTGATGTTTGTGGAGAGCAAACCTTTGTCACAGCAACAGCCTGGGTTGTTTGGAAATTCCCATGGGGCCCTATTGGCCAATGACTTAACTGAATTCAACCCAGTCCCACCACTGGAAGCTTCTCCTGCTGACAAGTGATGGCTAGTTGAGAGGAATAAAATGATTCTTAGTGATATTCTGATATACTCATAGATCAGTCATCTTCAGAAAGGATGAATGGGTGCAGCAGCACACAGCCAGACATTAGGAGTGGAAAGAGAGTCTAAATGGGATATTTTAATGAAGCTCCTTCCCCTTAGTATCAGAGAACCCTGTGGAACAGGAGGCAGAAACACTGTGGGAGCCAGAGGAGATGAAGGACACTAAGATTACAAGGCCCACTGAATCAACTAAGCAAGGTACATACTATCTCACAAAGACGGAAACAACAAACAGAGGGCCTACATGGGTCTGCATCTGGTCCTCTGCATATATATTATAGCTATTAGCTTAGTATTTTAATGGACTACTGACTTGAGAGCAGGTGGGTCTCTAACTCTTGTGCCTGCTCTTGGAAGTCTTCCTGTTGAGTTGCCATATGCAATTCGATAAGACAGTTTTTGCTTCATCTTACCACATTTCTTTTCAGGTGAGATAGACATGGAGTGCACCTGGAGGAAAGAGGAGCTGGAGGGCAACTGGGATGGGCAGAGAGAGGGCAAACTGTAATCATGATATATTGTATGAGAAAAGAATTATTTTCAAAGGAGGAAAAAATGAGAGAAAAGAAATGCTCAAAGAATTTATAAAAACTCATTCAACAAAGCAATGTTTTCTCATTTTAATGAGAAGCAAGATGATAGAAAACCTCTTTAGATAACTTTGATATACTTTAAAATATAATCATTTCTTTATAATTGGCAGACTGATGATTGTTGCTATCTCTTTGGAGTGATGGGTCCTGGAAATGTCATCAATTCTCCTAAATTGTAAAAACGTTTATACTCAAGAAATAGTCAAGATAATAAGAAACATAGCAAGGAGTGATAGTTTGCTACTCTTACTTCCAGTGAAGCAATGTAATATGGCTACAGCCTGTTGAAACATGATATACCAAGCCAACGGGAAATGAGAGAGAATCATGAGAAATCCCATAACTATTCCTCACACTTTAACGGTGATTTTAAAAATATGACTAGAAGCCCGAAACTGCACTACTCTTGCCTTCACACAGGTTAACTCGGAAACAAGGGTGCTCTAGCTAAGCCAGTGGAAGCTATTAGGACCAATTACAAAGACAGATTAGGTGAGATCTGGGGCCACTGGGAGGCAACATCTCGGCTCCCAAATCTGTGGCTTGTATTGTCAAGCTGTAAAGGGCAAAGGCTAAAGATCTCGCCACTACACTGGGTTAAATGTTCACTGCTTAAGTTTTCTGTACATAAATATAATTACAATTTTTTTAAAAAAATGTCTTTAAATTTTTCAAAAAATGTGTGTGTGTGTGTGTGTGTGTGTGTGTGTGTGTGTGTGTGTGTGTGTGTGTGATTGCCAGTGCCAACAGAGGTGTGAAGGGTTTGTCAGATTCTCCTGGAGTTGAAGTTACAGGAAGTTGGGCACTGCATGGTATAGGAGCAGGATCCAATCTCTAGTACTCTGAAAGAAAGAAGGGACCAGATCCTTACATTGCTGAGCCATCTCTTCAGCCACTCTTTGTATACATATTTTTAAATCTCAACTATTTACACCTCAAAATAAAAGAACAACAAAAAGAAAATGGTGATAGATATTCACATAATTTCACAAGTATTGATTTTCACTTAAAAAGAGAACATTAAGAAATTTAAGTTATGTCAGTGGATGGGCAAAAGCCAGGTTTTTTGTTAGAAATAGTCATTCAATGGTGTCAATGGACGGGAGCACTTACTTTGAAATTGACAACACAATTGAATACCAGAAATATTTGAACTTTGCAGGAGCTTACTGCACTGCTGGAACCATTCATTTATTCTCTGTTTGAGCCACCAAGTGTTATCTCTTTAAAGCACCAATGATTATACAATTAAGCCATCTGGTTTTTAAAAAGACTTAGTGGGATACCTCTGTGAAATTAATTGATTTTGCCTAGTACCTCCGAATCACAGAAGTTCAAAGCATGCGCTACATAATTGCACAGATTTGAGTTGATGTACACACAGTTCTGGTAGCATATGCATGTATATCTGTGTGCCCAAATTCACTATCAAGAATAGCATGCAATATATTGTTCTACTGCTTTTTAATCCTAGAGAGAATCAACAATAAAAGTCACTTTGACATCATCAGCCTCAGTAATATTTTATTAGCATGTTATTCTAAAAATTAAGGAGCTTCTAGGGAAGTACAAGATATATAAAGATGTTTTGGTAAAACACTTACATTAAAGCAACTGTAAGTGTGGACGAAGAAGGCTGGATGCTCTATCTTATGATAACCAACACAATGTCATAAGGATTCACAGAGTACTGCAAAAGACATGTTCAATACTATCCTCCATTGCTAGGCATCTGTAGAGCTATTCTCTGTAGACCGGAGAATCACTCATTATTAGGACAATGGGGAAGATACTTTTTAGGATAGAGAAGGTAGTGTACTAGTTGTATATAAACTTCCATCAGCAATAGAGAGCAATGGGGGGATTGCCATCAACAAGAATGCACACATTTAAGGTGAGTTTGTGTGTGTGTGTGTGTGTGTGTGTGTAGTTTTTTGGCATGTGATCATCTCAGAAGAAAGCTGAAAGCTGAAAGCTAAGATCAGCTAGTATGCTGGGAGGAGAGAAGTCCAAAAATCTTCAAATGTTTAATCTTTGCCATCTAAATAATGGGCATTCAAATCAGATCATGCCAATAAGAACAGGACTGGGTAACCAAAGTTCAGTCCTGGTGAAAGGGTGAGATCACAGAGGTTAGGGTGGAGGTGCAACTATGTGATGTCATCTTAACCTTCTTAGATCATTATTATAGATATGTCCCCATGAAGATTAGCCCTGTTTTTTTAGTGACATTTATATTGTTACACATATATACAATAGACTAGCTATAGCAAGAAGAACCATGACACAATCAGGAATTATATAAATGATACATTCTTAGTGTTTTGGCTATTTGTACTTGACAGCCTTGAAGAAAACATCTTTCTTATCTTGGTGAGTCTAAAACTCTGAATGTAAATTAATCTCCATCACATCTTGCCATTATCAACTTAAACCATCTATCTAGGCCTAAAAACGTCTTCACCCCTACACAGCTAAGCTACTTGGTCTTTACCTCCATCAGAGACTTGAGAAGGAATAAACTTGATTACCTGAGTATGCCGGGAGGCTCCTACTTCCGGGATTCTACTCCCTCTTCCTTCATACTTGAGGAAAAGCAGATCTTTTATATTGTTCTTACTATCTGTTTGCCAAGTTGGGAGCAAAATTAAAATTTATGAAAAATCATGATATATGCTGAGATCCAGTCTCCAATAAAAAAAAAAAAATGCAAGCATCACACGTAATTACCTCCCAGAGCCAGTAAAGCTCACTGAGAATCCAGAAAATCTATCAGGCTGCCCAAGAAAGTATTAAATACTGAGTGAGTCTGAAGAGAGGAAATTAGAGACAGGAAATAAAAAGTGTGAAGAATGCATGAAACACCATTGTGAGCAACATGTAGTGACTGCGGATGGCTGAGAAATCATAGTCCTTTAATAGACCTGCTGGGCATATGTAAAGAAAAAAATCATGTTTTTTTTTCCTTTGAGCAGAGTTGTTACCTAGGTCTGTCTGCTCTGTCAGAGCTGGGGGCTAAGACATAAGATCGAACATAACCATTCAAAACCTGCTTTGGATGAGAAAAAGCAAGCTATTTTTTTAATTGTCATTTCATCCACAAATAATAACCACTGTATAACAATAACAGGAAGAAAAATAATTGCATATATGTATCATATTATGCATTTTGAGAATGCAGTTCTCTAGGTGTTTGCTACATATTAATAGGAAGGAAATGTGTAACTAAAATGCACAGAATTGAATTCCCAGTAGCTTCTGCTTGAGGGAGGATGCCTTGCCTCTTTGGCTAATTCTGGGAGCTTATCAACTGTGAGTTCTAAACAGAGCGTCTTTTCCTATTTTTCCACATAAGAGCTACAGTGACTACCTTGTATCTCCTCTTGCTTTTAATTGAAATTAAATTTTTATAAAAATATACCATGATTGCCCCTCCTTATACTCCTCCCAGTTCTTCCCCCTCCCCTTTCTTCCTGATCCACTCACTCCCTTTCTATCTCTCATTTAAAAAGTACAGGCTTCCAAGAGATAAGAATAGAACAGAACAAACTAAAACATAATAGGATAAATTTTTTTTAAAAAATCACATCAAAGTTGGACAAGACAAGCCAATATTAAGAAAAGTGCCACAAGAGAAGTCATAAGAATCAGAGACCCATTCATTCACATATAGCAGAGTCCCATGAAAACACTAAACTAAAAGGTCTGTCATGTACACAGAGGAGCTAGTGCTTGTCCTTCTGCTTGCTGTTCAGTCTCTGTGAATTCACATGAACTTTGCTCAGTTGATTTATCGGACTTTGTGCTCCTGGTGTTCTCCATACCTTCTGGCTCTTGTGCTCTTACCAAATGTTCTTCCACAAAGTATCCCAAGCTCTGAGGGGAGGACTTTGGTGGAGAAATATCTTTTTTTATTATTTTTTTTACATATTTTTGTTATTTAATTAATTTATTTATATTACATCTCAATTGTTTCCCCCTCACTTGTATCCTCCAATTCCTCCCCCCCTCCCACTTTCACCCTCTTCCCCTTCCCTAGGTCTATGACCAAGGGAGACCTCGTCCCCCTTTACATCTGAGTGTTCCAAGGTCTTGCTCTGTCTTCATGTAGTATTTAGCTTTGGTCTCTGTATTCATTTCCATTTGCAGCAGGAGGAAGGTTCTATGGTGATGGTTGAATAAGACACAGATCTATGAATATAGGAGAATATCGTTGGGGATAATTTTATTGTTACTTTTATTTTCTTTTAGAATAGTTTTATTAGCTTCACCCCAGGCCTCTGGGATCTCTAGGTTCTGGTTTTGGTCACCCAAGCAGTGTTGGGTATGGGTTCTATCTTGTGGAGTGGCCCTTAAATCAAATCTGACATTCAGTGGTTACTCCTACAAGCTTTGTGCCACCGTTTTCCTTGTTTATTTTTCAGGCAGGACTTTTCTTTTTGTCATTTGTCCTGTTTGTCATTGAACCATGTGGACTATGGGCATGGAAAGTTTGGCTGGTGTAGACTGAGAAGGAGTTGCCATGTGTTAACTGAGAAGCTGCTTCAGGAGTTCACTCAGTACTGGCTAGTACACACAGATCTCCCCTGCTCATTTGTATTGTGAGAAAAAAATGGATCTGCTAATGTGGAAGGGGGAATCTCAAGGGAACTCATGCCTAGACAAAGATCTACAGTCAACTGATGAGTGAAGGGGTTCTAATGTTTCATGGATGAATGAACTGCACAATTTCTTATCCAAGACCAAGTGGTCAGCCCTGAAATCTTACACAAACAAGCAACACTAAATAGCCTTAGGCAATTCTATTTATGCATTTATGCATATGTAAGTAAAAGTAATAATCAAAGAAAATGAGGCAATGAATCTGTAAGGCTTGGAGAGGGAACTGGATGAGTCAGAATGAGAGAAGAGAAAGAAGGAAAATGATGTAATAATATATTAATTAGGATGGTTTTAAAAATTAAAAAAATAAAGAAATTGAAGCTAAGTACATAACCATGCAAAATCTAAACCAGAACGAAGACATTAAACACCAACATACAAAGAGCTCAACATGCCACATCACAGAGAACAAAGATAAAAATCAAGGGTGAAAAGAGCTTAAAAAGTTAAATGTAAGTCTCAGTACATAGAAAGATACAAATACATTTAAAATTACATTTTATGTGCCATAAATTGAATTATTCAAAAGATCTAGTGGAGAGAAGCTTAAGAACAACACTATGCAGACACTTGAGAAATATTTTTATTTATATTTTAATATATTTTATTAATTTATTCATATTACATCTAAATTGTTATCCCATCCCTTGTATCCTCCCATTCCTCCCTCCCTCCCATTTTCCCCTTACTCTCTTCCCCTATGACTGTGAGAAATATTTTTTAAAAATTAAAGCAAAAACACAAATATTCTAAATAAATTTTCAGATTTGGTAAGCTATATCTTCCAGTAGCTCACTGTGTGCAGAAAGAAAAGGGAAGCAGGGAATGGACAGGTGTACACAGCAGCTTATAACACTTTACCATTTGAATTTATTTTTATTTAATGTTGGATAGCTTATAAAGAGTTGGGTTCCATTGCGAAATTTTCAGGCACATATATCATAGCTGCTTCTCAACCTCCCTACCCCCTTCAGCCACATCTTCCCTGCTTACTGTGTAGATTTTACACTCATTTCAGATGTAAAAGGACTGATCACCAGGGAAGTAACACAAGCTCCCTATCTCCGTCATTTATAAAGACCAAGAATTAGAATTGAGATTTAGTTATTCTAGAGACATTTCTAGAGGGAGAAAAGCCACCACCATCCACTGGTGCTGCTAAGTAAGAAATAGCTAAGTAAAGAAATAACATTAAGCTGAGGAGGACTCTCCGAGTGTGGTTTTTATGCTTTTCTTTTTCATAAAAATTTTTTTGCAAGTGGAAGTTACAAGAATAAAGTACACAACACTTTGCTAAAGCCACACTGCTTATGAAGATATTTATAGTTAAGGCATAAAAATTAAGTCTGTATTCTGAGAGACTAAGGGTACTAGTTGGCAGTTAGGGTTGTGTTTACATTTGTACAGATTGACATGTTGGTAGAATGAGGAAAAATAAGTGTTTTAACAGCTTTCATATGTAAGATGAACAAGGTCCTTCTACATATTGCCTCAAATGCTATAACTTTGAGTAGGGAGGATGTTAACTCTGAAAAGTTGGGTGCTTAAGAAAAGCCAGGAATACAATCATTTAGAAGGTGAGTACTGCTGCCTTGTATTGCACTATGTTCAATAGCTTTTCCTTTCCATGTCTTTTTTGTGGCGAATGTGAGGGAACATTTGAAAAGAGAAAAATAACCTTATTTTTCTGTCTTTGACAGTGTTACCATATGGCTTCAGTTTTTGATTCCATCCTTTCTACTCTCCTGCTATTTACTTATTTTAATCACACTTTAAAACTGGCTTAAAGGCGATCTCTGAGTGTTTATTCCTGGCTCAATCTAACTCACAGTTTGGACCTTGATCATTCAGTTTCTCCTAGCTGCAAGGGTCTGCCATCTTTAAATGACAACGCTGTTCATGCATTTAGTGAAATCCTTAAAATGATATAGTTCTTTATATTTTAAGAGGATTTCTATTATTTGCATTTTTTTTTCCTTCATCAAGTTCCAAAACCATCTGTGCTTTCCCATTTATGGCCAAGACTTTTTTTTTTTTTTTCGAGTTTCAAATTTGCTTAGAACTGACAGAACACCACATCTGGATTTCAATTCAAAAAGGAAGGCTCATTTGAAAGCTTTTTAATGCCCCTGGACCACAATGAGATCAAATTGAAGAACAGTTTTATGAACTGAGTGCAAATGAATTAGAAACATGTGGATTAAATTTCTCTTAAACCTCAAAGGGAATTTAAATATTAAGGAAAAGTGCTTTGCGAATGCCTTCATGGCTCCTGACAAAGTCAGAACACTTGAAAAATAAGAGTTGGTGACAACTCTTGAATCTAAAGTGTGATCAGTTTTCTCTTCTTTTACAGAAAAGGCATATTTTGATCTTTGCATAAAAGAGAATGGAGTTATGGATTCCATGTTACTAACACAACAACACTTATTTTTTTTATTCTAATATAAACATGCTTGTATAAGAGAGAATGGTTGTTCTTTTTGCTCAAAAACAGGCAAAAAATAAGAGGGGAGGATATAACAGTATTGCAAGACAAAAAAATTCTAATTGTGTGTGTTTTATTTTAAATATTGCAGAAAATGACAATTCCATATTGATTTTACACTTTTAACATACGTCTACTTTCAACTCTAATTTTGCTTCAATTTAAAGTGCTTTTATGAAAAATGAAAAAAAAATGTGCCTCCACCATTTATCACAAAATGCCTATTGGATACCCATTTTATGAACTTTCACAATTTTGTGTGCATGGAAATTTACTAATTCAACAACTCAGTATATCTGACTTTGAGTGTTTCACGCACTATGATGTAATCTCTCACTTATTTACGTAAGTAACTCTGTTGTGACTGTGGTCCTCAGGAGGTTGCCTGCAAGTGACAGCCCTAAAAAGACAATCTAGTGGAATAATCATCAATGCAGGATCTATAATATCCAGGATTGCCTGAGCTGGAAGCAGCTTACACTGATCCTTTGCTGGTAGCCACAAATGCTTGCAGTGACAAGGAGCAATTTTCCCTTCTGCCCTTTTCTCTCACAGCCTTGATCTACGCTTATCCTGAGGGTAACCAATGTCATGACACGTCTGCAGCCTTCCTTATCAACAGTACTAATAACAGATTCCTGCCTGGAGATAGCACCACAAGGACAAATTTAAAGTCTCTTCTGGCACAAAAATGATTCAGTAAAGCAGACCCCATCATTGAGGCAAAGACTCCCAAATGTGATAGCGATAACTTCAGAAGTGACTTGATGATACTCAGATAAAGTGTTATTAATGACAGCTTTCCTGGCACCTCTCCATTTTGTATTTAAACACTAGTCCTTCTGAAACATGCTTGTACTATCATTCTGCTTCAGAATCATGCCAAGATGCAGTTTCTTCACCCAAGTGAGAAAAAAAAAATCATACCTATTCTCTGAGAAAACAAGGAGAATTGACTATTGCAGATGAAGGGATTTGGATGAGCCAAGCCAATTATTCTAAATTGGAAGAGGAAGAAGGAGCTAGTATCAGAATGTAAGAACTTAATTTTGGTCACAATAAAGTTGATATTGGGTACACTGCACTAAAACACTACACAAGTCTTATACAATCTATTCACCTACTGAGAAATATCTTTAATGAAAAGAAAATCTCCATGTTCACAGTTGCCTATATATCGGTGGTAGAAAGTACTAGAATAAATGATTCCTAGGGTGGTACAATCAAAGTGTTATGCCTTGCAGTGGAACTCCCTCTAATTCACTGAGCCTTCAGGAATAAGTAGGTCAAGAGAACGTGTAGGATTCAGAGAGGAATGTATTGTATAGAGAACAAAGGAAGCCAAATGGTACCTTCTCTTATGTTGTCATCAAAATGTGCAAAACCACATGCTATGAAGGCATAGATTATTGAAGGATGTAACATCTCCTACTTAATGTTTCTACGATGTTTCCATCTCTGCAATCTGAGGGCTAACCATTATTTCCTGCCTAGCTGCTGATTGTTTTCGAGGCAAAAACATGTGTCTTCCTTTCTTTTTACAATATGTTCTCAACTTTAAAACCTTGTAAGTCATGAAATCCCACACCCTGATTATTTAAGCATCGTGTAGTCGTAGTCTTAGTGAATGTCAAAGACGTTATGAATGTTTCCTAACATGCTACATTGTTTGGGAGACAAAAGAGGAGCAGAAAAAAAAATGGGAGCACATAAGGACGTTATCAAAAATTAGCTAGTATGTGTTTATCATAATCTATCTGTATGGTGGTTAGTTTTGTCAACTGGCAGGATTTTGGAATAAAAAGCCTGCAGGAACACCTGTGGAAGATTAAATAGTCTCTAGGTGTGTCTGTAAAGAACTTCCTTCATTATGTTAATTTAGGTGAGAGGGTTCATCTGCTCAGGGGGTCAGGATTCCCCAGGCTGGGATCCTTCACTATATAAAAAGGAGAAAATGAAGTGAGCCCAGAGATTCACTGTTCTCTTCTTTCTGGCTCCAGTTGCAATGCCCCTAGCAGCTTCCAGTTCCTACCGCCTTGCTATGCCTTTACTTATGAACTGACCCAAACCATGCATTGTTTAAGTTGCTCCTGCCAGAGTATTTTATCACAGCAACAGAAAAGTAACTAAGACAGCCTGACTAATATTTAGGTATCTGATTTTCAAAGCCTATCTCCACTTAGTCTTCTGAGTCTGTTTTGTAGTAAAAAGTGTTTATTCTACTCATAAGGAATATAAAACTTACAGGGGCTGAGTGGTTTTCTTAAGATAGGCTCTCACTTCAGAAGCCATAGATCCATATGAAGCAAAGTAGTCTAAATCTCAAGCATTGGATGTTTTCTCTCTGGCACCCATTAAATTGTCTATACTTAGTGGAGGGGCTTGAAATAAAACAAAGATAAGGTTCACCCACAAAGAAATTTCTAATGATGAAAATATGAAGAAGCCAGTTATGACTGAACAAACACAAACCTGAATGGAGATGTCTTGGCTGAGAGATCTCTTTAACAATCTCTCTTTCCCATTTCCTGCAGCTATTCGTATTATGCATTTTTATGTCAAAGGTTGCACTTACCTCTGACACAAATCCTCATGAGATATGGGATAACACCCAGAAATTCACAATAATTGATAAACCCTTGTTCTACAGCTGGGCTCTACACTATGCTAGTTATGAACACATATGAATACTAACTTTATAATTCAATTCAGTTACTCTGCTTAGTCAGATTTCAAGTGCTTAAACATTACACTTACCTAGTGGCTAGCAGAGTAACAACAGACATGGAGTAGTTTTTCTCATTGCTGAAAGCTGTAATGTTACCATTGCTATAAAAAAAATCATGTAAAGCAGAAAGATGAGACACAAGTCCAAATTTTGAATGTAATGCTGAGCTTCATTATACATCTGTGGCTAATTCCTGTATCTATAAACAAAATATTCCCATAGCTCTTATCCTTAAGAGTCATTGAAGGGATCTGGTAGTCAACAAACATCATGACTACCCAATAGTGATTGCTTTTTGGAGCTACTATGTATCATTTATTACCAATGAAAATATTTATTTGCATGCCATAAACTACAGGATTTGCTACAATATAAAGGGCTTTATCACTGATGCCTTCTCAACTATGTTCACCATTTATAAGTTATGCCCAGATCTCCAAACTCCCAAAGACAACCAGAGCTCGAGCTCTAGGGCCCTTGATCCTCACCAACATAGGGGATCAGTAGTGAGAAGCCAGAGTTGTCATTAGCATGGTGTTTATTGACGTTACAGCAAGGAACAGAAATTTTTAGCAGGAATGGGATGGGTCAAGCCTGATCATAAAAGCTTAAGCAACCTATGTATAACATCTGAGGACTTTAGGTACTTTCCCACTGTCCCCTGGTTGCCTTGGGCCTAGAGTGATTTCTTTCCTGGAATTATTTATGTTTTTTTCCCAGTAACTGGGAAGAACTTGAGGACAGGATTAAGATGGAGTCTAGTGACAAAATGGAGTCACTATGGCTCAGGTCCCACATTATAGACTAGTTGTAAATGGCACATGAATTTAAGGTTGTATGGATATCTGGAAGACATGCTCCTTTCTAGTAGACTCCAAAGAAAAGGATGAGGTATATTGCTGGGTTGTTCACAAAATTTGTAGAAAAGATCTATGAAAAAGGCTCAATAAATCCTTTTACGTTGGTTAGATAATTCACCTAGTAAAGATTTGACCTTTTTTTTTTTTTTTAGATCTTGCTGTACCTTTAAAAAAATCTATACATTTTATGAATCAATATTAAAGACATTTTAATGTATCATATTTCTGAATAAACCATATACAAATTTTATGGAGAAAACAGTAAAGGTTATGTGGGAAATTTTCTATGTTGATAATCTTAGTTTTCTTTGGTATTTGAATCTGTGTGTCTTGAACAGCAATCTTGCACGCAAAAGTTTTCATGACTCTCTGGTTTAGAAACCAAATAGCCACATCACAATTTTCATCCTTAAGACTCATTGCTTTAACTTCCCATAACCCATTGTCAGCTCTTGTGTTATATTTTGCTGTCCTATTACTTACTAATTACCGGGGACAAAACTGTTTGGGTTGTTCAACTATTTCTTTTTCTCTTCTAGCCCATATTGAATTTTTCAGGATATACCGTCAGTTCTAGTATCAAAATACTTGTTACTCCTTAATTTATTCCCAGTTTTTTTTCCATTTTTGTTTACTTATTTTTATCATTTTCTTTAATCTATTAGAATGGCCAGAATAACTATGCCATCTGTTGGGGAAAAAAAAAACAAGTCAATGTTCTTAGAATAATTACACAGTATTCTATCTTTGAAATGTATTCTCATTATTATCTCTCTGTCTTCCAACCAAAGATCTAAGCTCTTACTCTGTTCCCAGTATACTCATTTCAAAATTTCATCAATAACCTAGGTTCTGTCCTTACTAAGACACATGTACTGACTATTTCTAATACTGCGGATAACCCATCCTCAAGTCTCCAGCATAATCAAGTTCACAACTTTTCTGAGTCTTTGTTCATACCTTCTCACTTACTCTTTTTGTAAGTGATGTGTTATTTAAATTTGTGAATCCTCCATCTTATTCTTCTCTATACGATATGAACATCACCTTCTGAGATAGCACAGTGGTATACATAATAGTTATCTTCTATTCTGAAATTTAATTTCCATAAGACTTGACAAGTATATCTGTTGGTATTAACTTCTTTATGTAGAGTAGCTCGAATGGATGGTGACTCCTATATGTCTGTATAGCAATTTATTCTGAATTAAAATACATCATGATTGAAGGAGGCCCATTAAGATTTAAAAATTAAATGGCAGACACTAGATTTAGGAAGCAAGCAGCTCACAAATTTCAATAACTACTGGAAGCTTATAAGATTCACAAAGTCCTAAGGTTATAAAAGAAATTACAATTACCTGAGAGAAGAGAATCTCTTCTGAGAGTCGTATCACAAGACTTAGGTATACGGCTTTTGTGAAACATTATCTGTGTTGATTACAAAAATGTTTAAGTGTGATGAGAACTTTCATAGCCCATTTGTGCATGATTTAAGAACCTAGAGTGTCATACACTCATGATGACCAACGACTATGAATTTATCATCTCACACTTTTGAGAATTTGCAAAATGGAAACCAGCTCTATTAAGGACAATTGAAGAAATCTTTGAAACTGAAGGAAAGTGAGTAATTAAGGAGCACTCCCTGTAAATGGGAGGGATTTTCAAGGGAGGACAGGGATATTGAACATCCTTAGCCAGAGGCTTTAGGTTTATATAAGGCTATAGAAAAAAAAACTGGAAAAAAGCCAAAGAAACTGCAACGAACTTGGCTAGTTATCTTGGTTGTCATGGTCCAAGATATTAGAGGGATCACATTCTCTATGTAATGTCGACTGTACAATCAGGAAGATGACCATGTGCTGTGCATGTACTAGACTCTTGCTTATGGGTGCTTGAGGAGTCCTCAGTCTACTTTTCATTTCTGTCTTGTTATTCACTGACAGGGACTGGCAGACTCAGTGTTGCAGGCTTCTTGCCTATGATAGATTAAACTATAGTCTCTTTGTTCTTCTATTCACATGATGCGTTTATAGCTTTGCTGTGGTGGAGAGTTAGCTGTCACAACTACCAAGATGTAGAAAAAGAATTTCTACATATTCCATAGATATTTCTTTGTCTGTTGTCTGATAAGTGGTGGTCTCTTAGGGAGACACTTCTGGTTAGAAGCCTCCCGTGCTTTAAAGTTAGTCTGTTACGGTAAGCTTCATTAGAACCAAAGAATCAAGATAGGACTATGGTGTCTTGAGTGTGTTCCTTAAGCAGTTGAGGTAGTGATGCTCTTAAAGCACTAGCCTGCTCTAATTGGTTGAAAATCTTGTCCTTTCAATTATCAGTTTAGCTTGGTTACTCGACACATACCTCTGAGCTTCCCTTTTTTCCCTGCCATTTTAACTGTTCAATCTTCCTTTTCATCCAAATATTCATTCCTATTGCAAAGGACCTGAGCTACTTAAAGTTTTCTATACAAGGTGGTTTATTTTATTATCTGAGAGCTGGACTCTGTACTACGGCAGATGGTGCTTTCAGTGATGAGGGTATCTTTGAGCTGTCCATGCTCCCATTGGTTATTTCTTACCCATCCTAGATGAATAAGACCAACACAATCATTGATTCACCAGTTGGACTTCAAGGTCGTCATGATCTTAGTCTGTTGTCCATGGCCTACGCAGGCAAATAGATAGTTGCTTATCTCTATTTACAAAACATCATACAACAAAAATTATATGTGTTGAATTCACACATTTTCAGGTAATAAAAAATATGGATGCATGAGGAGCAAAGGCACCATGCCAATGGTATAGAGTTGTCTACTTTTCTGCTCTTTATATGAGGAACAGCTTTTTGTGTTTTAAATGGTATGTTTTCTCACATGGTAATTTTTCTTTTTGGAGTTTATATCATTGTCTTGCCAATAATATTTCTTTCTTTTCTTTTCTTTTCTTTTCTTTTCTTTTTTCTTTTTTAATGTCCTTGTTTTGATCTTAGAAGCTTGGCTTTTGACGAGCATTTGGAGAATCAAAAAATACCAACTCTTTGAAAACTGATATTTGGGGCTGGAGACATGGCTCAGGGGTTAAAAGCACTGGCTGCTCTTCCAGAGATCCTGAGTGTAATTCCCAGCAACCACATGGTGCTTCATAGCCATCTATAATGAGATGCGGTGTCTTCTTCTGGCCAGCAGGCACACGTGCAGGCAGAGCACTGTACACAAAATAAGTAAATAAATAAATAAATCTTAAAAAGGAAAAAGGGAAATTGTTATCTATAAGCAAATGTAATAACCATCAATGGTTTCCTCAGAACAGAAGAAACAGAATCAAATCAACTAATCATTGGAGGCCCTTTAGGAATCAGAGACTATCTCCTTCTTTTTTGTGTAGGTTTTTGTGATTCCCAGAAACCCTGTTAGGAATCTGTAATTAACAGTCTTAGAAACTGAGGGTCAGATTCATTAGCAAATCTTTTCTCAAGTTCACAAAACTAGTCACTGAAAACTTAGTTTCTACACATACAGTTTATAAACATTTTATTGTTTTCAAATTGTTAAGTCATATTATACATCAAAATATTCTTCAATACATACTGGCTAGTACAAGTGGCTTTCATATGGGCTGAATATAACCTTCTGGTTATATTATCATGTGTTCTTAAAATGCAATTTTAAAAATAAATCATAGCTCTCAACTAAACTTCCATCTCTTCAGCTAAGAATACCTTATTTTTGTGTTCATTTTTTTTTCTGTCTCTAAAGGAACTGTAGGAAAAGCAAGTGACTCTTTACACAGCCTGACTTTCTTTTTGGAAGAATGATCTTGCTGCCTTGAAAAGGACTCATAATCACCCCGTTACCTTTCCTTAGATATGTTTGCTGGGCTCCTTGGGGAGGCTTTGAAATCCTGACACTCCATGTAAGTGCAGTGTGTTTGCCAGAATATATTCTTTGTTGGGAAGCCGAGGATTTCTTTATTTACTTACGGACACAGCACGGTTTATAGCCTCCCAGAGTGAGAAAATGGAAAAGGAAAATGGCAAAACAAAATAGAAACCAGCTACTTGGTAAAATAACCTCTGTTTGCACAAAAGACATAGAGAAACTTGAAGAAATGAAAGAAGTAGTCCAAGTAACTGAGAGGAAAATGTCCTTTATTAAGGAACCACTGTGCACTGACAGTATATAAAGTGACTGCACTTCATACCTTGAGTCCAGTTCAATGGTAACCTGTTAAACATTTGTGTTTCTTGCTTTTATCGTGGCAAAAAATATTCAGAAAATTAAAGAACTCGTTGTAAATTAAATGTCTGATGTCATTTTGAAAATCATGAGCCTTCAAAGTTACATATAAAAAAAGAGAAAAATTCTCAAATCAAGGGTATAATCTAGTAAAAGATGGTTCATTACTTATTTATTTTCTCATAGCTCACTAGATATTTTCTCTTTACTCTCGTCCTCTACAACATATTATTTTAGATTTTGAAGGATTAGGAAGGAGTAGGAAAGAATAGGAAGTTTTGTTGTTGTCTTTGTTGTTTAAGTAATTCTTATGGATTTTTCTAGCTAGCTAAATACTCATTATTTGCTAAATAATGATAATTTTCCATCTGAACTCTAAATCGTGATTATCTAAACATATTTTCTTTTTTCCCATTAATTTTTTTTTTATTTTTTAACATTTTTAAATTTTTCACATATACATTAATATTATTACACATATATACAATAAACTACCTACAGCAAGAAGAACTATGACACAATCAGGAGTTACATAAATGTTATATTCTTAGTGTTTTCGCTATTTCTATTTGACAGTCTTGAAGAAAACATCTTTCCTATCTTGATGAGTCTAAAATTCTGAATGTAAGTCAATCTCCATCACATCTTGTCATTGTCAAATTAAAACATCTATCTAGACCTAAAAACTAGTCTTCATAAGGTAATAAAGTAGAAAGGAGTAAGTTCCTGAGAAAAATCTTTTCAGATCAGAATAACAACTCCACAGAGTCATCATCTTTCCATGTAAACAACAAACCCATGTATGAAAGAGAATGGCTTGGCAGAATTATAGAATCATACAGGAGTTGAGGCCTCATTCACAAGAAGTCAAATAGAACATAGGAAATGATGTTCCTTTACAAGGGTGCAAGACAGATGTGATTAAAAAAGAGCAAACTGAGAGGTTCCGTTAGTTTCATATAACCAATCGCAGAGACCCAGACTATGGCAATTTGATAAAACATAACATCTCAAAAAGTTAAAACTTACAAAACAAAGAAGCAGTGAAAGAACTTTACAAAAGATATATATCCTGAGGAAGAGGGAAAAAATATCAACCAACAGACGCATATTCATACATAACAAGTTGTGACCTGCACAAAGCAAGTTAAGTGATCAAAAGCATGAATATCTACACTGTTTCTGTCTTCTTTCTGTTCTTATTAAAGGTCAGTTTATTGTGTAAAAGTATTACGATATCTATAATATATTTACAAGCTAAGTGTATGACAATTATATTACAAGGCTGATATCACATCAGTAAAAAGTGCATTTTAGTAAAATCTGTGTTCTTGATAAAAATATCTTGAAAAAAAAGATAAACATGTCAGAGAGATGATGGGGATGTTTTAGGCAATATAAGTTAATTCAGGAAAGTCTCATAAAACCGAAGTATTAAAAGATATAATGAATTCAGACTATAATAAATTAGTCTTCAATAATAATAAAAGAATATTTAGATTTGAAAAAGTGAATAAAAAGAATAAGAGAAATCTCTTACTTTGCTGTAACCTTAAATTTCAAACTTTACTAATATATGGGTTAATATTTTTCATCAATCACACACATAAAAGTGATTTTCAACATTTTCTATATTTTACTTTCTCTTATATTTTCAAAAACAGGTTCATTAAACTACAAAGACAGCATACTTGATTGAAGGCATGAAATAAAACTATGTATATTTAGAAATTTTCATATAATTGTCTTGATGACAAGTTTTGTTTTATAATATGCTTTGGCTAGTTCAGAATTCAAGAAAAAAAATTACATGACTTTTAAAAATAAGCAACTCAATTGGCACTGCAAGATTCTATATATACCTGTGTGCTTCTGTCGCTACTAAAGCTGGTCTATTTTTTTGGTCTAAAATGTGTGAAAGTACCTCTTGTTTTGTATCTTACTTGTCATTTAAAAAGATGGTGTTTGGAATTTCTTATCTAAAATAAAATTAACTGCTACTTTTTAATAAGTAGTTACAGAAATCAGATAGAAAAGCTTTGTTACCCTTCTGGAGGGACTTACTGAATAATATAAAAATTCCAAAAGAAAAAAGAAAGAAAAAAGCAATCTAATGAAATAATAAACACAGTGGACAATAGAGCCTTATCAGTTAGGGAAATATAATAAACCTCAAGTTTGTGAAAACTAAAAAAAAAAAAAGTTAATTCAACTATTCAACTACAGACTAACTGAGAGATAATTTTATTCGTGTTCTTTTACTCGTGCACTAAACATTTGCCTGTGTCTGTTGCAGGTCACAAATTTAAGCTTCCTCCCGGATGTGTCATCTCCAATGCCCCATGTTGAAAAGCAATTATAGTTTGTCTTTTGAACTAAGTATGGCTTCTTCTTAAAATATATTTATTTTGTTTGTTTTCTATTTTCAATTCATTCACTTTACATCTCCATTGTAGGGACCTCTCTAGCCTCCTCCTGGTCTCATCCTCCCCCCTTCCTCCCCCTTCTCCCTTCCTCTAGTCATCAGAAATGGGGAGCCCTCCTCCCCTATCATCTGACCCCACACTTTCAAGTCTCATCTGGACTGCCTGCAGCTATAATTGGTAAATTATAATATAGTTAATCAGATTGATGATAAATAAGCAATATTTTTGTTGCCAGCTGGATAGATTGCTCAGTGGTTAAGAGCTGTCCCTCTAGAGAAAATGGGTTTGGTTCTTGCCACCCTCATGCCAAGTCACAATAGTCTGTTTACTCTTATTGCAGGAGATACAACACCCTCTTCTAACTTCTATAGGAACAAGGTATGTCAGTACACAGTACACAGATATACATGCAGATAAATGACCATCTACAGCAAAATTCTAAAAATAGCATTATAAAATTCAGCCAGGATGGCTTTGTGTAGATATTTAATAAATACCAGTTCTAAGACTTATTTACAAACTATTAGACATGTCTTTGCAAGTTATCTGCAATATTAATAATAATAATAATAATAATAATAATAATAATAGTAGTAGTAGTAGTAGTAGTAGTAGTAGTAGTAGTAAATACAACCTCAAAGAAACCATTAGAAGAATTTATAGTAATTGTTATTACTTTAGGAGAAGAAATGTAATCTCTATACAAAGTAGTTTTATCTCTAGCTATAGTAGAAGCTGAATGGCAAAACATAAAGGCATATTGTCATCTACAAAAGAGATTGACTATTGTTCCTGCTGATTGAGGCTTCCTTTGTAGTGTAGTATTGCAAGCTGACTTCAAACTTATGGTCCTTTTGCCTCTACCTCCTCAGCACTACTGCACCTACCTGATTGTGACAATTTTATGGAGTCAAATTTAATTATAGAGAGTTAATTCCAAAAAACAAACAAAAATTTTACTGCTGTATGATAAACAGAAAATCATGTATGCTTTCTTTCTTTTTTCCTTGCCTCCCTCCCTCCTTCCTCCCTTCTTTCCTTTCTTGCTTCAATCCTTTACTTCAATATAAATCATTTACATCATCAATCTCTCAAACACACATGTACTCATATACATTCTAATACATACACACACACTTATAAAATTGTTTATACTCTAATTGTGAAAATATTTTTCAAAGATTGTATTTTAAAGTATAGATATAATGAAGAAGACAGCCATCGTAGTCAATCCCCAGTAACATCACAGTTTAAAAGGACTTAGTTTGTCTTGAAAGAGTCATTATTGACTGTCTACTAAACTTAACTTTACACCCAAAACTATAAGCCTTACACATTAGGAGCTGGAACCCAACTCAGCCATAAAATGTTCCATCTACAAACTTGTCTACTTACAAGATATACTGAGGGAAAGATGGCACAGAACTTGTGGGAGTGGTCAACCAGTAACTGATACAACTTGAAACCCAGGCAATGTGATGGAGCCCATGATAGACTCTGTCTGGAGGGCCAGAGAATAAAAGTTAGATAGCCCAGAGACCTAGGATAAAACCAAATATGACTTGCAAAAAAAAATGAATGATACTCTGCAATACTCACAGTCAAGAGCCTAGAATAATCATTGTCAGAGAGGCTTTATCCAGGAGCTGATGAAGAGATGTAGATACCCACAGCCAAATATTAGGAGGAAACTAGGGGATCCTGCCAAAGAAGGGGAGGAAAGATTAAAGTGTCCATAGGGATCAAGGATACCACAATAAAAAGGCCCACAGAATCATCAACTAACCAGGGCTCATAAGGGCTCACAGAGACTGAATTATATGGATCTGACCTAGGTTACATTTTATGGTTGTATAGATTGGCATTTCTGTAGGACACCTAACAGTGGGAGCAGGGCCTGTCTTTGATTCTTTTGCCTGCTTTGGGGACACTTTCCTCCCACTGGGTAGCCTTGCCCAGGTTTGATATGAGTAGAGAAGCCTTGTCTTCTTGCAAGTTAATATGCCATGTTTGGTTGACATCCTTGGGAAGCCTGCCCTTTTCTGAAGGGAAAGACAGGAGGAGTGAATCTTGGAGAAAGGAGAGATATATGTTTGGGGTTGGGTATGACTAGGAGAAGAGGAGAAAGAAGAAACAGTAGTCAAGATGTAATATGAGAAAAGAGAAAATAAAAATATTATATATATATATATATATAGTTTGATTTATTTAACCATTCTCTATTAAATATGCTCTCAGTACTTTAATGTTACTGTAATGAAATTAAGAACAGTCATAAAATAACTGATCCAGAAGTTTCTGGCTGATAGTCAGGATGATGTCTTTCTTAACTATTCTGTTCATATCAGAATTCTAAAGACATAGGCTATAATACCAATGAAAGGAATGCCTCAGCATAAGAATTTATGACCTTGCCATTGGGAGTGAGCATAAGTAGGCAAAAATCAAACACATTTTTCATATATTTTAGATAGGCTTCCATTAGGAGGTCTGGCTCAGCCTAAATCTAGGTCAGTATCAAATAATCCAACTTTGCCCAGCTACTTGGAGATGCTGGTATCATGGGAAATCACCAAGAATAATGCAAATAATGGTGTTATGGCTTGTGAAGTTCTGCAGGCAAGTTGGAGAGTCACATAAATACTGTCATCAGTGCAAACGCATATTTTGAATTAAAGAAAAAGTGTAGTATTGGACAGCTGAAACTGAAGAATCAATTGTGATTACAAGATAGCAGAAAGACAAAGATAAAACCTTTGCTTTTCTGGGATGATGGATGCTGCTCACCTGTAGCTAGTCAATTAGCCGTGATAAAGAAGAGGTGAGAATCATTGAGGTAATGTCTTCTGGGAAGTGTTTTCTGGGAGTCAGCACACAAAAGCTGTGTTCCAAAGGTGACCGAGGTTGTACACTATGCTGACAGGCAAACTCTGTAGTGTCGGAGTCACCCAGGCGGTACTGCTTCGAGGGGAGGAAGGGGCCATGCAGAGAAGTTGAGGCTTGGCACTGTGGGATAGGGCTGGATTCCACGAAGAGAGCTGACAGAGGCTGTTAGTGAAAGTGCGGGTCAGTTGTGGCAGGAAAAACCAGCATTTTGTAGACACCAGTACCATGTGATAACCACCAAGAACAATGCATATTATGGAGGTCTTGTTTTTGAAGTTTCAGAAATTGGTACCAGAACAGTATGGGTACTGCTACGATACACATGACCTTGTGGTTTTGCAAGGTGTCTAGAAGGAAATTTGGAACTTCTCAATAGTAAAGCCACTGAAGGGTGAGAGTTCCATAGGCTGTTCTCTTAGAGCCTGAGAGATAAGAATGTTGAGACCAAGCCAGTAGGTCTTTCTTCATGGCCTATGCCTCAGCTCCTGTTTCCCGGTTCTTACCCTATTTGAGTTCCCACCTCGGTTTTTCTTAATGAACTATGACTCCATGTAAGGCAAATGAACCCTTTCCTGCTTAAGTTGCCTTTGGTTACAGGGCTTCATCACAGGAGTAGAAAAAATAACAATAATACAGATAAAAATAGAAGTAGAGAAGCCGATTAAGTAAAGATGACTTAATTACTAAACTGTAGGGGAAAATATGCCAATAAGATAGTAAATCAAATTCCGAAATGATTCTTGCTCTGTGATTAATTATATCGAATATTATCCTGTTTCTAAATATCATATTACTTTTGGAGCAGTAGCAATCCTTTTTCTTTCCCTTTCATTCTTCCATTTTCTCTTTCTTTATTTATCATTTCTATAATAATAGCATAAATACTAATACCTTGTAAATTCTGAGACTTGAATCAACAAGAATGCCATTGCAGTTATAATAACCATGTTTAAAATATGCTCCGTTCATAACGTAGAGAGTCACTACAAACTTCCAAATAAGAAGCAGTAATGACAAATGAAAGACATGGATGGACACAATATAGGCAAAGAAGAACTGGGAAAAGTACCTGAAACACAGAAGGCAGTAAGGTAATAACTGCCATACTCAAGACTGTACTTCCAACAATGACACTGAAAACAGACAAGTTTCAAACAAAATTCTGATACCACCATCCCATAGGCAAAACAATCTAATTTTATAAGATAATGTTCTCAATATAAAGCCCTGGACCTGTTTAGTATGAAAATAATAATAATGATAAGCATTTACTGACCCAAGGAACTATTTTCTAAGTTAGACATGTTTACATCATTGATACCAATCCTTTCCTTTCAGCGCAAAATTTCTTTGCTATGATATCGTCTGTATATCTTCTAGTGACAGACTTTTGAAATTCATTCATTTCACTGGATGGTTCCCACTTACCATCCCATCTGCAGATTCTAGGGTCACTCCCAAGGCAGGACCTATTCTCTATCATCTTTGTACATTAATTCATCATAATCATCAGTACATAAAACTATACCATCAAAGTCCACTTTCCATTTTTATAGTTAATCTGCTGTCATTTAGATTACAATGCTTTTGAGAGAATACAGTCAGTAAGCATTTCATTGACCAGAGTCTAAACTCTACTCTGAGTGGATAACCAGTAGTTGTTAACTGAGTATTACTCTTGCTTTAGAACAACATTTTCTACAAAAATACGCCTTTCCAAGTATACCTCAGAATAGTAGTTGAGAGGAAATGTTTGCAAATATCCATGGAGAGTCATGAGAATTGTATTCCATGTTAACTATGACTCTAAGTCTTAAAGTACAACCATGTACACCAGGTTTCCATGCATTTATTTAGATCCTTCTCAGTAAGAAACAGAAGAGCCTTTAGTCAGATTAGCTGGGAATGGAATCCACCTGATTAAAATAAATAGGCCCTCCACCTTTCTTTCCCTTCCTTCATCTCTCCTTTTTCTCCTCCTCTTCTTCCTTTGCTCCACATTTTCTTTCTTCTTTTTTTACTTTTTGTCTTACTCATCTTTGTCCCCCTCTTTTTCCATGTTTTTTTTTCCTTTTCCTTTTCAAACTCTGCACAGGGAATCTTTCCCATAGATAAATTGCTTAGGGTGGATTAATTAAGGATGCAGCATCATGCCAGCTATGAACTTTGCGAAATTGTTGAGTGACAGTCAGAATGATAGGACTTCAACAAACATATTCTAGAGCTAGGTTCAAGCAGCTCACAGATTCCCATTCCACTGTTTTTCCAAGTTTCCCTTAGCAAGATTACACTATGCATTTGCCCCATTTCTCTAGAAGGAAAGGAGAATGTCCACTGGGATTAGTAAGAGTTGGGGGGTGGGGGGAGACAAATTCTTCTTGTTACAGACACAAATAAATGGCATTTTCTCAGTGTGTGGTTCATAAAACACCTATATATAAGTGACAACTGATGGCGTTGAAAATGAGTGTTTCTGGGCTGCAATCCAAAAGCACTGAATCAGAATATCTGGACGTGATTTTAGCCATGTTAATTTTAAAAGTGCTCAAGATCATTTTGAACCACAGAAAAATTAAAAACAGAATTAAGGGATGCTTAGATCCCTTATTGGATCAGTGTCCCTTTTTATCCTGAGCTTGTCTATGGCTGCATCTGCCTTTCCACACAGACTTCAGTCAACTGAAACCCAAAACATTTGAAGACAGTACCAAAGGCCAAAGAACTGGTATGTTTGATATCTCCTCTTTCTATGGGAGTCAGTTAACCACATTGAACCAATGGCGAATCTACAAAAAGTGATTCTGGAAATTTGAACTACAGAGACTATGACAGAAAAGAAAAATTATATACAAAATAGTGTGACAAAATCAAAACGAATCTCATCCCCATAGTTATGCTGATATTGACTGTACTTTTACTTTTCTTTGGCTATAGATGGAGAAATATTGATACTTAACATTTTCACTATGTATGCTGCATAAAACCATAAATATATTCTATATGTCCTGATTTAAGTCCTAAAATTCTTACTTATTAACTAATATTTAATTTCCTACATTGAAGTCCTCAAAGTGTGTCTATTAGTAAAATTTGTCTATTATTTTCTCACACAATTAAGAAGCTGAATATGTTTCATCACTTAGAAACCCCAACACCTTTGTAATTAGAATAATACAAGACTTGTAGCTTTTTAGATTAATTCATTAATTCTGTTGTATGAATTGAGTTATTTGCATGAGGTAATAATAAGTTGTACAAATTAAGAGTAATTTGCACACTGGGAAAATAAAGATGATTAAAACTTGGTTGTGTTTCATGGACCACAACCTAGGTCATAAGGCACATATATAAGTGAATCTTGAATTAATAAATCATGTGTCCCAATTTCAAAATTTGAACTGTGTGTGTGTGTGTGCGCGCGCGCGCGTGTGTATGTGTGTGTGTGTGTGTGTTTCTGCCTCATTTGCTTGGCAGATAATGATGACTTCAGAATGACTGAAAGAGATAAAATTACTATAGAGAAAGTAGTTCTACATAAGATATTCGGAGAGGGAGCACACATTTAAAACTAGCTCCAAATTTGGGTAGGTGACAGATACCACTGGGAACCTTATTTTAGCAATGGAGAGGTAAAGGGCCCATAATGATCTACTCTGCAAAAGACTGTGCTCCTTAAATAGTCACTGTGTGACATGCTTTTCCCATTTAATAACCAGATTAACTGTGACACAGTGGGATTCAGGGCATGGGTGAGGGAGGAAGGAGAGCTCTCCACTCACTCACAACAGAAATAGGGCTGGAGTACACAGTTGACTGGCCCCACCCAGTAGAGACATGTCATTTGTGAATGAACGCGCCCATCAAAGCATTTTCAGGGTAGAATCCTGGGTGTTGTCTGTCATCACTCTCTCTCCTAGCTGTGGCAGGATGCTCAGAAACTAATTGCCACCATGGATTGCTGGATTTACACACAGTGCACATAACACACATAACACTGGGGAAAGGCAAGGGGATTGCAGAAGACAGTTCTTTTCAGTGCAGCTGTGATGGGAAAGATAAGCAAACCCAAAACGAAGCTGACATCTTTCCCTTTAATTGATTTAAATTAAGAATGCCTCCAACTTCCAAACTGTTTTTCTAATTAGGTTATATAGGAATGATGCTCAGTATTGCAGGTCCTTGAAAAGTAGGTTTTGTACAATAATAATGCAGTAATAATGTGATCTAGTTCTTGGGGTGGTGATTTTTGACTATGTTATTTTGGGGGTTAGTATAATATATACTATATATTTATATAAATATATAAAAATAAATATATATATTTATATAAGTATATAAATATAATACACCCTCAAATGGCCTGCCAGACACTAAGCTCATCATTTCAAAACTAATTTTAATGGGATATTTTTCACATTTCAAGAATTAATAAATACTCACAAGGAGATATTTGGGATATAAAAAATATCAGAAACAAAAAAAATCAATTATGATTGATAAGACTCATACTTCATGTTTATGTTTTTATTTATGCATAATTTTGCTATCATAATAAATGAACAAGTATATATATGTATTCATGAAATATGAAGATGCATAGCCATGAGTACACAATATTATGCAAAGATGAATGTTCTTCCTAAGAATTGTTTTTAAAAATAAATAAAGGCAGATTTTGTTTCCTACCTCTCTCCCTGATTCATGAATTCATTTTTCTGTCTCCTGTCGGCACACTTCTTATCACTTAAGTAAAACAATTGATACAGCATGTTGCACTTGGTATTAGAATGGGCCCTTACTACTAATGAGCAGGATGGCTTAAAAGCTCTGAACAAGAGATGCCTTTGTGGTCCCCACACTCCTCTTTCCCCTCCATCACTGAACACCCCAAAAACAAAGGAACGGTTCAATAATAATGTTTTCTGATTTGCTTTAACATATATTGAAGACAGAGATTTTAACATTTAGAAAGGGAAAATATTTATGTGTAGGGGGAAAAACAGATTTCTGACTACAGGTTTGTGCTTTACAATTAATTTAACCAGAGTAAGCAAGTGTATAAAATTAAAATTAATGAGATACAGATAAAATATTGAAAATTCAACAAAATTGATATTCCACATTCTTCTTCTCTTTGTCAGCTCTTACCCACAGTAATTTGCTATGAAAATTTGAAAAGTATTAGTTTTGGTATTTCTGTTGCCAAGATGAGTGCTCACTGATAAAAAGCACCTAAAACATTGGATATCATTTATGGGTCTGAGCACACAGTCAAACTACCACAACTAATGTGTTACTTTTGGACAGGCCTCTTCAACATATTTCAGGCCCCCTTGAGAATTATCCACTCACATGGTGCATGTATATATGTACATGTGGGAGCACACAAATACACACACACACATACACTTAAAATTAAATATTAAAAATAAATATGGTTTATTTGTACATTATCAGTTAAATTTTAAGAACATTATTAGTTGGAAATTCAATTAACTTGATAACAAAAGCAGACCAATAATTTCTTTTCTCCGAGTTCATATTAAAGTAAAAATATAAGACATAAAATCTACATCTGAATATAACACAAATGATTAGTGATAATTTTTTCTGCTAAAAAATCAAGACATGAAATGCTTCTCCCCTCAAGCTCCTTGTGTTCCTAGGAGGGACTTTTAGTTCTAATTTACTGGCTTTATTTCCTGTATAGGATAAGATCAATATTTCCTATTCCTCTGTATTTTTTTGTGAGGACTACAAGAGTTAAATTTAAATTTAAACCACAATGACTTTGGAAAATGTTTATTAGAATGTACTTTTATCAGATGTTCTTTGTTTTGTGTACACTAATTTATGTACATTGTAATCTTTAATTTTTTCATCTTATGGTTGGGACAATAGAAATTATTTTAATTTTAGCATTTGAGAAAAAAAGTGGCAAGACCTAAGAAAGACAGTACCTATTTGGAAAGCTTAATGGACTCATTGGGTTTCTTTTCTTTAGCAATGTCTATCATTAAAAAAGCATGGCTAGAGTAAGATGCAGATGATGCTCTCTTCGGATTATTGATGAAGGAAATGTTAGCATCGCTTTATAAACAGGTATAGATAGTAGAGAGAACAGGGAATGCCATTTTTAAGTCAAGTCAACAAACGGAACAGGTTGAGGAAAACCCAGAGGATGCTGGTAAGGATGCGCCACAAACCAAGCCTCTGCTAGGTGCCTGTGTGGTTCTAAGGCTATCAGAAGCTGCTTAATAACTTAAACTTGTTTGACCTTTAATCATAGCTCCTTTCACTTCATTCCAAGGCTGCATGCTGTTCCCTAAATCACTTGTTTTCTCCGTTTAGAAAGATAATTTCACATGAAGATTTTTATCAGCTAACAGCACGAGGCAGTTGTTCAACTTTCTCTACACATTCCTTTCCAATTTAGATGACTCTTTTCCTAGCCTTCTTGTTCTTAATCCAGAATTAGAAATTTCATCCAAGATAGATGAAGGAAAGGATAATAATGGTCATTTTGTGGGTAATGGTGAAACTTCTGAAGTTGTTGAACTATATAGAAATACTTTGTTTTAACATGTGGTATAGTACCTTATACAGTATTCATTATTTTAGGATAGGAAATTAATTATTTTATACTCTTCAGGCAGATGAAAGTCAATTTCATTTATTCAATAAATATAGTCAGCATGATTATAAACCCTGGCTTCTCTGGAGGAAATGATGGGTGTGAGTTGGATTTGGAAAGATTCATGTTTGTAATGTAATTAAGATTTTTTGCTGCCATGTGACATATGCAAACATTTATAACCTCGTGATGATAACATACCTCAATTCATGTAGCTATATAGCATTTTTCTCCATTAATGTATTTATTCACTTTACATCCTGATCACAGCCCCCCTCCATTATCTCCTCAGAGAAGGAGAAGGTACCCCATGGGTTCCAACGTGTCCTTGGACATTAAGTTGCTGCAGGACTAGCTGCATCCGCTCCCACTGCGGCTAGACAAGATAGCCCAGTTAGGGTACCAACCTACCCACAAAACCTTCGACCAAAGGCTTATCCCTCCTACAAGATGTGGAAGAACAAAGATGGAGCAAAGATTTAGGGAGTGGAAATCCAAAGACTGGCCCAACTTGAGACCCAACTGTGGGAGAGAACCAGTCTCTGACACTATTAGTGGTTACTCTGCTATGCAGTATGACAGCTGCTCCCTGAGACAGCCCAGGCTACTCTTGTAATGCAGAATGACAACAAATAATATAAAATATATTAATAACATACAACATAATGTCTGAAATACCCACATATTTTGAAGTGGCTAAATGAATCTGAGCAACATATGCAGTACTGTGTATATTTTTCATACCATTTCTGTGTTGCAAATACCCACGTCAACCCTCTTATCAATTTACAAGTCACTGTCGTGTCCTATCAGCCTCTTGAACTCTGTTCTGTATAAATGCGATTTCATATAAAGTAGACAAAGAATTTAGCAACATAACAAACTATAAAATCACACAAAATAAGTAGCATTTTGTTACGTTAACGATATTCTGTTTTGAATTAGAAATCAAAAACCAAATCTCATTTACAACAGTTGATTTATTTCTTCCTTTACAAAAAGCAGTTTCGATATCCTCAAGAACCTTAAGGTTACATAACATGCTTATGTTCAAGGCAGGCATATTTCCAGGTTCTGGTAGATACTTAAGAATGTTAGTTCCTATGTGGTGGGCTCTCTCTTCTGTTCATTAAGTACTGTATGCGTTTAAAACTCAGAACCCCCTCCAATTCTCCCCAAACCAATGGAACATTTTTCAGCCCCACTTGTATGTGTTGCTTAAGTTGTCACACACTTGGTTTCCCGGGGATGGAGCACACAGTCCTCTACTCCTTTGTGTTATGGAATCTACCAGTACCAAAGGAATGTCAAGACTTTCTTTCATTGTGCAGGCGACATGCTATAAGAAACAGACCTTATAGACTAAACAAAACCCACACTAGCGATAACTTGTAAATAATGGAAGACACCACAGTAATTAAAACTGGTTTATATGCCAAAGACATTGAGTTAAAGTTTAGTAAATAAGGGAGAGACTCGGTTAATATTTGACTTTAATTATCTGGCAAGCAGAATGTTGGAAGTTGCTTTAAAAAGTTTGTTGGAGAAAAGTAAATTTTGAACATGTGAGCCATTCTTTAATGAAGAAAAGGATAAAAAAAAGTGAAAGAGGATTTCAAATAGTTACTAAGAAGAGTAGATGACCTTGTGAGGAAGGCTGTGATTCTAATATAACAGTGAGCTAGAGGCCTAGTAGCATTGGGAAGGCCCTCTAGGGAAGAGTTTGAAAACATACACATGAATTTTTCCTTATTCATCTGATATAAAATATTTTTATGTATTTCCAAGTTGTGTGATGACAGAGAATTCTGTAGTTTTCAAAATTCAGTGTGAGTTTGTTTGTTTGTTTGTTTGTTTTAAATTAGTGTTCTGACCAAAGGAGAGAAAGCGAGAGAGAAACACAGTCATACATGGCACAAATTGGTAGTCCAAGCACTTCACATCTACAATTGTTAATGCTATAGAGTTGAGAGAACCGAGACTGAGAGACAACTGACGAGTTTCCCAACATAACAGAGAAAACAGACATAGGGTCAGATATACTAGAAGGTAAAACCAGCTCATAGACCCATGCTTTCCTCATTTCATTTCTTTGCCCAAAATAAAAAGTGTCAGTCAGATGTTGCTCCCCTTCCATCGTCTCTGTTGCTCCCTTATAATGGTCTACACGAAGACATCACATGCATTAGGCGTTCACAAACACCGAACCAGAAATAGTTGTTTTCTTTAATGTCCAGTCAATAAATATACCAAACAGATATGGTTCTGGTGAGGCCTGGGATAAAAACAAAAACAACAAATGCAGTGAAAAAATGGTGGGCAGCACAGAGTTAGTTTAAAGGTGTTTCTAAAAAATGGTAGAGGCACTGACAGACCGATGGTATGTTTTCACTGTGTAGCCAAAAGTCTTATATCAAAAGTATGATTCTCTTGCTCATTTACTTCTTATATCAAAACTGTGAGCCAAATTCAGAAACACTTTTTCACATACTCAGACATATTCCTCATGAGACAAATTTAGAAGGTCTCTTCTTTTGATACTCAAGGTCATTTATTTGGGGGAGTTTTATTTGCACATATATGGGGGGCCATTTTTGTAAAATGTAAATGGTCATGCAACAATAAATATTGTATTTACAAAGCATCTAAACTATATAAGTACAAGGTTTTATATTTACCTTGATGAAGGAAATAATTTTCTATTTAAATATATTCTGTATCCTAAAGATCACTCTTCTACCTGAAAGGATTTAAAAGTTCTATTGTGATACAATCTGTGGCACTTTCAAAATAATAGAGATAATTTATTAGAATGCTACATAGTAATTATATACAGATAGTGTGGCTAGAAATTTCAATCAAACTACATTTTTATTTAAAATTATTGCTTTATACAAAATCAGTGTCTCTTTCAGATGCAGGTGTGTAGGAGATGGCGTTTGCTACAATTCATAGATAACGTTTACAGGTTTAATTAGTGATCCCCTCAGAACAATTGGAAATAGCTCACAGTACAGCTGCTCCTGGGCGCCTGGCTGCTTTGGGACTTAATTTTCTCTAATGTTAGCGGCAGAGTGGCAAAGTTTGCAGTTGTCTGTCATATGCAAACATGAACATATATCATCAATATTACCACAGTGTTGGTTGCCTGAATGTTCCAGAAATAGAAAGTATGTCAGGTGTAGATTAATTTTAATAGGAATCAACTGCCCCTTAGGTCAATTCTTGTTGACAAGCAACCCATTCTGAGCCATGTATTTTCAATTTGGTGTTTGTAACTAGTAACAATGTCTATATACATACCCTTCACTCATTAACTTCCTCATATTTTATTTAAATAATCATTTAATTCAGCTGAGAATTTACATAAGAAAACCCTATTGAATAGTTCCATAGGCAAGACACTATACTATATACTGGACATTTTTCCATCCAATTTTTGATTGTTGCTATGGAAGAGAAACTATTCCCCTATTTTGTGTTAGAGAAAATAGAAAAATTTCAAAGGCTTTAAAAGTCTCTACAGGATATATGGATGTGGTGAGCACAGGAAAGAATCTTTCAAAAGTAACTATTATTTATTGTTTATCTGGCATATGCCAGGTGTTTCATAAGGGGCTAATCATTTCATCTCTTCAAACCTGCACAGAGAGATATGCTTTTAATTAAGTGGAATTTACTTCCATTCTTCCTTATACATACAAAATTCATCAGATAACTATCAGCATATGATATTGTGTTGTGCTATGATAATTTGGCAGTCTCGTGTGGGTGGGAACGAATACTTTTTAGTTTTTTTTTCTAGAGAGATATTAACATTCATAGCTTTTATAGCTGATCACAACTCAGCATTTGAAAACTTCTTATGCTCGGAGTAGTTTATCATAAGCAGACATTTTGGAAGGTCCCCGTAGGCGCTCAAGAGTGCTTCTGGGGCATCAGAACCGACTATATTTGCATGTATCCTAAATTTTTTCCAATTTAAGTGACAGAAAAATTGTCAAGGCATATATAAAAGCCAGCCATACACTCATTACTGATCTTCTTCAGAAATATGCTCCGAATTCAGTAACTAGAATCTTGTGATGCATTATTTTTGTTTTGTTTCATTCAGTTTAACAAATTTTCAGGTTTCAGGTAAGTCCTCAGCCAAGAAAATAAACACTCTCTGTTTATATACACATGGTCAGTTCACTGTGGGTGGGCTTGGATATGGCCTCAACCAGAGTCCCAGGACAGCATTCAAGTATGACTTTGAATGTGAATGACAGTCCCTTGGAAAGGTCAGAGCTCTGTCTATTTAACAGTCAATCTTCTTTGTTGTATTCATTCAGCTCCACTGAGCACAGTGAGTTTCATTCCTTTGCTTTTCTTCCCTTCCTTAGTACCAACCACCCTTTATTAGCATGTGTTGAGAGCATTGCACACTCCAATCTATAAATATTCTGTCTTTTGAGACAGGGTCTGACTATGTAGCTCGAGCAAGCCAAAAGTGTCAAACACTTCATCCTTCTGCCTTAGTCTCCTCAGAGCTTAAATTACAATCCTGGGTTACCATGATGTCCCAACATTATTGTAAATGATTCTAATGAATAAAGGATTTTTTTTCTTGTGCTGGCCACAGAAACAAAGAGCTTATGGAGAACATCGTCTACAACTAATGGAGAACAAGCCCACAATTAGAAAGGTGTGCAAAGAAATTGATCTTTAAGCAAATGTTTTATCAGTAGCATATAATAAATACAGTGATTATTTCTGGGATAATTATATATATATTATTTAAAAACTGTCTCTGAGTTTGATATTAATATTGTTTGTTAACAAAGCATGGCTCATCCTTTTGGTATAGCAAAGTGAGTTAAAACACCACCCCACATTGCATGACATTAGATCTGTGATTTGAATACAATCCATTAAAAAAAAACACTTTCTACTTCATACAGTAAACTAGCAAAAAGGCAAACATTTGAAAAGTAAATAAAATTTAGAAACTGATAAAAAGAGAAGTTCCTTCAAATCACCAGAACTCCAATGCTCCTATGTAAAACAGGTAAAGTCTATTTATAAGGTAATAATACCAAACAGAATACACATGCACGTACACATATGCACATGCGTGCACACGCGCACACACACACACACACACACACACATATGCACATGCACATGCACGCATGCACACACATACACCTCTATCTCTACTGCATGTGATTTGGAGTATCTCTTGTGATGTCAGCTTCCTGTCTAGAAATATTGAAGTATCTAACATGATAGTTAGGACTTTGTTATACAACTATTGTCTGTTGCTCAAGGTCAACTCACCAATCTTCATCGGTCCTCTAGGTGGCTCGATGTACTGATGGACCTGAATTGAATCAGCAAGACCCCTTTGTCATATAGAGGTCCACTGGGTTGACCAAGTCAGGAAGGGGAGAATGGGAAAATGAGATCATAGTATTTGTTCTCGGAACCTTGGTTTGAATTATGAATATGGTTCTGCTTCAAAGTCTTCCCCCTACTTGAGTTCTGCTGCTGTACTTACAATTCTTCTCATGTTCTAAATAATAATTTTGCTCATCTCTGAATAATAATGCCCTTTCTTATCTCCAAATGCAGAATGACTCTCAATATGCCCTTCATATCCTTAACCATTATGGCAATTTTATAACTAGTCACTCCATTAAATTCTTCAGGTAGTTTGAGTAACTGTTATCCTGAGGTAGACTTAGTCCTAAGGAGACGTCGAAACCTGAGAAAAGAGGACTTACGAGAAGCCACCAAGTCATGGAAGTGTGCTCATGAAATGGGCTGTAGCGTTCCTGTGTTCTCTCTGCTTTCTGTCTCATGATACAAGTAAGCTACATGCTCTGCCATGTTCTTCTGACACGAAGCAAGAAGGTGATATAATCTTTATATAGAAATTGCAGTCTAGTATCTTCACTCTCCTCAATGCCTGTTAAAAACAAGGAATTCCAGAAATTTGTGGACAAATGGATTGAACTAGAAATGATCATGAGTGAGTTAACTCAGAAGCAAAAGAGTCAAATGGTATATACTCACTTATGTCTGGACACTAGCCCAAGGGGCATGTCCCATGAAAGTCTTCACTCACCAGGAAAGTGGGACAGAGGGGAGGACATCCTATTGGGAATCTAGGTGAGAGAAGCAAGGGAGAATAGAGAAATAGAAGGATCCAGATGGTCCTAGAAACCTACAAGAAGAAAATAATTATTATTATGGGCAAATCTGGGCCAGGGGTCCTGCTCAAACTATGGCACCAGCCAATATATGCAGTAAACTTCGAACCCCTACCCAGATCTAGCCAATGGACAGGACGTTCTCCACAGTTGAGTAGAGAGTGGGGTCTGATTTTCACAAGAACTCTGGTGCCCCATATTTGACCATGTCCCCTGGATGGGGAGGCCTGGTGGCACTCAGAGGAAGGATAGCAGGCTACCAAGAAGAGACTTGATACCCTATGAGCATATACAGGGGAAGGAGGTCCCACTCAGTCACAGTTATAGGGGAAGGGAGTAAGGAGAAAATGGGAGGGAGGGAGAATGGGAGGATACAAGGGATGGGAGAACAATTGAGATGTAATATGAATAATTTAATAAAATATATCTAAAAAAAGAAATTGCAGAAGAAATTGTTCCTTAATGTACTCTTTCTACAATATGTTAATATTCTCAGATATTTTGTTACAGTTGATAGGATGCTGATAATACATATTATTAGTATGTAATTTAACTTAGTAATACTAAATTGTTCCTTTTGAATGCAGCCTTTTTGTATTTTGATTTCTTAATACAACAAGCATAAAGCTTACAGGCCATTGATAAAAGCCTGTATTTGTACAGTATTTCTAATGAAATCACGAAACAAAAAATAAGGTAGAGGAAGGGATCAACACTAAAGGAATGGTACTGGAAACTTTGCTACACAAAATTTTACCCTAAATAAATGTAATTGATTTGGGTGGTACTGTCATTCTCAACTGATAATATAAAATTTTCGAAGCCTAATGGAATATACATATAACTATCTCCAGACAAATATTTGTAACTCTAATAAATCTCATTTATATGTGTTCTAGTGCAACCCATTATGCTCTTTCTTTTAAAGACAGACTAGCAAATGAAAGTAGTAATAGAAAAATTCCAAAAGTAACTTGCATCTTGTAAAGAAAATTAATGATATCTTATTAATATCTGAAGCAGCCTTTTACCACATATTCTATTTGCTTTCAAATTCTCTCAGCCCAGCAGGATTCCAATTTTACCCAGCCACTTATCATGAAGTGTTGACCCTGAGCTCCCATCTCACACAGTATCTCATGTTTTCTTGTTTTTCCACTTCTCTCTTTTTGCCTCTTCTGCCTCCTACATTATAAATTTCATACTATGCATATTCCTCAAAATCATACTAAAAGGTAAACCTCACTCAGAGAAACATGACAAAATTGCCTTTTTTATTTTGTTTGATTACTGTAATGTGAACCCCAGAAGTCACCAGCCACGCAAGGCAAATGTTCCAGAAAGGTCATGTGGCATTTTCATCTTGTTAGTTTTTATTTTGAACCACTGTCTCACTAAATTTCACCGGCTGATCTGAACTCACGCTGTCTTTCAGGCTGGTCCTTGGGCACAACTCTAATCCCAAGACGTAGAACATTGGTGAGAGAAACCCAAGTCTGAGGTCAGATTGCAATGTATAGTCCAACCCTGTCACCAGAAAAAAGAAGACAGAAATATTACAAAATCTTCCCTTACACATACCATAGTTTTCAATTTACTCCCAGATATAAAAAAATAATTCAAAACGGAGTAAAGATCTATAAGTAAGAGGTTACAATTTTTAAATATCTTAATAATAGACACATAAGTCTTTGCCACAAAGTATTTTTCATTGAACTCAGATGTTTTATAAAGAACAAGGAATACTTAATGTAAATAGCTACAGTTTATTATATCAAAATTATAAGTGTTCACTCACCAAAGATCACTACAAATTAAGAAGACAGAACACAAAATAAAGTAAATATTTTGACATTATATACCTAATAAATTTTTATATAGGGGTTATATAAAGATTTTTCATTGGATACTAAGAGATATAGCTTAGTATGCAAAAGTATGCAAAAATAAGTAATTTTCACAGAACAAATACAAATGACCAGGAAACATATGACAATATGTTTTCTTATTATTTGTTTGTGAGACACAATTATACGTAGAATAATAAAGCAGTAATGTGTTAGCGGGGCTGTGAGAAAGCCAGAATACTTATGCTCTATTTCTGAAAATTAAATGTAGCATTGTTATTTTCACGTTTTTCTGGAAGTTTCTCAAATAGGTAAACATAAAACTGGCAAAAGAAGTAATAATTTTACTCCTTTGTATATTTCCAAGTAGTATGAAGCAAAGCATATGTTCCAACTAAGCTTGTACACAGTGCTTAATGCTATTTTATACATAATACAAAAAGGTGAAAACACCTCAGTTATCTGACAAAAATAGTGAACCTATTTACAAAATCTAAAGTGGTCCAAAAAGAACTTTATACTAGTTAGACATTTAAATTGATTAATTATCAGTGCATAATTTCATCAAGATTAACCTAAAATCCCTGAGTGGAATAAGAAAAGCTACATATTGTATGCCTGCCCTTATGTGAAATGTCAAGAACAGGAAAGTGTACAGGGACCAGAAGTTGATTGGTGATTGATTAGGTAAGGGAAGAATGGGGAAGGGGAAGGGAAAAAAAGCTAAATAGTATAGAGTGATGACAGAGCAGGAGTGACTACCTTCCATCCTCTTATAAGAACTAGGTATCAATCGGTGAAACAAACTGACCCAGTGAAAGTTCAGGAGTCCATTTTAAAATGCAGAGAAAACACTTAGAGTATACAAAAGTAGCATGTGCACAGGAAGAACTCCTGGGGATATCGCCCACCACAGTGCAGCTATCTAGAGACCATTACATACAAAGCAGGAAGATGACGGGGATCTGCACCACCAATAACAGATATTCACTTGGCACAGCTTTAATAACGGCAGCTGTGGCATGTTGGTCACTACTGAGGTAAGATGTGAAGTGGTTATTTAAAGAAACAGCAGAGGAGAAAAGAAGAAACAGATCCCCCCCCCAAGGCTATAAATATTTGTATAACATATTTGTACGATAACACAGAAAACGATAGAGAGCTCAATAGAGACAGTAAACAGAAGTGAATAAGAAGACAATTGCAGGGAGCTTTCATTAATAACTCAAAAGATAAGTGATAACCTGTTAAGTCCAGGAGGGAAACTGAGGGAAGCTGCATTGGCATATACAGATGATTAAGAGACATGTAAAAGAGTACAATGTTTGAGGAGTTAATAAGGCATATTCGCCTTACACAAAAATTTAAAGAATTCCTCAGTAACCTCAATTCCACCAAAATGAAGTGACACGGTTATTAACTCAAATGGCTCCAATCTCTGGAACAAAGAAAGAAGCCCTAGTCTGGTGGAGACTGGAGATGTTAGAAGCATTGAACAGAATGTTACATGGGTAAATATCTTTCAATACTATATTTCCAATAGTTTCGTCTGCCACGGAAAAAGCCAAAACGCAACTGTGCCTGTGGTTATACCTTCCATTTAGGACAGAACAATAGCAGAATTCATCTTTTCTGCAGATGAAAGGACTGCCTCTCCTAGAGAGCCTGTCGTCTTTGCTTAGCATAATTCCGGTTTCTTCTATACTCATGTGAAGAATTATCTTTACTCACTCTTGACACAGCCTGATGCCTTCCCTGAAGCTGTTGATTAATTACCAAGAACCATCAAAGTCTTCAGTGACATCCCGTAGGCAAAGGATCTCTTCTGGTCTGAAATGACAATCTGGGTGAAGGTCTGGGACACTCCATGTTCCTGACATTGTTGGCTGTGGGGATTCTCCGCCTGGAGCTGCTTCTGTGGGAAGTGGGTGGATTTTAACAAACAAGACACTGCTTCCCACCAGCGTGCCTGCTGTTGCCGTTGTTCCTGATTGTCCCAAGGCAGGAACCTCCATATGTTCGCCTACCACGGCCCAGGACAGAACTGAATGAGTGAGCAAGCCAAAAGGAGGGTCAGGGACCAAGGGGGATGTACGAAGAGATCTGGCATTGAGCCTAATCAGGCAATGGGAAAAAAGGCAAATAATGAATCATAGAAGAACTGAATTTGTATCCTTGAATGCTACTGTTCTGGCAACTGAATTTCTTGTTTTGCTCCGTCAAGGCAGCGAGAAAAGTCATAATAGAAACACAGCTCTACAATAAACTATTTCTACCACTTCATGGTCCATAAACTCACAAGGGCTGAAATTAATAGCAGTATTAGCCTGCAGTGGATAGAAGCATATAGTGGGCATTTAAACTATGCATCTGTGATTATCTTCTGAATTCCCTTTAAAAAAAAATAGGCTGTCATTTGTAAACTTTCATGATGGCTCTTGAAACTCTATTTTTATATCATTGTAAAAGAAAATTATGGGTATGAACATTTAAGTACAAGGAGAGATAAAAATAAAATGCATAAATAAGTGGCAGTGCAGCCCAACTGTCACCTCTGAAGTAAATAGATGAGAAGGCCTTCCATTATTATCCCTTAGAACTTCGGGCAAGTTTGCAGGGGGTTGAAGTTGCACGTAGACACTCTCAGATAAGGCATCACGGCGTGGTAAGCAACAGAGGATCTGGCAAGATGTAGAGATGTTTTAGATTGTGCACTCATCTTTCACCTCTAGAGAACATTATCACTCCAGTGCTGAAGTCTGAGAGTCACACGAACAAAAACATCCAACTTTTTGTTTTTCTCTATAAACAGAGCTACAGCCACCACTTCATTTTACTTTGAAGTCTCCCCAGTCTTCTCTTGATTCGTCTCCTAACAGTGCTTACCTCCCAAGAGTGCTTAACACTCTCCTAACATGGGTGTGCGTTTGTATCCTGTCTGCTACCTACAGACACAGACATTTCTGAATATTTAACATGTTTTTATAGAAACATAAATACATATTCAGTCACACAATGGTCATTTTAATGATTCTCACATTACACCTTATTGGTATGATACTTTTAACAAGTAAAACATCATGCAGGGTCATACAGAATACATTTATGAGTAGTCATTGGTAAGATGGTAATTGAGACTCAAGTTTATCAATCAACAAAATTATGAGCACACATATTGCTCCTTTACAGTCCCCAGCACTGTGAAAGTTGGCTTTCTTCTAATCATCCCTCAGAAGGGATTTTTTTTTACAACAAATGGTAGTTTGAATCCTATATCAAAGGCTGCACTTGTTATATCCTCTTGGCACTTAAACATAGCTGCCTTTTAAACTCTAGTCTCATTAAGGGCAAAAACATATTTATAGTCATTAATACTGGTGTTCATAATGGTGATAGGTGCACTGTATTGTATCATTTGGAACTAAGACTGCCTATACAATATTGTACTTTCTCCAAATTTTCATATTATGCCCTTGATGCTATGTGAAACAACTAAAAATTGAAAGTGTGAAAAAAGAAAAATTTAAGAAAGTAAACTGATCAAATCTAGACATTAAATCATTGGAATAATGAACTATCTCTAACCATTTAATACATTCATTGTGTTAAAAACCATTTTGTAAGTTGTTCACTGCCTTTTTGATCCCATCAAGTAATTAAAGATGCATTTATTTGTTATATATTATTTACTGGCTACTGGGCTGTGCGTTGAGATGAAAGAGGAAAATGACAACTGATTACACATCTGAGCGTATTATAATTAATCCAACTGTGGCATTTAACTAATGTTAGGGGTGAGAGAATCAGTTTTTTTTTATATTTATGGCTTCTTCATTATGTGGTCCCACACACATGTGCATAGAGACAATGCCAATTAGACTGAGTACATAAAAATAAAGTTTATAATTTTTTTAAAACTCTGTGAAGTTTGTGATGTGAGCAAATAGGGATATCCAGGAGGAGCTGGATCAGGGAAATGTGGTTGCATACGACTGAATAGATTGTATTCATGCATTCTGTGCACCTGATATATTGACGAGGCACATTTATTCGCTAAGTAACACTGATGTAAATTATACAAAACTGTTAAGGTTACTGTGAGAGAAATATATTTTAAAAGAACCTAAAAATATTCCATTTAACATTTGCAGCCACAGTATGCAGTTGAATCTGGAAGGAGTGGATTCTTGTTTGTTATTTTTTAAGCAAACTCTAGCACTGTATGACACATTTTGTAAGAGATCAGTAAAACTCACTTCTCTTGAATCTTACTCTCCAGCAACTGGCCCAACAACTTGTTTATATTAATATATAATATATAATATATATATATATATATATATATATATATATATATATATATATATATTACACTTTTATTTCACACACACTAATAAGGTATTCTTAATTTACTGATAAAACTCACCACAGAAGTTTTCCCTTGACATCACTCTCTATATTCGTCCAATCTGGGACTCTATATATTGGGTATAGGAAACAGTAGGAATCATTTATTTCTCAGTTTTACTTACATCATTCATCTACTTTTCATATTTCAATAATTCTTCTTTGTCTTGAGGGTAAACACAAGGCCCTTCAGCGAGGTGTATAAAATAATCATTGATCCCTATTTTCCAGACGCAATCAACTCATTGTACAATCGGGTAGTTGGCATCCCATCTTTCCTTGTAACATCTGCTTTCCACTGCTTACCCTGGACTATGCCATACTGTGTGGAGCATAGAAAGTCTCTTTTCTTCTCTTCTTACTTCATTATGCATATACTGAAACAACCTGGAATAATCTCCTTGTAGAGCAAACACTCTCTGGGCCTATGTATATCTACATATGCATCAGCCTCCGGATTGATGTGAGAACAACGTGAACCTGCAGCCCAGCTGTAAGTAATAGCATTTTCAGTCAGCTTCCAAAGCTGCCTTCTTCTACTGCTGAAGGATTCATTCCATTCTTTATTTTATCTCAGGCTCCATGTATGGATGCATACTAGTTGGATAAATGCTTAGGGCTTAATATGCTTAATAAAAAGCTTTAGATCATAGAGGAGAAGGTTAGTCAATATTTAACTTACAATATTATTTCTTAAAGCAAATAATATGATTAATTAGGCATTACATTTAGCACTTTAGTACCTATAAAGCTTTTTTTGTCTTTGAGATTGGTGTGATGACACATGCCTTTAATCCCAGCAGTCAGAAGGCAGAGGTGAGAAGATTTGTGAGTTCAAGGCCAGCCTCACCTACATAAGAAGTTCTAGGATAGCAAGGGCTGAGTAGAAAGATCTTGTCTAAAAACAAACAAAGTAATGAACTTTAAGTGTTTTAATAACTACTGCCAATAAGTTTACATGAAACATTTTATTTAAACGTGGTGATACTTTTAAATGAAAATTAAATGGTATATACTCACTTATATCAAGACACTAGTCCAAGGTGTACGTCCCCATGAAAAATTGTACCTACCAGGAAAGTGGGTAAGAGGGGAGGACATCCTATTGAGACTTTAGGTGTGAGAAGCCTGGGAGAATGAGGAAATAGAAGGATCCAGCGGGTCCTGGAAAACTACAGGCGAGTCTGGGCCCTGGGGTCCTCCGCAAACTGTGGCAACAGCCAAGGAAAAAATAGGCAGTAAACCTCGAACCCCTACCCGGACTAGCCGATGGACATTCTCCACTGTTGAGTGGAGAAGGAGATCTAACTTTCACACAAACTCTGGTGCCCCATATTTGAACATGTCCCTTGGATGGAGATGCCTGGTGGCACTCAGAGGAAGGATAATAGGTCACCAAGGAGCGATTTGATACCCTATGAGCATATACAGGGGGAGGAGGTCCCCCTCAGACACAGACATAGGGGAGGGGAGTAGGGGGGAAGTGGGAGGAAGGGAGGAATGGGACGATACAAAGGATGGGCTAACAACTGAGATGTAATATGAATAAATTAATTAAAAAAATGAAAATTAAAAAAAGAAAATTAAACAAGAAAATCTGTATATTTAGAAGATTTATTAAATATAGCTATTGATTATTTCACCAGAAATGATTGGTTCTAGAAAGGTTAGGATATGCTGTAATCATTGAGGAGGTTAATTTTGCTTGTTAAAGATTGTTGAACATTCAGGACTGGAGACATGACTCAGTGTTAAGATCACTGGCTGCTCTTCCAAAAAGCCTGTGTTCATTCCCAAATGCCACATGGAAGTGCACAACCATCTGTGCCTCAAGTTCTAGGGAATCTGATGGCCTCTTTTGACTCCACAGGCATTGGACATGTGAGATACACACATGCATGCTGGAAAAAACGCCCATGCACATAAACAAAACTGTTGACAGCTTAATACAGTATGCATTCTTAATTACTAAAAAGAGGACCTTACATACATGATAATGAAAGTGTAATCCTTAAAAACTTAAGTTGAAAAAAAAAACTTAAGTTGATTATTTAACCAAAACCACAGTATTATTCTATATAATTCAAGGTGCTTCTGAGGACAGTAACAAAAAACCACATAAAATGCTGAGTAAGCCAACATTACAAAATGCCAACTTTGTTTTCAAGCCATTGTTTGTGTCATATTAAGTATAATAAAATTTACTTTTCTCTATACATGAGTGAGATTATGGATCAACCTGGTAGCTACATTATTGTTCTCAAAACATTTGTTCTACCCAAGATTCAAACAATATCTTTATATAATTCAAGTTTTTAGTCAAGGTTGATTAGAGTTAAGTAAACTTAGCCACTAGGTTAAAGCTTAACAACTGGATTGTCATTTATATCTCTTGGAAGTGAGAAAAATCTGGCTTTTTGTTTTTGTTTTTTTCAGTAGAGTAACATTGAATATATAAACAACTCCAGAGAAGGTCTTATTTTCAGATGTAGTTGACCAATATATAGTGGAATGCACAGGTAGTGGTGGTGTTTGTTTATTTTGTATTTTTGTGTTCACACACATATTTATTTGGTAACAATTTTGCAGGGGTATTTGTTTTATTTTTTTCTGTTTGGGTGGTGTTTTTCTCTATTCTCTACATTGTGAAGGGTTTTGTTTTACTGTTTCTTTAAGACCTGGAAGGACTTTGAGAGGAAAATAATATGTTCAAAATATATTTAAATTTAAAAATTATTTTAGGTAGTAAAATATAATTGAGAAGAAAAATAAAAATGCTAAAGTTGTGCTATTCGTGATGACTCTTTGGGATTATTTCTGTATATATGATGCTTACTAAGAATGGAAGTCTGGCTGCCCATTTTAAGATGAATTTATTGTGTTGGTATTACTGGTACTGCGGAAAAATATCCAAAAGTCATTTAGTTTCAACTTGCATATGTAAAAGGACTGGCTAAGTCTGTCTTTAAGTGGCTTCTCATCATATAGCTCTGAAAAAAGAAACAAATACAATCATAAAACATTTTTAAAACTTTAAACCCCTACCCAGTTCTAGCCAATGGTCAGAACATTCTCCACAGTAGAGTGGAGAGTGGGATATTACTTTCTCACATACTCTGGTGCCTCACCTTTGACCATGT